>NW_013525213.1:2449555-2653845 GCF_000836215.1 Papilio polytes
TTTTTATCTTCATATTGCGTGGACAAACTCGCCGGCAACGGCTAGTTGGAAGCCAGTCGGTTACATTTTGATATTAGGTATACTTAGGCTTAACTTACTAACTTATTTGATTTACTTGGTACATAGATACATAGTCGATATAGGTTGAGAATTTCCTTGTACCTCCATGCCTAAGTTACATCTAAGTGCGCTGTGTAAATTTCAACCTTAAATAATTCGCATCCCAAATTGGACTGATTGCCATTCACCAAACTGTCACTAAAAGCTAATTATAACTTAAAATTGTATTTTATTAACGAGTTCATAAACAATAGGAATAAAAGAATAAGAATTATCTTTATTACACACTAGGTTAATAAATATAACTCCTCTATCTTTAAATTAAATCAAGTCTTCAATTGAAAATGGTAAAAAACAAACATTCATCCATCCAATTCTATTGTACTTATTTATCAGTACAAGATCCGATATTTAACTAAGAAATATTTCCCATTATTATACAAAGTCAAAAACGTATTTACAAGGATTGTATTACTATTAAAAGATACTATCAGAGTCACTTCTACTATACTACTCCTATTTAAATATAAAGCCCGCTACATACGATCAGTTTTACCATTAAAAACGTATGTATCGGACCTAACCTATACACATACTAAGAAAAGAGAACACGCAATATAAAGTCATGGACTATGCATACAATACTCAAGCACTTCCTTAGCTATACCTTTCAATATAATATTTATAATTGAACTAGTTTTGATATCCTTTTAAATTACCCATTGTTAATCTAAATTCTGATCGGATATGTGAACATCCTGTTGGCAAAGCACCAAATTTCTTTACTTTGTACCATACTTTATTCAATTTTTATCATGGTGTGTTTACTTCGTTATAGTGCATATCATCGAAAAAAAGCAACGTTTATTTTTAATAATATAAGGCAATAACTAACATTCGTTTAAAATACACAAAACTGTAAACCGAAGCACAATATAAGCGGAATTAAGACATTGAAATTTGAAATTTAACACTAAGCAATTAGAGTTCATAATTAAGTAACTCGTAAGCTTCCCGAAAACGTCCAACTCTTCGTAATTAGCCGGAACAGGGACATTGTGGTCTTAACTCTGATTCATTGGCCGACGCAGTCGCTTTGTCTTTGTTTCTGCGAATGCTCCATTCTACAAACATCGTATATTTTCATTCCACTAAGAAATACCCATTTTAATTCTATAATTAAACACATTTAAATTTGGTTCCGTTTTCTTTACTAGATTACAATAGTTTCTGGAACTAGAATGAAATTTCAATAATCGTTAGCTCCCACACTCAGAGTAATGAAAGTAGCTACTAAGTAAAACTTTAACTGTACATCATACCAATTATACTAATATTATAAATGCGAAAGTTTAGATGGATGGATGTTTGTTAGAGTTTTTAGCCTAAACGGATGAACTGATTTCGACGAAATTTGGTATAGATGTAGAGGATAGTCTGGAAGCACACATAGGCTACTCACTGTAGTTTTTTTTAAATCCACGCGGACGCAGTCGCGGGTGAAAACTAGTTTAATAATAAATTAACCATTAATTTAAAATTATTAAAAAAAAAACAAAAGCGAGTAGCCTATGTGTTCTTCCAGACTATCCTCTACATCTATGCCAAATATCATCAAGATCCGTTTAGCCGTTTTGGCTAACTCTAACATTAATCCATCCATCCATCTAAACATTCGCATTTATGATATTAATAAGATATCAGTAAATTGCTCTTTATTAAATCAAACTCTACCAAACTAGATATCTATTTTATTAACCTTTCGGATATAATCCACTTACATTGAAATAAATCCTTGAAACATCCCGCGGGGGATTACAGCTAGAGCAGACGGTCTATTCTCAAGTTATAAAGACGCAGGTGCGGGTATGCAGAGAAAGGAAGCGGTAATTGCAACGTTGCATAAATATTATTTACGACTATACCTTGTTCGCATTAGACTAGTCATTTGAGTACTGAATATTTTATTACCTAAAATACTTGTCTATATGATTTGCTAATCTCCACTTTTGTTGCTCAGAAACTTTTGGTTACTAAATTACTTACTAATTCACTAAATTACCATCTTAGTGTAAACTGTTCAGAGCAAGCTATGCATAGTTAAGTCCTTTAATATGTCTAATATTAAAACCAGTTTTAAAAACAACTGTATAGCCTACATAATTTTTAATGTCAAAAAAGGTGAAGAAAGTCAGATTAAATAAAAAATCATTGTAACTTAAAGCTACAATATAGTGCATTTTAAAATATCCATAAAGAAAATTCTTTAAGAATACTTCTGTTTAAGAAAAATCTTGTTTTAAAGTCAAACGAGAGTACGCACACAAGCATAGCTAGGCACAAAGAAGTACAATAAGCGAGGCCGGACATTTTGCATCTCCAGACTGGAATGTATATTTTATACTTGTTAGCCGCATTGTCGGTAACAAGCCATTCACGAGCATATCGAGTATTCGAGAAGTTTTTAAGAAATATGAAAGAAAATTCTTGTATAACCAGACAACGCATTTTGCTTTAACTGCATCAAGAAACCGAGAAAACTAAAGCATTTAATTATACACATACATTCGCAAGTAATAAAGTTCAAAGTCGTATTACGTTAATATTATTGCAACAGTAAAGTTGTAGAATTCACATGTGGCGATACATTATTTTAAATCTTTACTCAGTGCATTGTGTCTGGCAAATAAACTAAAATTTTGATAAAAGATTTCTTACAAAGTCTAAAATAAGATACTAAATTAAAAACTAAAACACTCTATTAAAAAAAAAACATACAGACGAATTGAGTACCTCCTTCTTTTGGGAAGTCGGTCAAAAAAAGGGTTCGCATTCGATTCGACCATTCGACTATCGTCATGAACCATGTTCTAGCACAAGCCTTGAGCTTAGTTGGAATGGTTAAAATTAGTAAATTAACAAAATCTACTCATATTTTAAAAAATGTAGAGACGGCCGTCCACATATTCAGTTAGTTAGATGTGTATTTTTGAGTACTAATCGTTAACCTTGTAGGGGAATTGCTCGTATGTTCCGTGCATCGCGTGTCCCGACCTGTCGCCGGGTTTTTACGTGCTATCGCTTTATCGCCTGTAATTAACACATTCCACGTCCCATTAATATTTCCAGTGTACAATTATAAATCAAATTGTTCGACATTTCGAAACAAAAAAAACATATCGAACTTAATAAAGGAATGGAGATTACGTGTGGACATTAGAAAGAGCGTTTGTTAGGCCAAACGGCAATTTGGTGAATCAAAGAAATTATTATAAAAAATTTAATTTAAGAGAAAGTATAAAACATTAAACGAAATCTCCATTTTATCCATAACATAAAATAATGAACCAAGTAAAAAAGGTTCCATTGAAACTTATTGAGCAAAATAGAAACAAGTGACACTTTCTATTGAAATTTAATTTTACAAATGTGTCAAGTGTAAATGTAGGCTGTGGACCCGAGTTGATACTCGAAAGCATTGAAAGCGAGTTAGTTCTCAGCTTTCAATGGAATCTGTTACAGCGCACCCAATTTACTAAAGTGCTGAGACTTTTTAAGCATCCGCCATCACACTTACGTCGAATATAAAAGGATTATATTTTCCAGACTGATTATTTTAAGGAGATTCAATTACTTAGTATTTTAGTGTGTCCTAGGGTTTATTTTAGTCTAACATTTTTATGTAGCTGACTAATTATCCTTTACCAGAATACGGCAAAATGTAGTCTATATCTCTCCGAGCAATTTCCAAAAATTCGAATGTAACAATATTCCAACCAAGAGGTCATCACTATTTACACTACACGGTAAGCCTACCTCACTAACCAACAATGCAAACTGTATTCGTAAATCAAACGAGAAGCCAACATAAAACCAACATCCGGTCGCCCGACAGACACCGCGACACATAAATCAGGATAAATATGAATGTAAGGATGTGACGGCAAGCGATAGTTAATATGCCTACATTCCTTACCTTGAAAACTTAACTGTGGTATCTTGGCTTAATTACTCTGACATAATCTAGAACTGGTTTTATAACAGAACAAAACACATTAAATATCCAATTTAAAAGAGGACTAAAGTTTGTGTAAAGTAAAATAACTTGAACGTTGGGAATCAAAGTAAAAATGACGATACTTTTTGTTCTGACATTAAATTGTATAAGCAACCATAAGTATGCTTTTAAAATCTTTAGCTTTTCATTTAAGCTTAATTAAAGTAACGTATACAAGTCAACAATAGAGGAACCGGTAGCGCTGAATCACGCTGAGGTAATGCATCTAATGGCGGGAATCCATTAACTACCTTTTCATACATTTACGTAAACAAGGTAATGTAAAATATTAATTAACTTTGTTATTATAATGGAAGAGTAAAGAGAACAAATTCATCTAAGTGACCAATACAAATCATAACAAAGAAATACATCAAAGGAAAAGATTATCGGTTGCAAATAGATTATGAAATAGCTAGTTGTCGCTCGCAACTTAGCCCGCGAAAATATAATAAATAAAAAGCCTTTAGCCTTACTCACAGATAAATTACCTTTCTGATGGTGAAAGGATTTTTAAAATAAGCCCAGTAGTTTTTGAGTTATTCCAATACATATAAAAATACCAATCTTTAAGCGTTATAATATTAGTATAAATAACAATAATGAACAGGATTACATTAATACTTGATTAATTGCGTAGGTAAAGGCTTTTTATTTTCGATTTCGCGAAATCTTCTAAAGCTATTTTATAACGACCAGACTCCAGTTAGAGCTGTCGATATCGCTAGTACGTTTCTTATCGGATGTCCATTACTCACTTTGATTGCATAATAAATGTCACCGACTTGCACTTCAGTGTATTTATTGAATCGGATCGAATTTTACTTAAAGTTTATTTAAAACCTTTTTATATTGCGTCTGTATAATTTTGAATATAGAGTAATAACTATAAAAGATGTAGGTATTTCTGTAGTTTTCATCTATACTAATATTATAAACAGAAAAAAATTGTATTTTCGGATTTTCGTATGTATTCGATTTACATAAAAACTACTGGGCCGATTTAAAAAACTCTTTCACTATTAGAAAGGTAATTTGTCTATAACTAACATAGGCTATGTTTTTTATTATATTTTAATATCACGCAGACGAAGTCTCGAGCAACAGCTAGTATAACATAAGACACGTAGCCACAAATACACTTCAATCACAAACGATTCTTCCTGTGGCAGATGAGATGGCAATATCTAATTTCAATACGTTCGAAAAGGAGACAAGACGTCACAATGGCAACCTTACTGATACCCTGCAACGATGGAAGACACGATTCACGGGTTTTACATCCCGTTTTTTCTATAAATTCTCATTGACATCGGCGGATGTTTTAGATCAGATAACTTAGTCAAATTACATAGATGTAACACGAGAGATAGATTTTTTCCTTATCCCTTTCGAATACTAGCGTATTAACGTTAAAGAAGTTTATTCTTATTTCTGTTTCCTAATTAATAATCACAGTTGCTCACCAAATTATAGCTTCAAAAGGTATTTAAATACTAAAACTGGTATTTATTCTAGTCAGTGGAGAACATAAAAAGTTAAGTAAAACTTAACACTACCTTGAACTCGCTTAGCATTGTACGAACAAAAGGGTCGTAAGTTAAATAAGAAATCTAGAAATATAAAGCTTGCGCGTGAAAAAACCTTGCATCTTGGAAGATGGAGGCAGTCTTTGTGCTACACTGGACACAATACATTGTATTCTCAATGATGTTTATTTACTTTACGATACTATATATACAATATTATATCGATTTAGCATTTTTTTAACAAAGCTTATGTTAAACACGTACCGTAATTGTTGAACAAATATGGATTTTAAGCTGTATATTTATTAACAATCATTGCAATTTAAAATCTTATATTTAAGACACTTGTTAACGTAAATTACTTTAATTAGCGTTGTATTTCAATACAAAGGTATAATTAACATTTGTACTAACAAAAGTAAATTCTACGAAGACTTTAATGGAAAAAAAGGATGTCATGTCTCGAGGGCACCTGAGCAGAAATCCAGTCAGCACTTCATTTAGCGTAAAAACATGCCGATGCTTGTAATTACCGAGAGCGCTCAGTACTTGCAATAATAATCACGCCAACCTCGCAGACCGCGCCCGACTGGCCCACATCGACGCCGACGCCATCTTTCAATCATGGCGGCGAAGTTTGCGCGGGAACTTTCTGTTGGCTGTTATTTTTCCATCTTTAGAAAGCATTGTAGTGGCCAGTAAGGGAGAATTTTAATAGCTAAGCATAATGGGCTCCTCTGCTTTGTTTTAAACAGAAAAAGGTACGCTCCCATTCCTAACATTCATAACTGTTTTTTTCAACAAATAGACTATTTGTTTGAAGGAAATAATCTTACTGTTGGATAGTGCATAAGTTGCGGAAATAAAATAAAGTTAGCTTGAGTATCTTCCTTTGATAACCTAAAGAGGTTTACTTATCAAGAAAGACATCGTGGCGCCGCAGATGCCGGTAACCTATGTTGATCTTAACACGGCAAGTCGATTATAAACTTTTTTCCATTATTATTTAGTTACTTAAAAATGTATGAAATGTTTTTGTACATTTGTAAATTACTTTCTGGCAGATGTGCTTACGGAAGTAAGAGAGTAGTAATAATTTGTTTCCTACATAAACATGACACAAAATGTAACGTAATTAAAAAACACATTACCAACAATGGCGATACAGACAAAGCTTGTTTCGCAGCTAATTACCCTAATGGAGAGTAATCCGTCGGACAATGTCGAGTTACTGTGCCGTACATAATACCTATCTATATGTATGTATGCATAATGCCTTGTATACATACCTTGTAAACACACACTTCTTTATTATGTAGAATGTTAGCGATCAAAGAATATTTTTGAATTTTTTTATATAAAACCTTACACAAACAACATTTTAAGGCTACATATTTTCTTGCTATTATGATTAGGGGAACTATAAAAATGCTTTACGAGAAAGGGACTAATAGTACCAAAGAAGCAAGGTTTCTAGGCCAAATTCTCAACCGATGGGAAGGACTTTTATTGTCTTTTGATTTACGACATTTGGAATTGAAAGTTTTACAGAATATATATAAAAAATTAAAAAAAGCTTTTAAAATGTCTGCAAACAATCTACGCTCTATTAGGGCTACTTATAAATGACTAAAATTTCAGTATAGGTTTAGGAATCTTAAAGGACGTGACTGGAGCATTACCTGGATCTTCGCAACGTATTTATCATTAAAAATATAACTGACATCGTACTACGTATAAATTACAGTAGACACAAAAAAATCTAATATATTATAATGGTCTTAAATCGATCCATACATACTAGTAATATGTTAGTTATTGAGGGTAGAATTGAATGCGTGGCTTAGTCCGGTCAAGTCGTGTGTACGTGCGACGAGGATTAGCGGATACGTGTTAGAGGCAAGTGAAAATGTGCAGCGGCATTTTTTATATGGGCATTAACATTACAAAAAAGTCATTGCTGTATCAAAAGGAAGTCGGAAATCACGTCTTTTTTTGCACAAGCCATATCGACCTTTTTTTCGACAAATTTCTTATACACATCATTACATACCTCATACTAATATTATAAATGTGAAAGTTTGGATGGATGGATGGATGTTTGTTAGAGTTTGTAGCCTAAATGGCTGAACGGATCTGGATGAAATTTGGCATAGATGTAGAGGATAGTCTGGAAGAACACATACATAGGCTACTTTTGTTTTTATTAACACCACGCGGACGGAGTCGCGGGCGGTAGCTAGTTAGAAATAATTACAAACAGTTTGAATAGTTCAAAAGAACTAAGAACCCCAAAACACTGAGAAAACATACTTTTCACAAATTGATTAACTACTCGAAAATAGTGGACACTTTACACAAACATTTTACTTTGATGAAAGTTCAGACGATATTAAAACATCTCGACAAATAAAAGGGGTCGTAAAAAAATACAAAAGCTTATAAAAACATGTCAAAGATGTATAATTAGGGACTATATTACATGTAAGTCAGAGTACGTACGCACTATTCCAACAACAATTCGCCTCGGGCTGAGTTGAGGGTGCAACTCGTTTGAAGATACTCAATTAAATTGGTAGCGAGGAACGCCGGGATCAATAGCTAGTTTGGATTTAGGGAGAAGAGCCTACTGTGTAGCATAAAAATTCTAGTTTTTACATAAAAATGTATGTAACATTCGTGGACCATTTTAGTTACATTATAGTATACCATAATCAATCTCTATCAGTATTTTAAAAAGAGAAAAGATTTGTACTTTTGTATGTATTGAAATAACTCAAAAACTACTGGGCCGATTTTTGGTCATTTATTTATGAGTAATATAAGCCACATTTTTTTCACTATTTTAAAGTTCCCGCGGGCGAAGTAGTACCTTACAATTCACAATGATATTACGTAGTCACACGAAGATTATCAAATCTCGCAGAGTACACCAAAAAGTAAACACTGCTATCTAGGTTCTAACATTTTACTTTCCTAACCTTCTATCGCAAAATAAACAATATAAATATGTATGAACCTTATTATACCGAAAATAGGAACACAAGGGTCGAAAAACGCTTTCCCTAAAAGCATATCTGAAATATAACCAACACAAACGATAACGTAAAATAACAAATTTATTCAGAACGTCCAATGAACTAGTAAACAGATTTGAAGAAAGGTCAAATATTTTGCTATTTTCCAATATGACACGCAATGTAGATCAGATTCCTGAATTTTACTCTATATTTACCTATTTTACTAATATTTTAAAGTCTTCGTTTTCAAATCTTCGAGATAAATCAAATTGCCATCTTCTCCCGCGGCTTATAAAATAGATTTCGTAATATTAGCGTTATAAAGTAATATATAATTATTACCAATCTGATCAAGTCGTTTAAGTTGTCCCTTAGCGTTGATTTATCGTACTAAAACTGAGGTGCATCCTTTTGTGACTACTTAACCACTCTCTTAAGTGAACTCATAATAAATTTAGATTTATCAGAATATAATCGAAAGGAATCCAGTATCGGTAAAAAAAACCATAGGTAAACAATATAAAAACTACCCACCGACTAATGAGGGTAGTTGCGAGTGCAGCTTTTAATTATTTACTACTCTCCTGTACACGCTGCGGACTGAGCTGTTTTGATATTAATTTTACATCGCAACCGATATTAAAATCTACAACCGGTACCAAGTATGCGTTTGTGCGATGCAAATAATTCAATAAAAATAAAATTCATAAATATATTCTCACTAATTGACACATTATGGACGTAGTTGATTCAACCAAACTCCATCGTACCTGCAACAAAGGAAATCATATTCAGTACAAAAAGATATTTGTTGTTATAAATAACAATGTAAAATACGACAATTATAATTATGCCAGTTTGTCTCAAACAAGAATAAAACCATAGACACTAAATATTGGCACAATCCGCTAAGGGAATGCCATACACAAGAAACAGAACTGAACTGAAATACTATAATTATGTCAAAAGAACATGAACTATTATCTTTATTAGTAGCTCTAAACACATTAATTTCTATACAACATAACTCTATGTATCCAAAAGCGTTTTCCAATTTCATTAATCTGTACGTTACGATCGGATCGCACGCGACACGTCGCTCATGATTTATGACGTCATTGTGAACTCGAGCACAGATAATATACGATTTACGATGCCTTTTTGCAATCGCTTATGAGTTAGAAAGGTGGAGAAGAATTTAATCCCAAATAACGCTAATGTATTACCATTATAGAACACATCATCAACTAGCCTTATCCCTTATGGAGGGTCGGCACAGTATGTGCTGCTCCATACATCTCTATCAGCCGTCATATCTGAATCCATTCCTTTTTTTAGCATATCCTCTTTCACACAATCCATCCATACTTTCTTCGGTCTTCCTCTTCCTTTGTAGCCATACACATTCATTCTTAACACTTTCTGTTTTATCTATGTGATAGAACCCGTAATATTAAAATTAAGTAAACTCAACCTGAAGAAGGACGGGTCTAAAACTAGTCGATAAGGGACTGGATTTACGGGAACCATTTTCTAATAAGTTTTTACTTGGAATGTCTTATACCCGACTGAAATAATTAAAAAGATTCACAATTAACGACAAGAAATTTAAATTGTCCAATAAAATGTAAAAACCTCAATAAACATAAATCATATTTACAACCAGTATGAGCTCATCGTCGGCGGAACAAACATGCATATTTGCGATAAAGTGTCCTAATAAATGTGGGCGTACAGCGTTGGAAAGTGCCAGCCTTATTTGATTTTTCAATTTGGTCAAAAGCGTATAGAAATGAATTTATGACAAAAAAAAATCTACTTTATTTAACGATATTTAAAATTATAGTCTATACTATTATAATAAAGCGTAAACACACACTTCTTTGTTGCCTAAGATGTCAGCAATTACGGCATATTTTTGAATAATTCTTTTTTAAATAAAAATCCCTACACTTACGTCACGCTTTAGGCTATATATGTATTTTCAAGCCATTAAACATAGGGGGAAAATATTTTGGATAAAAACCTTAATGTGGGAAAGAAACCATAAGTTGCTGCCAACATCAAGGAAGCAAGATTGCCAAGGTTTGTAATTTCATGTCATTTTGACATTTGCTATTGATTATTTGACAAATGTAAACAATAAAATAAAATTTTCATAATTTCGTGCGGATGAAACCGCACGGAAACAGCTAGTTATTTATACGTTAATAAATTTCTTTATTTAAAAGTTAATTAACCCTCGAATTTTAATTATCAAAACTCTTTCAAATGTACATTAAATTCTAAAAATATGTGTATTTAATATGATTATTAATTCAACTTGCAGATAATTTGCATTTCCTTTAGCACATAACATATTTACTTTATTACCGGTCGCTTTAAATATTCGCCATATTTTAACATTACTGTTGCATATAATATTTGATATTTGACATTAACATGTGAGACAGGGCCCCTAAAGTGGATCCAAACGTAAAAGGACACAATAAAATTTCAAAACGGTACTTTACCGTCAATATTTGAACAATTTTGCGGTTTCCATTTGGTGTTATCCAATCTGTCGTTTCTTTACTAAATACATTAGCTGTGTGTTGTCGATTACTTTATTTTATTCACTTTATTGCATATAAATATTCATACCTTTTCAGACAAATATAGTAGACAGATATGGACATCGATAGTCAAATTTAAGTTTGTTTTTTTAATAATGTGATAGTGGTATTATTTAGAGTATAAATTATTTCGATAGTACAACTTAAGTAGAAAGACTCTTTTCCTAGCTAGTAACCAGGAGGTGAAACCATGGTTCTGCATTAGTCGCCTCTACTTTTGTACTACTGATCTGTCTTGATCTGTCTTAAATGTATTATTGTGTAATAAAAAAGTAAAGAAGATAGGATAACAAAATTCAATTTAAATATAACCTAATTTTTGATTCTCTCTACCTATATATAAGCATTGTAATATGATTTATTTTTCTATATCGGTGACACCCTCGCCGGGTGTCGGTTATCCCAAAGTTTCCGCGCGACGTTTCCACTTCTAAGCACAAATTTACCTTAAAAAGGTTATAAATCAAAGATCAAAGTTATTTCGCATCACTTCAGATTGGCCAGTCGTTTATAGAAGAATGAATATAGAACCTACGTAGGTATATATTTGCACTTCTACTTTGTAGTCTCTTGGTCATACATAACAGAAATATTATTTCAAATTTAAATAAACATGAATGTATTTAATTTTAATTTAATTTAATAAATTGTATGAATATCACAGGACTTTTTTTATTTCAAAAAATGTAACAATATGAATGGTTCTTTTGTCTGATATATACAATAAAAACTTGAAACCGCATTGTAAAATCAGAAATCGAAACACAGAGGTATTGTGGCGACACGTAGCATCTATTATTTCTACGATTCTCGTAGCATACCGCGTAGCTCTCGTAGCACTTTACGTGACTATCACGTAAAGCTAACGTCACATCGTAGATATAACTGTCTACGTCTCGTCACTCAAGCTTTTTGGATTTATTTTATTTTCGTTCATTTTTACGTGTTATACGGATATGTTTAATTTCATACTAACATATGTAACCTCAAATACAAATGTATTTAAAAATTAAGTTAAAACTTTGAATAACGGTACTGGTAGCAGAAAATTACTTATTCACATATTTTCTAATATTGTAGTTATTTTACAAACCCATCACCTACATCTATGTACATCTTACTAATATTATAAATGCAAAAGTGAGGATTATTAGATGGATTGATGGATGTTTGTTACCTAAGCTAAACGGATCTCGATAAAATTTGTCTATCTAAAAGATAGTCTGGAAATCACATAGGATCACATAGGAATCTGGAATCATCACTATTTTAATTCAATGTGGAGGAAGTCGCAGGCTAAATCTAGTACTTACGTAAAACATTTATACATATAACACAATCTTAATATTCCAAATGTAACGACGTGGCGTGCGCGGCGCGAGCCTTCAGTCGGTTTGCTTTATGGCGACATATCCAGGACAATAACTTCATCGAGACCCCGCATTTCATACGTGGAAATAAAAATTGTAATAAAGGGTTCTCCGCGGATTTTTTATTCCGGTTTGTCTGGTCTGATTTTATTATATTTCTAGAACATGTAAGCTACATACAGTCTTCGCTTCGTTGTTTATTTTGGTTACACCCGTGACTGAGATATAAAGTTTAAAATCCATTATTTAGGCTATACTAGCTTTCGCCCGCGACTCCGCCCGCTTGTATTTTAAAAAATCTAAAGTAAGTAGCCTATGTGTTCTTCCAGACTATCCTGTACAACTAAAGCAAGTTTCATCGAGATCCGTTCAGCCGTTTAGGCTACAAACTCTAACAAACATCCATCCATCCATCTAAACTTTTGCATTAATAATATTAGTATGAAGTATGACTATCAGCACAAATATTGTGGTACCAAAAAATGGTAATTTTATTACTAAATGCACATCAAAATACTGCAATTATTAACTAAATATATTCCACAGAGAACCCTAAGTTAACAGCATTGCTACATTATAAGTTAAAGTTATAGTCGAACAGCGAGCACGCGACTGTCACAAGATTGCTTCCAAACAATATTTATGTTTTACTTTGAAATTACTTTTAACATGCTTAATATTACACTGTTAAAACACAAACGGAAGAATACTGAAACTACATTTAAAGAACTATCCATTAAAATTTTTACCTCTCTCTGTGTGAGCTTACGAAGTAGTGTTTAAAATTCGTTTCAATAATCGACCGTAATACAAACGGAATATATTTTATGACCATACTAGTAATGCTCAATTTCCCACAGAACCCAGTTAAGAAGTTTGCTCTGTAACTATAACAAGTCCTCAATCATTACTCATCGCAAAAATTACTTGGCCGATTTTGAATTTTTTTCACCATTTGTAAGGTATTTTATCTGTGAGTAACATACACAATCAATTACACGTGGGCGAAGTCGCGAGCAACAATTAGTCATACATAATGATGTACCATTAGAAAATCAGTATCACAATTTATTAGAAGGGAAGTTTACTTACTACTAGACTACACATTTGTAATGTAAAACATACAATAAAAATGAAAAGAACAAATTAAACGCTGGCCTATCTAACTAGAAATCAATTATAACGGGAACTATAACTCTAATCTCACGTCACATCTGTATAATTACACAGTAAAACCATATCGTGGGTAACTAGGGCTGTCAACATTCAATAAACGTGAACAACAGTAATGAAACTTCTCGAAACAATATCTTTTTTTTTTATATAACATAAGGTGGCAAACGAGCAAGCGGCCACCTGAAATCGCCAAAATGGCGAAGCGATCGCTGCCCATAGACATCCGCAATTGCAGATGCGTTACCTACCCTTATACGACGGAGGAGGAGACGCACATAAAGAGGATATTTCCCCTTCCTATGCATCTCCTCCACTGTCAAATCCACTTCCTCTTCCAAACCTCTCCTTATAAGAAAAGGGTGATAAAGAGAAAGGGACTTTAATTAGGCCTCCGGCACCACACTCATCAGACGAAACAAGGAATTGCTTCCATTTCACGCCTGTCTTCTGTGCGGTCGTGGTATTACACCGGGCGTGCCGGCCTATTCGTGCTAAGATGTTAAAGCGGGCACTACCACTGCTACTTTACGCTACCTGAAGAAATAATTAAACTTATAAAATTTTGATGAATATCAAAAAGTTTACAAGCCTACACTAGTGACCAATTCCATGTCGAAAAACATTGGTCCTAAACGATCAAGAGTTGAAGGAATAAAAATTCAAATCGAGGTGTCAACCCTAGTCTGACTTTCTGCAGATCACATCTGCGATTAACAAGCTAATGTAAACTATAACCAATTAACATAAAACTTAAAATAGAGCGGATGTAAAACAAGAACCCGAAACCTGAGATAGGGCTGTCTTTATGACGTTTGTGTAACATTTCACATGGACATTACATGCTTAATTAAAGTTAATGATAAATAAAATGTTACATCAACGATAAAGTTCTCAGAAGATGTACCAATGGTCTTGTAAACTGTCGTATAAAATTACCTGTAAATGCAATAAAAAATAGTATGAGAAAAAACAACGAGACACGTAACCGACAGGATAAAAACAGACAAGTTTACCGTGAAATGCCGAACCACTAAATTTTAACCGCGACTTTATCCACATAGAATTTAAAAAAAAAACAAAACTAGTGTTCATTGCAGAACAAAGGAATAAAAATATTTTTTGGTATTATAAAAAACTTGTAATTTTAGTATAGAAAAAATATGGCACAATTGTAAATTTCACACATTTGGTTGCGCGTCGTTCCGAGCTATAAAAGGTCAGCGAAAGCGTCACCATAAATTACAATATATCTGTCAGAGAGTAAAAATGCTGGAGTAGCACAGATAAATGTCTCTGTTCCAACACTATCCTATATATTCTTCTAGACTATGTCTAAGACAAATTTGGGCAAGATTGGTTGAACCGTTCCGGAGACATCTTCTAACAAATATCCACCATTCAACTAAACTTTGGCATTTGTGATAGAAGAATGTTGACTCTACTTTTTAAAGAAGAATAAGAGGATAAACAATACACTTGTACTCTAGTATTTCGAAATAGGAAACCCATAAAGTAAACTATGTCAATTCCTCTGAATATTAAAGCTTGCTTTTCTGGACTGCTATAGTAATCTTTTTGGTTTATTACTATTTCAAGCTATTTTACGGCACAATTTTACTAGCGCAACCAACCACCTTTAGAAAGGCTATTTCGGTAGTCAAATATAAAGCTTCGATCGTAAACAATTACGTGGGACCACTAATTGAACAGACGGTTTTAGAACGCGTCACACTATCCGTTAATTGCTCGACTTCCATTTAACTAAAAATAAATTACAGCCCGAATAGCTTCATCAGTGAACCAACAAACGACATGTCTGCATAGATAAAACTTAATTTAATTAACTCATTTATTTTAAACTAACTGTTGCCCGCGACTTCGTCCGCGTGGTACTAGAAAACACACGAACTATATAGATAACAAAAACCTACGTATCCCTCGGGAACCGCACATTTCTCGGAGATGAACCTTATTTCATGTGTACTTCAGACTTTGTTTTATATCTGTGCTAAATTTCAATAAGATATGTTGAACTGTTTCAGAATGATAGAGTAAACATTAAAAAACTAAATTAATGAATACCGCGGGAACCGTAACTATTCCCGGGATAAAAAGTAGCGTATGTGTTCTTCTAGACTATGCTCTAAACCTGTGACAAATGTCATGGAGATCCATTCAGCCGTTTAGGCTACAAACGCTAACAAACATCCATCGATACATCGTAACTTTCGCATTTATAATATTAATATAATATAATATATGATTTAGGATTACAAAACTTTAAATAAAACAACAATCACTTTTGCTAAAGTATAAAACTTTAGTTTTTCTAAATATTTACTTTACTAGACGTAACTTAGAATCAAAAGGTCTACGTTTTTAATAACATTGAAAATTTAATTGGTATTTGTATACCTTTTTGCCCTATGCATTGCAACCCTACCTTACGTCGTGCATTCCCCTAAATCGTCTACAGTACTTACATCCCCAAAATTCCATAGTTCACAAAGGTTTTCTCGAACGAATACCTCGAGTTTCCCTCTCTAATTAGAAGGAAGTGAACAATTTAAAATATTTATAGAATTAGGTACTCTAAATGGTTGACGACTATAATTTTACTAATATTATAAACTAGCTGTTCCCATGCGACTTTATATGCATAAAATTATAAAAAAAATTATTTTAAAGTTTACATGTGTCAAATAATCAATTCCAAATGTCAAAATACCAATTACCTTACTATGGCAATTTTGCTTTCTTGATGTTGGCAGCAACTTATGGTCTCTTTCCCACATTAGGGTTTTTATCAAAAATATTTACCCCCTAAGTTTAATGGCGTGAAAACATATAGCATATAGCATAACCTAAAGCGTGACTTAAGTAGGGCTTTTTATTAAAAAAGAAGTATTATTCAAAAATATGCTGTAATTGCTGATATCTTAGGCAACAAAGAAGTGTGTTTACGCTTTATTATAATAGTATAGATAAGAAGATTGATAACAAAATAATGATATTTAACACCAAATGCCTATAACTCTGCATCCAAGGTTTTCTAATATAACCAAAACATAACAAAAAAACATTAATGACGTGGAATGGAGAATAGTAATCTTCTTCCACACAACTTGGTGTTCAATTTTTCCCTTTCACCATCTTTTCTTTCCCACTTTCTTGAGAGGAAAGAATGGGAAAGACAAGTGCATTTAAAGTGTACATGTCCTCTTTATGTGCGTCTACTCCTCCTCCGATTAAGGGTAGGCAACGCATTTGCAATTAAGGATAGCGATGGGTAGCGGTCACTTCGCTATTTCAGCGCATTCTGGTGGTCACTTTCTTGTTTGCCACCTTATCAGATAAAAAGAAATGGCGATGTGACAAGGGATGCCACCAGAGTGGAGACTTCCTAACGGGGTAGAGTACGTCACAAAGCTAAGGCCGTTACAAATTCATGAGCAATTAGCGTGGATGTTGCGTCGGCGGGCGCACCTGAAATACGAGAGAAATATTGTTAGCATACCTGAAACAGCTTTAATTTGAACCTAAATAGAAACATTAGTAAAATAGTAAACGAGAAGGTTGATTTGTAGGATAAATATTGAAATACTCTCTTCTGCACGACAATATACACTATAGAGGTGAAACTAGATAGATTATCTCTTCTTTCCTTTCATAAGATTACTAGCTGTTCCCATGCGACTTCATCCGCTTAAAATTATGAAAATTTTATTTTATTGTTTACATGTTAGATGTCAAAATGACAGGACACGACAAACCTTGACAATCTTGATTCCTTGATGTTGGCAGCTTATGGTCTCTTTCCCACATTAGGATTTTATCCAAAATATTTACCCACAACGTGAAAATATATAGCCTAAAGCGTGACGTAAGTATAGGGCTTTTAATTAAAGAAAGCATTATTCAAAAATCTGCTGTAATTGCTGACATCTTAGGCAACAAAGAAGTGTGTGTTTACGCTTTATTATAATAGTATAGATATAGTATAGATCTGTAGGGTACATAAACAGTTTAGAGATACATTTTATTTATTTACAATTAAATTCATGCCTCGTAAACTACCCAACAGTTTCACACGATAATTACAATTTAAATACAACATAATATCATTTAAAAAGGGTACAAAAAGCGGTGCATACAATTTTATAGCGATATAACGAGATGCAGCCCATAAAGATCTTCCTCGAACACCGGACTCTTCAAATGCTACATAAATAAACTACTGCACATAATTAAGATCACCCGGGGCCGTTTACTCCATTAGCAAGCGTGACCGGCTTATTCCGGCTCAATCCGGTTCAATCCGGATAACGTCAACATTTATGACGCTAATTAAAAACCAGTATTAGTGCAGTGAGACGGGATATATCGGGTTGGGTATTCGTTTTGAATAAATTTAATTATTATAATGTGACATACCGGTAGATAGTATTTTTTATTGGAAGGGAAAAAGCAACTGGTATGTCTGATGTTAACTAGCCTGTGGTGAATTGAAGAAATGTTTTACTAACAAGATTTTTTCTTAATAGGGAATATTTTACTAATCTTATGATACTAATATTATAAATGTGACAGTTTAGATGGATGGAGGGATGGATTGATGGATGTTTCTTAGAGCTTGTATTATCAACAGCTGAACGGATCTCGCTAAAATTTGGGCATAGATGTAGAGAATAGTTTGGAAGAACACATAGACTACTTACTTTTGTTTTCTTTTAAATTCCACGCGGACGGAGTCGCGGGTGAAAACTAGTATGATGAACAGTTGTATTCTACATTAACTTTCTGTTATTTCCTTGTTAAATTTTGAAAAATGCAATAAAATTTTACATGCTTGAACAAAATTTCATATTTCAAGTTACGTAACGAAATGACAATACCCTAGCATAGGGGACCTTGGTAAAATAATAAAAACAACAAAAGCTGCATCTTTGTCATATGTAGCGAGTGGAATGTGTCCACATTGAGTTGTATTGTTATTAGAAATGCCATAACATTTCATACTACCCGCAGTACGTGTGCAGAAAGACAAGAGGCCCGGAGGGACTGAATAACGTTATTTTATCGAGCCATATCTTTCTACCGATATACTATATTAGCTTTTATCCGCAACTTCCTCCGTGAAGAATTAAAAAAATACTATGTGTTCTCTCATACCATGCTCTACATCGATGCCAAATTTCGATCCGTTTAGCAGTTTAGGCTTCAAATTCTAACATCCATCCATCCATCTATCTACACTTTTGCATTTATAACATTAGTAAGATTTCATGCGGTATTATTATAAGATGGTTTTGTTCGTTTTGAATTGTTAAAAAAAATTAACTCAGATAACTGACAGTTTCAAGTTTTACTTTCGAATACTACATTATCCCCGAGTAAATATACTACATTTCATAATGTTCTTAAACGTGTTAAAAATATTTCACAAGCCCGTAGAACTACAGACACTGAAAAAAGTTTACTTATCAGTAAAATAAAAGTTGAACAAAACACTATTGCCATAGGCGGAAGAATATCTCAACTAATGAGCAGTACGAATCTGCAAGACCAAACTTAGTTACAAATCTCGTAACCACATTGAATAATAACATCCCTACAAGATATAAAAACAAGCTGGAACGAGCAAAAAAAGGCATCCACACGCCTAGGAACTTGTATCCAACGCTTATTGTGATAGCCGTGAGAGCCTGCCTCGTTATCTCGTGCCTCTAAAAGAATTTCATTACCATTAAATGAGCTAATTAACTTAAGCCTTTGGTATTTTTTTCTATCTACCCTTATAGCTTTGGGTATGTTTTGCAGAACATTCGCTTCGCGTAAAAGGATACTAAACAGTGGAGAATCGAATGCAAAACGTATAGAATTTCACAAAACATGCTTTGCAATTGTTTAATTAAAATATCTTACCTTTTAAAGCGATTATAATAAGAACTTTATACAGCAGTGTCTGTCTGTTTTGATTAATAGCATCTCTCTTATTCCGCTCATCAAAATAAGATAATTTTATTTTATATAGACATTACGATTTACGAAACTATCATCTTCCTTAGTCAGTCTGGTAAATAACTAACAAAGAAGACCGTTATTGATATTAAACTCTTATCCATACTAATATTATAAAAAAAAAGATTTGTATTTTTAGATTTTTGTATGTATTGAAATAACTCAAAAACTACTGGGCCCATTTTAAAAAAATCTCTCACCGTTGGAAAGGTAATTTATCTGTGAGTAACATATCATAGGCGAGCAACAACGAGTGTGTTTAGATATTTCGTTTTACAAAACACCATTATTTTCCCCTGTCAGTCTGGTAAATAACTAACAAAGAGGACTGTTATTGACATTAAATTTTTATCATAAGATAAACATTGCTGTGATAACAGTAAATAGGTCAATATAAAAGTCCCTACTACCAAAAACAATTACAATATCAGAGCAGTCAATATATTTTGGTCCACTGATCTTTCTAAATATATATATATTTTTATAATATAAGGTGGCAAACGAGCAAGCGGCCTGAATCCACCGAAATGGAGAGCGACCGTTGCCCATAAACATCCGCAATTGCAGATGCGTTGCCTACCATTAATCGACGGAGGAGACGCACATAAAGAATTCCCCTTCCTATGCGTCTCCTCCACCGTCAAATCCACTTTTCCTTCCCATCCTCTACAAGAAAAGGATGGAAAGGGAAAGGGACTATAGGTCATTGCTTGGAAATGACTGGTATCTGACCCGGCGTGCATTAGTAAAACCAGCGGCTGTTTGCTTTTATCACCTTACGATATAAAAATACGATAGATTGATCTAGAAGACAGAAAACTAGGTTTAAAACCCAAAAAATGGGATCTTCTTAACTTACTTCAGCTTTGAATCTAAAACAAAATCTAACTATGTGTTCTTATCTAGCAAATATTATAGTTAGTAGGCAAACAACTCTGTCGGTGAGGGGCCGTAGCGTGGGGGAACAATAACGGACTCAAGCACTAACAGCCATTGCCGACACTTGCATCTATAATTTTGCATCATAAACTCTAAAGTGGGGAGGCATTAAAAATAATAAAGTTGTAAAGTTAACTGTAACCGTCGAATATTTCTACACCATAATCACCGAGATACCAAAACCCAATAAGAGGGGTGGCGAGGAACCAAGCTCCATGGGATTGTAAGACCTAAAAAAAAATCAATTGTATTACTTCAAATTATATCTACTTTAAAACCAACTATAATTATATAGAATAACCTAAACTATTTGTGCTGGGTTGCTAAAGTTTCCATTTAATTAATAATTACCTAATGATTCGTTATCGTTAGATTCACATTTCAACGGGGTAAAACTCAAGTTACGTAATTCGGAAACGCATTTCATGAGTTTATTGAACCAAAAGCACAACTGAAAAGTTAAAAGTAGCTGGGAAACCAGCCCATAAGGAGTTAACACGTTAAATGCCCCGGAATTCACATTCGTAAACTCAACATTCAACGTGTTAACGTCTCTACAAACTCTAGCTAGCCTAAGCAACGGACCTTGTCGAAAGCATTGGAATGAAGTCCTGGTATTAGAGAACATTTGACGCCCACAGCCGTGTGGGAGACCTCATCAAGTTTAAAACCTGCGTTTACCTGCAATCTGGTTTCACGATTTATACGAATAAAGTTATTATCATCGACTTTTATACATTTTGTGCTTGAAATCGTTATCAGAAGGACGACACATGTTACAAAACTTAATATTCATAGTTAGAGAAAACTTAAGAACACTAATTACAGTGTTAAAATGTAACATATTTTCGGCGAAAGACATCATTTTATCTAAATTGTTTTTTATCAAAAGGGATAGAAATTCCTGTATGATTTTCAATAAGATTTACTGACCGATTTCTGCAACGAAGCATAAGATCTGATAGACGTCAAAAAATTAATGGAATTTCGGCCTTCGGAATGGAACACGTGGCCTTATTAAGACGAGACATATTTAAATTTAGTTTTAATATTTGCCATTACGAGCTTCTCCCACCACTAGCTGATATAGGCTCAGATAGCTTAAAAGTGACGTCACTGTCAGATAGACTGTAAACTCCGATATTTCCATCAAATATTTTATACGTTAGATTTTTAAGTGACAATTTACAAGAATTGTGGGTCAGACTCTTAATCAGCCAAATGTACAAGAGGATCACCAAGTATTGGACCAAACAAATCCATTATAAACATATACAGAACATAGCTATTAATTAAACCTGACTGATCTTAATCTGGAAACTAATCCACTATGCCAGTAACAAATAATAAACGCCATAACAAATACAGCATAAAATCGACAACATTGTAACAAAGCACGAAGCCACAAACTTGTTTGCATGTACATTTCTATGTTAGGTTTCGCAACAGCGCAGCTGCAATACGCTAATGTGATGAAATGAACAACCATTACTGCGGGATAAATACTACGATACCAATATTTCAATGAAAACAAAACTTAGTATATAAATTCAGCGCACAGTACGTTTATCTACGTAAAAATATAAACAGATAAAACTAATTCAAAACATCCAAACAAAGGCCGAGGAAACAGATAAAAGCCGCGGAATAACATTAAAAAATAAACTACATTTTAAAAATAATCGATTTCGTCAGTCGATACAATGGGCGCACCTAATTTATTTGTTTACTGCGCGCGCGCATCACTAATGCACTCTATCTCTTCTCTCTGTTCTTCCTACCTACACCGTCTTCTGTCTCCCTCGCACTTGAACGCCGACGCATCGAATATGTACGTGATTCATCGATAATTGCGAACGGAAAAATATAAACAACTAAAATCAAATACTGTTTCAACAAAAAGCGGGAAAAGATGCCACGAAGATGAAAAGACTATGAGAATGTATGTAGAAAAGAAAACAGAGAAATGCAGTACTATTCAAATCTTCTTAGAAGAACTTGAATTATAAAAATGTAAAATGAAAAGAAATTAATTAAAACATTTTGTAAACACGTTCCACATTAATTGTCACGATTTATTTTGGTAAATAGCTAAAAATGGAGTCAAACAGTAGACAAGATAAATTTTGAAGAATTCGGAATAAAAAGATAATTTTTAAACAACAAATTAAAACATTATTCATGTGCATTTTATTGTCTATGGTTATAAGTTTTACATTTAAAAAATAATAAGGAATGTAACACAATAAACAGGTCAAAAGGACCGTTAAAATTTTATTATGAATCGGTGCCAAAACTCAACTTGCCACAAAGGAAAAATTTTAATGAATTTCTCACACAAGTGTTTGCATGATTAAAACGTACATACGAAACTAATTAGCAAACGTAAGCTTTCACACGGAAGTAACTCCAAACTGACACAATTAAAAAATACCTTTTAAAAAAAACCTTACACACATATACTTCTTTATTTAAATTTAGGTATCCCACTCAAAGTCTTTATGTAATCACTAAGAACGTCTTTCAATCTGTGCTAAGCGATTTTTAGTAATCACTAGCTGTTACCGTGCGGCTTTATCCGCATGAAATTATGAAAAAAATATTTTATTATTTACATGTGTCAAATTATCAATAGCAAATGTAAAAATGACATGACATGACAAACCTTGGCAATCTTACTTGATGTCGACAGGAACTTATGGTCTCTTTCCCACATTAGGGTTTTTATCCAAAATATTTACCCCCTTAGTTTAATGGCGTAAAAATCTATAGTCTAAAGCGTGACGTAAGTGTAGGGTTTTTAATTAAAAAAAGAATTATTCAAAAATATACTGTAATTGCTGACATCTTAGGCAACATAAAGTGTGTGTTTACGCTTTATTATAATAGTATAGATTAAGATTCTGAGTGGGGTAGTAAAATTCCTTGAACCTACAATCTTTTAACAAGGACCATATTTTATAGTAAAGTTGAAAAAATCAAAGACTCATATATTAATTGTTAAAAGCGGGAGTTGTACAAGAATGCGCTCCCACTAACACCCCCGAGGAGGGAGGGGGTGTACGCTGCGGTATATTCAGTTAATTAACGAGCCTCTTTCGATTAATTAATGGCGCTAATTACTAGGACTTCATCAGGACGCCGCTTGTTACTAGGCGTTACATAAATCTTTTCATATATAAATTTTATATCAAAGCTTATAAAACCTTCATCGCACAATTTTGTTTGACGTCTATTTAAAAAACAACAGTTTCACAAACGATCTTACAATATTAAGTTACTTATCATCAACAAGCTCGAAGCTTACACTTAGGGGTGACTAGGCCATAGTCAACTACTTGCCCACTGCGGATAGAATTCACACATTTTGAATTTCTTCGCACATCTGTAATTGCATCACGATGTTTACCTTCACCGTAATAACAGAGAGTACGTAGAAAATCGAAAAATCAAAAAAACAAATACAGGAAACAATACAACCAAGGTATTGTAGATTAAAGTAGCACCTGAATCAGTGAATCTCGTCAGCAAACGTCATATAAATTTAATCTTCGTTTAAAAATACATACGAATAACTGGATACGTGTAGAAAAGTAACAAAAAAACACGCACCGCAGTAATCAGCGTTACATTAAGGTGAATAAAAATGCAAATCAACGCTCCACGGAATCGAACTCGGGACTGATTTACGACGGGTACGTGACCCGGTGAATGCACCGCCCAGCCTATAGGCCCACGGGTAATAGTGGATCGGGAATAAATCCAAGGGGGAGGGGGTGTCGTAAAAAGCCCGTCGACAGAAATGGCGGAAAGACGGCAGTAAAGTATTTTTAAGAGCATTATAAAATGGCAAATCGATGTTCGAGAAATAACATTTCTGATGAAGACATACGAAGTCTCGATTTTGATTTGATTTTAATACAAAATTTAATACATTTCATACTTTCATCTAGAACTTTTTTAATTAGTAGAATCGTAAAGAAAATTATTTAGAAATTCACATACATAAATATCTACAGATATTAAATTGATTGTGTCAAAAATTACAAAAAAAAAGTTAATCACGGCAGAAAATCTAATTTTCTTTTCGTAACAATCTCTTTATTCATTAATTCTAAAACGTACGTATGTCAACGTTATAAGATCTGACCATACATAATTATTATAACAAAACACAATTATCTATCTACTTGATATAAAAAAACAAACTACCCCTTGAAACATTAACATTACACCGTTAGTAAAATACATTTAAAACATTGTACAGTATAATTAAAACATTGCTTTAAAAAAAACAATTAAAATAAAAAGAATTTAATCCTTGTTCCATTGTTTAAAGTGATTATACAGAAACACACACATCGAATCACCGCGCATGTGTTGCCGACACACCAACACGCAGCTTAATCCGACAAGCTTTCTAAAGCCATGGATTCTTTAAGCTCGCAGTACAAAGCTGTGCAGCGTGCTTTGGCTTCACCGACACACTAATGTTGGGTTATTTCCAGCTTAGCATTACGAAAGCTTTTAATTCGAAGCTAAGATGCTGTGCTTGTCTTTGCAGTGTTGTATACACATAATATAATTGGAGTGTCTATTTGTTTCAAAAGAAAAATTCCAGATTTCGGGAAGAGGATGTGTTTGCGTTGCTGATAACGAAAATCGCATTTAAAAAAAATTGTCATGGTAATTTCCGAAACGGCTGGGCCGTTTACGACCGGACTTTCACTGAAGGGTAGCTGACATAGACGGGCATATTAGAGGCTACTTTTTTAACCTTAATGCATGGACGAAGTCGCGGGCGACAGCTAGTATTAATCCGCTTACACGAAGAAAATTCTCCACGTAACTTTGTGCTTAATGTGCAAAGATTATGAAATTCCACTATCGTATACTTATCTCGCTTTCAATATATTTAACAGTTATAAATTGTTTACTTTACTATCTAATAAGTCCAATTTATTTATACATTTACACTATTCTTTACATTAGCGACGTTTCAAAACGTTGAGTCAGCTTTGGAGTCCAATTATGAGGCTAAGACAAGTACTTTGCAACTTTTGTCAGGCCTCAAGTAAAATAAACTAGAATTTTAGATAAATAAATAAAAAAAGCCTTTTATTCCATGCCCTTTAAAGTTTACAAAAAAATAGAAGATTACATAGATATAGAATTTTAGATAGAAACATTATAAAACTTAGAATAAATACATTCGAAACAATAACATAGGTACATTGTAACTTAGTTCTATAGTATACTTGTGAAGCATGTAATAAGCTTAGATTAAGTTGTATTTGATTCGTTAGCATCGTAGCGTAATAATAGACAACTGGAGCCTTTATAACATCCCTTTTTAAAACGAGATTATATCCAGATTTTGTACTTCAATAAATAACCAATTAAACTACTAATTTACCTATTTTTCTACCAACAAAGTTATAATTGTCAACAATTTCCTTCGTATTTGTCTTTCAAACAATAAATTTCCGCATAATGTTACGATTTAATGTTACAACTATGTTTTCGATTTACTTATGACTAAATTAAAGCTGACAACAAATTATTTGACAACCGTGACATTTCCTCTCGTTTTGTTAAAGTAGTAATATTTAAAAAAATTGATATGACGGCTTATTAATCCCGTATAAAACTGCTCGTTTATCAGCTACCTCACACTCCAAGGCTATAAACAGTTACAAAGTAACGACGTTAAACATTTATTTATAAACCCACCGAAGGAATAAAACTTTTAATCACTCCCAAAGCGCTCAATAACCATGAATTAAACTCAACGGAGCGTCATTACAGCGTCTTACTGCCGGCCGCGGAGCCGTCGGAGGAGCCCTAAAGCACAATAAATACGCACCCAGGCCGTGCCCGTCCATCATTTGGACATTAACACCCGCTCGTAATCAACTACACCTATAAACCATTACTCTAACTTAAATAAACTACTGGTGCAACCGCGACAACAAAAACATATTTTAACTCTGCATTTAATAATAATTAAAGCTTTTAAATAGTAATTGTAGAATAAAATTATTTTAATTAAATAGAACCGTTTAACACGCGGACACGATTGCCGATCGATAATAAACGGCAATATTTAGAAGAAAGGGACTTACCTTTGGCACATGTAAACAAATGGATGCAGGCCAACAAGAAAATCCAGTTACCGACTCCAAAGCGATACATCCCTGTCCGACACATGATTCAGTACACTACAACAACACTACACTATAATTTTTAATTCATAGTTATCACATTTTCACTTAAAATTCCACAAATATTGTATAATTCGTTGATCGAAACAACGCAGATATCAAACCGAATAATCCGCCATGTTCAGGCAGGCACTGCTCACTGCTGCGTTCGAAAACCCGGCTCAAACTCAATATCGAAAGGTCAACGTTCGTGAGGGATTGAAGTGAAGTTGTCCCTTCTGCAACGCAAGTTAGGGATGCTGAGGACAAAAAAAAATATCTATGGATGTTACTAAATATAGACACCTTTAAAATCTGTGTCACCAATTTCAATGAAATATCGTGAATGTTTTTTGTTGTTTTTTTATCATTTTCTTACATTTTGAACTTCCGTTAAGAATTTTATTTAAATTTACCCTAATAAATGTTTTGTTATCACTACAATATAGGAATAATAAAAAAATTCATTGTTAATTAAAAATCTTTTTTATAATTAAAATCCAAATTAAACATTTTCGCTTGTTTTTGTTTTCTCAAGGAAATTAAGAATGCATTCTTGTTTTCTTGACAATGACAGTGACCTGACATGACACTGACATTTATGTGACACCGATGTAAAGCTCGTAACCACAACTAGTGTTGCCAATGCTATGGGAATTGCCGTGTTTTTCGGCTTTCCGGCCATCAAATTACAAATCTACGGAGTACGGCCCACCGTAGCTGATACTGTGGCTTTTCGAAAATTTACAATGATTCATTGATTTTCTTTAATTAGCTCATTTTTAAATAGCTTTTAAATTAAAAATAAAAAGGTATCGATCATTAACAATGATTTGTACCAGAGAAAATGAAATTTAAACAAGTTGTTTTCGATTCCATAAAACAAACAAAGGATCATTTTAACACAGTTTATTGATATTAACGACTTTAAAGTAGCTAATGCTGAATAGTTTTCCTTTTTTACTGGTGTACAAATGCGACTTTTTTATACGATGTACATGGCTGGGTAAAAAATATTCATTGGCAACATTTTACAGCAAATGTTAAAATGTTTATAAAATCATTAAATATTGAATTAAACTAAATTCGAGTTTCATTTTTATTTAAAATGGAACTCATATATTCGATGAGTCGGCCGCCTTTAAGATACGAACCGCCACATTACGAGAAGTATGTTAGATTACAAAACAAGTAATATATTGTAGGCAGTGAATTAAAGTGTAGTATTTTCCAGTCATGCAGATCCAGACACAGTGAAGCCGATTTGCACGATATCATCGTGTAATATTATTGCTTTTTCATCAGCAACAGAGGTACTAGACGTGTGTGGTAGCACGTGGAGTGGTCACGTCTATGTTTGTGACATAGACACACCATGGGAAAGTTATAAAGTGGCCAACACTACTCATCCTGTAAGCATTTCAAACAGTTACTTGTGTGTGATCATCCAAATGATATATATATAAATAATGCCCGAGTGTGAGAATATTATTTTATTATGGATTTCCAGGTGACCGCTCTGGAATGGGACGCAGAAGGGAAGCTGTTGCTTGTAGGGACAGTAGTTGGTGATGTGTCTGTTTTTGCTCAGTATGATTATTTGCTTAATCATTGGACTCCTCTCTATTCTGCCAGCTTTCCAGGTGTTTATTCTTAACTAACTTCTGTTGGTCCAAATTAAAAAAAATAGCTATTGGCTGTATTACTGTATTGATGTAGCATTTCAATGCTGAAAGAATTGTAACTGTCCCATAGTTTTTGAGTTTATTCATTACTATCTTTTGCCCAAGTGACTCCATCTGTGTAGAATTAAAAAAAATACTACGAAACATGGCCTATGTTACTCACTGACAACATAGCTTTTTAATAGAGAAAGAATTGTTAAAAACGGCCCAGTTTTTGAGTTGTTTCATTACAAACAAACAAATATTTCTACTTTATTATATTAGTATGAATAATTTATACTATTTGATACATTTCTAACTAAATTAATTTTTTTATTTGAATCTATAACCTGCAGTTTATAAGTAATGTGCTTAACCACTGGGCCAAGTGTATAAACCTAGTAAGAGGCTTTCATTCTGTTATTGAATTCTCAGGTGAAAACATAATAAAAGCTGTATTTTTCCACAATGGTAGAAAAGTTATTGCACTTGAGAAGAAACCTGATACACCAATCAGTGATAGAATACAAATGATACGATCGGTACCAACTCTGAAAGGCTTCGGGTGAGTCAAAATCACTAGAAATTACTAGAAATTTATGCGGAGAAACACAATGGCCTATGTTAATGACACTGTTTTAATATAAATATCTTGATGCCTTCACATATTGGTAAAGATATTCAAAGCTATGTGTGAAGTCAACAAACCAGCACTTGGCCAGTTTGGTTGTCTATGGCCTAGCCACCCCTTATAAGGATAGGCTCCGAGTCCCTCAGTGGAGATAGATATCTCACATAGATATGTGCAGTGGTCTCTTCCATGGCCTATTCTGATGACCATTTGTTTGTAACCTTACATTATTATAAAGAAATTTATTTACACCAGTGGTATAGCATGCGAAGGAGCTTGTATAATAACGGCTACGGGGTTAGTGGGTGCGTTGACCCCCGCCCCGGATTCCAACATGGCCCTCGTCGCTTCAGACTGCCTCCGCTCACCCAGGGATCACATCGCTACTGCCTCATTTGCACATAAGAGTAAGTGTTACTCAAACTGTCGCCGGTGACTGTCCGCGATGTTAACAATTAAATAGGAAATACCCTTAGTCTTATAAAAGTTAATTATAATATTTAGGGCCACAATTCTTGTAAATTGTCAGATAACAATCCAATGTAGAAAATATCGGATTTTGGTACTCTCTGACAGTGACGTCACTTTTAAGCAATCTGAGCCTCTATCAGTCAGTGGTGGGACAGGCATTTAGAGTGTATATGATCTTGTGTTAGACGGCAGTATCCTGATAGCGGCGGCGTGGCGCGGCAACGGGAAGCGCGGGGTGCGGTGCGCGGCGTGCGCTGTATTCCGCCCCCCCGGCGCACGCGCAGTCCCCGTACAAATCACCTTACAACCCCTACCTACGGTATATCTACTCGACAGTGATTCTGGTTTGTATACATTTTCATACAGTGTTAACTAAATGTGCTTGTAAATTGTTTTTTTTTGTACTGTACTATCTACGTCTGTTTGGTAGGGAAGGGGAATGACGACGAGCTGTCCTCCCCTAGCTTAGATCATTGACTGACGATGCCATGACCTCTTCATTCTATAATACAGAAAAAGCTAGCAATGAAAAATGTATTAACAAAAGTATTTAAAAATTGAGTAATCGAAAAGTGGTTTCAGTTAGAGCGCCAATAGCCTAATGGTTTGTGGTATGGACTACTATCTTGCGGTCGAGTGTTCAAATTCCGCCATTCGACTGTTGTAAACTATATCCTAGCACAAGCCTAGAGCTTAGTTGGAATGGTTAAAGGAAATATTAGTAAATTAACACAAATCTACTAATAATTAAAAAAAAGGTTTAATTATTTTATTAAATTGATTTATTTGAGTCTTTTACAATGTTGGTATTATTTCAGTGTCCATAACATGGTGTCTCCGGGAGGATACAGATTCGTTACTGATCGCTGGCTCAACTCTCACCTTGTGGAAGTTGACAGAGCGCTCCTATCCTGTACATAAATTGCTCTGTAAAGGTAACTAGCTTTTATCCGCGACGCCGTCCGCGTGGAAAGCAAAAGTGAGTAGCCCATGTGTTCTTCCAGACTGTCCTCTACATGTATGCCAAATTTCATAAATTTCCGTTCAGCAGTTTAGGCTACAAACAAACATCCATCTAAACTTACGTATTTATAATATTAGTAAGAGAAGGTAGACCCTGACTAGGAATATAGAAAATCTGTACAGGTGTACATCTTCATACGTGAATTAAAACTAAATCTAGGACTTTAGATTGTATTTTAAATGCTAAATTTTTTCTTCATTGCTTTTTAGGTCCTGTCCAAGGTAACACTACACCCGGCGGAGGTCCTAAAGCACCAACAGACTGTTTTAACACTGTGGTAAGAATTATTCTTATTTTTTCGACAAAAAAAGACCAATTTTTAAGAAATTTGTCTGTTATTTCTACTTTAATGTCTACTAAAACTACTAAGCCTAAAGGATAGGAAGAAGTAAATTTGAGGGAAGGGGAAAACCTGGGTCTGGGCGTCCCTCCGTCTATTAAAAAAGAATTATCTGCTTTTCTGTCAGCTGTTGCTTTACTATTCATGTATTCAAGCGATTATTTTGCCACTTTATATGAAAAATAATAACTGTTGGCAGGTGTGGCAGCAGACGGCGGTGTGGGGGGCGGAGGGCGGGGCGAGGCACGTGGCCAGCGCGCGGCTGCCGCTGGCCACGCCCCACGTGCTGCTGGCCACGCCCACCTCGCTGCACCTCCTCAACAGGGACAACCAGCACTACGTCAGTCACCTAACAATATACTACCTGTTTGTAACCTAAGAAACATAAAATAATCAAATATAGCCTATGTTACTTGCAGATATATTACCTTTCTAATGGTGAAAGAATTTTTAAAATCGGTCCAGTGGTTTTTACGTGAATCAAATACATACAAAAATGCAAAAATACAAATCTTTCCTCTTTATAATATTAGTATAGATAGGCCTAATTTTAGTCCCTTTCCCTTTCCACTCTTTTCTTAAAAGGAAAGGATGTAAAAGAAAAGTGTACTTGACGGTGGAGGAGACGCATATGAAGGGGAAATGTCCTCTTTATGTGCGTCTCCTCCGTCAATGAAGGGTAGGCAGCGCTGCAATTGCGGATGTTTATGGGCAGCGGTCGCTTGCCATTTCGGTGGATTCAGGCCACTTGTTCATTTAACACCTTATATTATTAAAAAAACTATATTTTACTAAGTAGCTGTTCTCATGCGGCTTTATCCGCAAAACATAAAAACTTTAATTTATTTAAATTTGCCAAATTCTCTCTAATGTTGGCAGCCCTTTCCCACTTGAAGGTTTCTTTGCAATGTATTTACCCCCTAATTTTAATAGCATCAATATATGTTCGGTACAGATCGTATGCGGTCATACGAACATAATTTTGTATTTCGCGCTCCGGGTTTAGTGCGGGTAAGCGCGCTTATTTTATTTTTCTCGCACGGGCGGGTAGAAGAATAAACCCTCTCCACTACGGACGGGCGCGGGGCCTGCGGAGAGGGGTGCGAGAAAAAGGTCGGAATCGAGCAGCCAAGCGGAACGGTCGCGAACACTTGTGCGGATTAGAGTTGCTCTTCTGATAACGCGGAGACACAACAGGTGTGTCGATTTCGGTAGCGAACGGGGTCGCTAAATTCGGTTTCGCGTTCGAAATTGCTGATACATCTTCAGGCAGCATCGCTGGGCCTATAGACTTGACTGAACCAGACTGACTCGATTGACATTGACTGAGACAAGGCACCTGCAGGAGGTGACGCAAATTCATCGAGCTGGTGAGTACCATTTCCCCATTACGTTTACAATATTATGCCCTCCGGTGCAATCGTAGTTCAAGGGTAGGTTGTGCCGCGGGACCCGAACCCGTTTGTACGGCACAATATATATAGGCTATAAAGCGTGTCCGAAGTGTAGGGCTTTTTATAAAAAAAATATTCAAAATATGCTGTGATTGTTGACATCCTACATAACAGAATTGTGTTTACGTTTTATAATATTAAAATCGGTTTTAATAAGGGAAATAAAAAAAATCATTAAAAAAACGACTATTACGTAGATTATAATGTTTTTTTTTTTCAGATGTGTACTCGTGTTGTCGACACCGGTCTCGATTCGGACAGCTCAACACCGGCTAAGAAAACTAAATACGGAGAATTTGTGGTAAGTTTAAAACAACTATTCTGGTCCTTTTCAAGCATGATAATAAAATCAATATGAATACGTAGCTTGTGTGTACTAGGATTTTTTTGCACCATTTTTCAATGAATCCAGAAACAGAACACGGAGTTTTACAGACTAGAGAAATAAAAAATCATGTACTTAATATTATACTCGGTCACAACTAAAAAACTTAATCTAGATCTAAAACTAGGATGAAATATAAAAAAAAACACAAATATCATTAGTTAGCCATCTGATTCCAGCTAGCAGGACTACTGCTTAATGCATGTCTTCTATGTGGTCTTGGTATTGACGGCGAGCCCCACAGTACGAGTATGTTAAAGCGGGCTCTACCATTGTTAAATTGACTTTTTCAGAATCTTTTTTTAAGTGTTCTCATACATTTACTTTGTCATTATTCCTCTGTACATCATCATCATCATCACCAGCTCACTATATGTCCCCAGAGGGGCTCGAAGCTTTTTTTTTCTCACTAGGAAATGCTTTTACGCATCCCCCCCCCCCCGTTGCCAGGGGGTATGTTAGACTCGTCGGCCAAGAAAGAAGACGTGGCTGGAATACCCACTAAAAACCCAGCGATGTTCCTCCTGTCTGCCGATGGCTGGGTCACGGTAACACTCTTCCACGACCCAGCCTGCGCCGTCCGCAATAGCGGATCCACTTTAAGGGGGGAATGGGCCCCCATCCTTCTTGCAAGGGGCTCGAAGCCTTCCAACCACGCTGGCGAAGTGCGGGTTCCTCTATGCGAGGTGTTTTTTTTGTCCAGTCGTGGGAGGGCTCTGTGCGCGCGAGCCTGTCGTGCGTGGACGTGTCGCAGCTGGGCGCGGTGTGCGCCGCAATCGACACGCACTCGCAGCTCTACCTATTCAAACTGTCGCCCGCCGCTGATATACGTATGTACCATTTTTTTATATTATAAACGAACAAAAGGCCTAATTTACAGCAAATTTACAGCATTAGTTGATCTTTCAACTTGCAATGTACCTGCAACTTCTTTGTTAGGTTTTTTGTTATAATATAAAGTGGCAAACGAGCAAGCGGCCTGAATCCACCGAAATGGAAAGCGACCACTGCCCATAAACATCCGAAATTGCTGATGCGTTCCCTACCCTGCATTGACGGAATACGCACATAAAAAGGACATTTCCCCTTCCTATGCGTCTCTACCGTCAAATCCACTTTTCCTTCCCATCCTTTTCTCTTAAGAAAAGGGTGGATAGAGAAAGGGACTAAAATTAGGCCTCCGGCACCACATTCATCAGACTGTACGCGGAATTGCTCCCACTTCACTCCTGTCTTCTCTGTGGTCGCGGTATCGGTGGGGGCGAGTCGACCCATGTGCGAATATGTTAAAGCAGGCTCTACCACTGTCAATATATACGCTTATATTTATACTAGTAATTCCCGTACGGCATCATCCGTATAATAAAAAATGTGTTCTCGTCTACAATTGTGATATTTCCAATTGCTGTCAAAATTCAAATGAACAATTGGCAAGGAAAGGCATCCTTTAATGCTGTTAGCTTGAAGTTTTTTCCAAATTATTTACACCCTAAGTTTAATAAGAGAATTATAAAGAGGTGTGTGTTTACGCTTTATTATATTAGTAGCTAAAAGCTATTTCACCTCCAGCCACTACCCTGTCGGTGCAGCACACTACCCTGCTGCTGGAATACGCGATGGTGTCAGGGTACGATTGCAGCGACGTGCTGATGACTTTGAAAAGCAACATAGTGGAAGCTGTATATGACAGGTAAATTACAAAATTACTACATATCAAAATGTCTACATTTTAAGCTACACTAATATTGAGAATAACGAAATATGTACAAATATAAATCAAGACAAACCTTGGACTATAAGAATCTAAATTAACATAGAACAAGTAATAATGTTATTTGTAGATAATGTAAATATATTTGTGTTACAGACTGACGGAGAACTTCCAGCGCCAGCCGCAGACATTCCAGCAGTATTACTACCACAGCTGGCTCAAGCTGAGAATAGCGCTCTGCGGGTCGGTATCGTCATCATATGTTGCCACCGCCACAATTATAAAGTGTTCACCACAATACAGTTATAAAGTGTTCACCATAAAACCATTATAAATGTTCACCACAACACAGTTATAAAGTGCTCCCACAATAGAATTATAAAGTGTTCACCACAATACAGTTATAAAGTGATCACCACAACATAGTTGTAAAGTAATAACCACAACACAGTTATAAAGTAGTCACCACAACACAATTATAAAGTAGTAACCACAAGACATTTAAAAAGTAATCACCACAAGACATTTATAAAGTAATAACCACAATACATTTACAAAGTAGTCACCACAATAAAATTATAAAGTGTTCACCACAACACAGTTATAAAGTGCTCACCACAATGCAATTATAAAGTAATCACCACGATATATAAAGTATTTATAAAGTAGTAAGCACAATACAGTTGTAAATTAGTCATCAGAACAATTTTTATCTACTCAAGTAGTGATATAATGTGTGTGTGAGTGCGTGAGTGCAGGCTGGTGAGCGGGCTGTGCGGCAGCGGCGCGGCGCTGTGCTCGCAGCAGCTGGCGCTGGCGGGCTGGGCGGCGGTGTGCGCGGCGCTGCGCCCCGACGACAAGACGGAGCCCGCGCTCGCCTCGCTCGCCGTGCACACCGCGCTCGCCTACATGCCTGACGAACATGACGAAAAGGTACACATCTATACAAATGATCACTTTTATGAATACACCGATTGTTTGGATAATAGGCAATATGCATATGTCGCCAAATTGGATTTTTTTTAAGTAAAGAAGTTTAAGTAAAGATTTTTTTTTAAGTAATTCCGCGTTTCATCTATGAGTTTGAAGCCAGAGGCCCAACGTTAATCCCTTTTCCGTCCGCACGTATCCGTTAATGCGAATGTCTATGGGCAGAGGTCGCTTCGCCATTTCGGTGCCGCTTGCTCGTTTGCCACCTTATAATAAAACTAGCTGTTCCCTTGCGGCTTCATCCGCATGAAATTGTGAAAATTTTATTTTAATGTTTACATTTGCCAAATAGCAAATGTCAAAATGACATGACATGACAAACCTTAGAAATCTTGCTTCCTTGATGTTGGCAGCAACTTATGGTCTCTTTCCCACATTAGGGTTTTTATCCAAAATATTTACCCCCTAAGTTTAATGGCGTAAAAATATATAGCCTAAAGCATGACGTAAGTGTAGGGCTTTTTATTAAAAAAAAGAATTATTCAAAAATATGGTGTAATTGCTGACATCTTAGGCAACAAAGAAGTGTGTGTTTATGCTTTATCATTAGTATAGGTAAGTACATTAAGATTTATTGATAATTTCAGAACCTGGTAGCCCTGGAGGCGAAGGCGGAGTCGCTGTGGGAGGGCGTGGTGGGCGCGGCGGGGCCCAACAGCACGTGGAGCATGCTGTGCGGCGTGCAGCCGCTGGGCCGCCCCATGCTGCGCGCGCAGCACGCCGGGCTCACCGCGCTCGCCGCGTTCGCCGCGCTGCCCGCGCCGCACCACCTGCACCACGCCTACAGGTCAACTATACATATTCGATTTTTTTGCTTTAACTACCCGTTATCCCTTTTTTATAACTCACACGAGAAGTAAAAAAAAATTGGAACATTTTAGCTGTAACAATTTTTACACCAACATTTTCCTACATGTTTTTTCAAAAACTGTAGAATAAAAAAAACTTTTCACCTTTCATTTGTTTTTCATGTAAAAAGAACGATTCGAAATAGTCGAGGTCGACGATCTCTAGTAACTTTCATACATAATATACGAATTAAGCGACCGTTACGTGGTACGTTTACTTGTAACTGGAATGAGAAACACAAAAAAGATAATATTTCCCATATGTACCCTTATTTTCGTTAAATCCACACACACACACACATACACACTAAAATGCGACATGTTAATATATTTAGTTCGGATGTATGGTGTGAGGCGGCGGGCGTGGCGGTGCTGCGCAAGTTACTAGTGATATCGCGCGCGTGCGGCCGCGGCGGGGACGCCGTCAGCCGCCTGCTGGCGCGCCTCGCCGCGCTCGGGGGAGCGGCCCCCAAGCCCGACTTCATCGGTGAGAGACACTTCCACTTCACATCGACTTAAAACACTATTCTTGTCAATAAAGTTGCACCCATCGCTATAATGAATCATTGCAACACTGATATTTAATCTACTTTTAAAATTTAATGATTGTAACAATTACTCGAGCGTTTAAGCAGGTTTAAACAGTTGATTTGTCTGACAGTTCGTGGGTTCGAATCCCGCGATATCAATATTCTATTTTTCGATTTTATGTACATAGTTTATTCGACCTTCTTACGGTGAAACATCGTAATGCCTGCACATATCGAAAAAATTAAAAAATATGTGTGAAGTCAACCCGCAGTAGACCATCGTTCCGTTCAGTGGAGATGTATAGTGAACTGGTGATGAACAATTACTATGGAAGCTCACTTCTGACCCTTAAAAGACTGATTTTTCCATAAAATTACAAAATGTGTAAGAGCACCCTTTCCTGTTTTTTATTAAAGGGAAAAATCGTCAAAAAAAAATCAATAAGATGTTTATATTTTTGTGATATGCTCCTTTTTGTTTTCTGACTAGAATCAGCCCAGAATAACATGTAAACAGCCATATTGAAATAAAATCGATAGTTGGTTCCCAAGCGGTTTAAAACCCTGGTATCAAATTTGAAACTTTAGTTATTTAAGTGTTAATATTGTCAAAACTATGTGCCTTAAATAAAGACACTATAGCATCATATTTTGGGTTACCAAATGCTGAATATTGTGTTCGAATGTGTACATTGTATAGAGGAGTGCGCGACGCTGACGGCGCTGCAGCCGGCACGCGTGTGGGACTCACTGCCGCGCTGCGCAGTCAGCGCACCACACGGACAGCCCTGGCCGCTACTAGTCAGTATAACTCCATATCAAAACTATCAACAGCTCGTGACTTATTCTAATATAATAAAGCGTAAACAAACAGTTCTTTGTTATGTAATATATCAGCAATCACAGTATATTACTGAATTACACTTTTTCAACAAAAATCCCTACAATATATGTACAGTATCCAGATAATGTTTGTGCAGTTGGAGTACAGCACAGTGCCGGAGACGCTGCGCTACGTTCCGGAGCCGCCGGCGTATGCGCAGTGCGACGGCACGCCTTCGCTCGCTATGGACTCTATAAGGTGAAAACACTTACCAGTTATCTATTTATCTAAAATAACTCCCATCTTCCTTTAAGGTTCCTTTCATTATGGTTACACTGCATGCATCTCAATCCATTTACACAGTCACACTTAAATTGAATTCTGCGATTTTTGAATAATTGTATTTAATCTCCATTCTCTTATAAATAAATCGTTTTTCCGTTAAAAATTACTCATTTTGATATTTGACAATTGTTAAATGTCAAACTGAATTAATTAGGGATGCGAGTAATTGAATCGGAGTAAATTATCCGATTAAAAAAATCGATTTAAATATTTTGCAACGATGTTAGCGATTTAATGTAATAAATATAATACGTGATATTTTAAAATAAAGCTTCTTTTTTTGCTAGTGATAAGATGTAAATTTAGGACAGTAATGTGGTATTTGAACGTGTGATGTTTGGAAGGTATATGTACCTGGGCGGGGGACGGCACGCGGCGCGCTGGCGGCACTGCGGGCGCTGCGGCGCGCGATCTTTGCCCGCTATGCTGCCCGCGCCGCTGCCCGCAAGGAATTCCCAGCAACGTGCCTACGACGGACGATATCTTGCCGCTTGCCGGTCAGAAAAATAAAAACAATATTTGAAATTGTAAAACTTCAGAAAATTAAACTCCAAAACAGTTTCCTCTAGACTTCGCTAATATCCCAGAATTCGAAATCGTTTAAATATTTTGAATTTTCGTTGTGTGAAAATGTTCCTGAAATAAATTTTTTTTTTTTTCAGATGTGGTGGGAAGTGGACGCTGTACTCGAATACTTGACGTTTCTTTTTTTTCGTTAATACATCTATATCTTCTCTACCATAATGTTGCGGAAATGCACCATACTTAGTTGTATAGGATGTCAACAATCACATGTTTTTGAATAATTCCCTTTTTAATAAAAAGCCCTAAACTTATGACTCGCTTTACGCTATATCTTTTCACGCTATCAAACTTAGGATTTTCTAAAATTGGAAAAACGATCATGCTGGAAAGGGACAGAAAAACGCCAATAGCAGCAGAGAAGCAAGGCAGCCATGGTTACTCAGGACAAAATTGTAGTCAATGTCAAGGACCTTCGCTGTCATTCACGCATTTGAATTTATACATTTGCAAGTGAAATTTTTACGAAATGTAAACAATAAAATACAGTTTTTAAAATGTAATGCGGATGAAGCCGCAAGAACACAGTTAGTTGTATATATATTTAAATATGTTAGTCATAAGTACTTAGCCTTTATTCAGTGTTGCCAAATAAATCGATTCAGTGAATATGTTTGCTAAGAAAATGAATGTGGAGTCTTGTTATTAAATGTTTTGAATTCAGTTTTGTGTTTTTATTTAAAATAACCCGTAACAGCCGTAGCAGAGGTCTGAAATCTAAATGTTAACAATACTAATTTTAAAAATGCTATCAATAATAGGAAACAACACAAGACCATGAAACCATCAGTTACAGCCACTATACATACAACTAAATAAGTGATAGAAATAAGAAAACTACTAGAATAAAATTTGCATTTAAGAATGTAAATTCTGTAAAAGCGGTTTTTACTTTGACCTATTTCTGATATATGAGTTGTTACAGCTGTACGATTTAATCAACTTGAATTATTCAATCTTATTTAATTTCTCACTTTTATAATGTTTTATATAAAAAACATTTTATAATGTTTTGTCGTTTCATTTTTCGACATTCCAAAAATGCATTTACATTTTTTAATATCTGTGCATCGGTTCCACAGGTATCGATTAAATCAACTTTTGCCCTGCGCAGCACAACCGTTTTCTCAACTCGACGTTGCATCACTAGTGTCGTTGCGAGAACATCGAAGAAGCGTTTGGTTGCGACTGCGTTGTTATATTTTATTGAATTTTTAAATATCATCTCGCAACGATCCTTTAGTTGTGTTATACAATTTAATAAATACTTTATTGTTATTAAAATGGCAGACAAGAAAGGTATTTATGAATTTTGATTACATTTTCTCTTTGTTCTTGCTATTACTTCGAAGGTTGACATATGTAACGTCATGGGGCCTTGAAATGCAAGTTTTTTTTACAACAATAAGTTGTTTTGTTGCCCGTAAAATATCAACATTATGTATAAAACCGGGGAATTGATTGTAGGATTGTTGCACATTTTATTTCAAGTTCATTTTACTTCAGTGATGAGATCAATAGTTGTAAATCCAAGATGGATGACATTCTTTTGGTCTTACAAGGGGGGTTTAGAGGAATGTTCTATATTTAGGGTCTTTCTTCATCTTAAAGATGCTTAAGACGTTATATTTAATACTTTAACAATATTAATAATCAATTGAAAGTTCTTAAAACTCAGTTAACCTCCTATGATACAATTTATCTTAAAATTGTAATTTTTGATCACAGATGGTCATCTTTGAAAATATTCACAAAGTATCTCGAGTAAAATAACTAATAACTATTCTGCATATTTGATTTTATATGCAGTACACTAGTTTGCAAAAGTATTATATATTTTTAACTAATAAAGTAAGTAGTACTAAGTAACAAAAACTAGAAAGTACATTCATAATCATTAATTGTCTTAGTAATGTGTTAAAATTCGATATTTTTATCGTAAAAGCTTTAATATGCAATCAATAAGTATCAAAAAAGAATTATATTGTTGTTAAATGAAGGTATTTCAACAATTTCTAAGTATTTAAACTGAAATCCAGGAACTGCTAATCATAATTGTATTTAAAAAATCTAGGCCTTTTTCATTGTATCACTTTAAGATGTTAAAGCAATTTGTGCTTGTGGCAGTCAACATTTTCAAAAAGACAACAGTTTGATTAGAATTTGCTGTACATTTTCTGTATTCCACATTAATAGACAGAAAAAATTGGACTTTTTTTATGAATCTGTTGTCCCTACAGAGTCATCAAGTATTAAATGATTTTCTATACATATCTGATTTTTTTATGATGTTTAAATCAGCGCTGGACCATGATCCCACCTGTAAAGTGTTGATAAGGTCAAAGGGTGATAAGTGCAAATTAAATACCAACCATTCACCCTTCTCTTGACGGCACCCACATTATAATTGGATGAAAACACTGACGCCAGCAGCTCAATATTCACTACCTTAATTATATCCTCTTAAAACAAACTCTTCTAGATTTATATTAAATATAACAATGTGGCCTTTATAATGTTACATGTGTCAAATTCTTTTAAATTTATCATAAGCTTGTTAGTTAATGAGAAACAGCCTTGTCTTGCTTGGAAAAATCCAACCATAGACATCGGTCAAAATGGTACTAGAGGACAGTATATTTTTTTACAAGGGATACTAAGGACATGCTGTCCAGGAATATTATTTAGACTTAATGATAATATGATTCCTGCTCCCCTCCACCCTTGGCCCCTACCCTTCCCCACCAGAGCCCCTTCAACAGGAGGCGCTAGAGGTGCGCCGGCAACGACGCGCGGCCGTCGACTAATCGCTACCATGTAATGACACCATATAGACTTTTTCTTTCTTTTTTCTTTTTTTTTGGAAATAGTTAAAGAGAGACCAATATATGATATGTGCGTATCGGCGTGTGGACGATCGTATGTTTAAATTTAATGTAACCCTAATGATAGCTTGATTGTTTAATTCCTTACATTTAATTAAAAAAAAATAATATGAAATATTAAATTACAAGTTTTGTATATCTTTTTAAAGTATAAAAGATAAAGTATAAAGTAACAATCAAGTTGTTATTGAAAAATTGGCAATTGAACATGTTTGAAACCAAAAAAAATATTAGTTTTTTGTTTTTTAAGTAATATTGTATGTAACTTTTCTGGTAGGACTTGGTGTATTTGACTTGAAGCTAAATGGTTGGCTGTATAGTAGATGTTTTTGGCTTGGAATTTTTTGTATAGTATGAAAGTCCTTTCGGATAAGTGAACAAGATTTATCAAACATGTGCTTTTGTCTGTTTTATTAGTTAAAACTAACCGTAAAGGAATAAGTTGTGTAAGTTATAATGTGAATTGTAGTTTTGGTATTGTAAAAAAAATATTTTTTAGAGCATAATAGTTCAGACTTTTGTGTAGCAAAGTTATAGCAAATTTAAATTTAGAGAAAAAGCTACAAGTCACATGTTTAAATAATTTTTTTAATTGTTTTTATGTGTTTTGCTCTTTATGTTCATTATTTTCTATAAATATTTAGTTCACAGCTTATTTTTTTACAATTTCTTTTACACTAATTTTTATTAGTAATATTGACCTTCAAAGACAGTTTTTTTTAAATTATGGTCGGTCAATATTATATTTAAGCTTTTTTGTGCACCAACATTGCAGTAAATATTTTTTTAATTATAATAAAGTTACTGCTATGTTTTCAAGGATACCTATTTCTTTTTTTTTTTTGTTGTAATAGGATCTTTGTTTTTGTTTTGTTCCAGTTATTTAAGATATAATTAAGTGATAAGTAAAAATATGTGGACAAACTTAATTTAGTAGTTTTAAAAAAAAGATAGAGTTACATTTTTTACCATAGGTATAGAAGTTGAGTTGTCCACAACTTTTACTAAAAAATCTAACAATCACGTTTTTGGTTCCATAAATTAGCACAAAATAAATAAATATATGCTGTTATAATCATTATTTATCTATTTTTTACTATGGAATCAATCAGAATTTACAATATTAATATTAAGATCGAGTGTTCTACTAACTAAGAGAATAAAGCAAATGTAGATAAATACTACACCTGGTTTGTTCTGGAAAACCACAACAATCTTTAATTAAAAAAAAAAAAAACTTGTTCCAATTTTTTTTTTTACAAATTGTTTTTGTTTCACAAGTAGATTTTTGTGGTGCATTTTGTGTAATTTAATTTGAGGTGATGGTCAAACAGGTATAGTTTTTATTTTCAAAAACATTGCAAATGAAAACTTTACCGTTTAGTTGTATTTTTAACACAAGTAAGTTACAATTAACATAACAGATTACACAACATGAATGTTTTGTGGTCTGATGCTGACCATTTTACCCTTTCTCTTCATTATTGGATCATTTACTAGCTTTTACTCCCGACTTTCGTGCGGAATTAACTACAAAAATATTTTAATCCTATCTTTAATTACATCAAGGATAGTGTAGCTTCACAATATTGGGTTTTTCAAATGATTTCAGTAGTTTTATGGAATATTCAATAGAAATAAATCCTATATCTTTACAACATAAAGGGTCCATTGGTCATTACTGAGTGTTGCGGGAATGTCATATTTGTTAGTGTGATAGCATAAGGAAGCAATGGTTATTACTTGCATATACAAGTAATCTCCACTGTTATTATCTATTGCTAAACAGAGGCAAGAGATAATTGCATGCATAAGCTTATTTCAAGGACAGGGAAGTATGCAAGTTTATGAGTGACATCAACACAAATAATTCCATCAAACACTTAGTTTTAGGATCACTGAGTTCGAAAAAAATGTTTTTTTTAATAATGCTCGATCAAAAGATTTCTTTTACAGGGATCCTGATTAATTCTAACTTTGTTTAGTTAATATGAAAGTTTGATGTTGTATTAAATTAAAGGAAATATGACAACAAACTGGCCGGTTGCAATATGATAGTTTTTTTTCTATGTGTTTGAATAGAAAAGGATTCCATATTTAAATGGGATACTTTTTTTAAAGTTTAGTTCTTAATGTTTAATGGTGACGGAAGCTACCAGGATTTTTGTGTTCTGTTTGCAACTTCTGAAATGCTGTAATCCATTGTAAGCTATTTTAATTTTGCTGTTAGTGTTTTGTTTTGTCTTTGTCTCTCATACTTGTTTTTAGAGTAATATTTGTTTATGACTAAGGTATGCGAACTGCTGTAGTATATGTTTTGTTTTGTTTGTTTGCACGTTTCTGCGTCCTTCACGCACCCATCATAGATATTTTTCTTTGACTCGCTTTTTGCATAAACGCTTTTCACTTTTACCGCAAAATGTGGATACATCAGGCATATGTGAATATTGATTTTACGAAAAATAAAAACCATAAAATCTTGGTACGAAGTTATTCTTGCTAGCTATTTTAATATAGATACAAATAATGTTTATTTTATTTTTCGATCGATGTTATCAACGTGTAAGACACGATAAGCGACCATTTTTGTGACGGGTCTTTTGAAACTAGCCGGGGCAACATCAAAATAACAAAAAAAAAAAAATTTGTAAAACTTTATTTGAAAAAAATTGTTGCGCCCGTCTAGTGACTCATATGCAGGTTCTATGTGAGATTTTTGTATATTATTGCATGACGTTCCGCTTATGGTTTTCATGCCAAATCAGTAGATTATAATTTATTTAAATGTTACAGTGAACCTGCTTGTGAGAATGAGCTCGAGTTCCATTTATAGTGAGGGGCCTGTCGTTTAATTAATCCGTTCCTCTCCTGACGTGACACGCCCTAACTACGACTGGAACACGATCGCTGACTATAATAGTCTAGATATAACTAATGTCTTTTTTTAAGGTTCCTTTTCGTGTGATGATTGTTTTGTTACCTATGATGTTCAATGAGAAATGATCACACACGACCCGCACCGCACATCGCTTCACTAATCCCGTCTTGTTTTCTCTGTTAGAGAGGCGCGGCCGGGCTGTGTGGTCATTAGTGTAAGGAATGCATTGTAAATAACATTTGGTAGGCGATCAGCACTCGCACACCGTGTTGACTTCGAACCTAACCTACCAAATTAACGTTGCAAGCTGTCGGACCAGTTTAGCACTTTTTAAATCTGTGCCGATGGTAGTGGTCACTGCAGAGGGTTTTTTCAATGTTTTTGGTATATTTAAAGATTTTTTTTTTTTGGAAAAACTCGAGCGGTTCTGTAACGCGTTGTATGGGCATCGCTTGTCGTTAACACCGGCGTTGGCGAAATGTGTAGGACGCGAACTGTCTATGATATTTAACATCAAACGCCTACACTGTGGTAGCGATTTAAAAATGGCGGGTATTTTAAAATTGTTTACAGCTGTCAATGTGTAGTCTATGGTTCCGCCATTTTTGTTCTCTGCCACACCGCTACGTCTAGCGTGAATGAACGGGCTTGGGTTGAGGCGCGCCGCGGCGCTCGCATCGTCAGACAGTCCAGCGCAACCATATCTCGTTATTTCATAAATAAAGAAATAATCAGTACTGTCTAATATTTGATATATGTCTTTTACGAGGGCAACTAAATTACTAAGTAATAAATATTACGTTTAAATATCAAAATCGTTAAATAAATGTGTAAAATAAGCATATAAACATTTGGATGTAATGATAATATTGATAATTATTACTTAGATCATATCTAGCACTGTTAGGAAAACACAGCGGCCCCATTTTACAAACTGCCACTTAGATTCTATTCACTAAACTGTACAATGGCGTAATTGTCGTGTAGTGTTTGCTGTGACTTATTGCTACGAAGCCGGTGCAAGCATTTAAGAATTAAACTTGCACATGTTTCATGGTGATAAATGTTGCCCTCGTAAGAGTGAGATGTGGTTGCGGGGCGTGTCAGGCGGGGTTGGGGGTTGTTCCGGCGTGACTCGGCAAATTGTTGCAGTGACCCCGCCTCTGGGAGCCTACCCGCAGCCTCAGCCACCGCAGGGACCGTTCCTGCCGGCGCCCCCGCATCAGGCCGCACCGCAGTACGGTGGTAAGATAACATTTTAATACCCCATTTAAGATCACTGCAGACTGCGATTTCTGTGATGTAATTTTTATCGTGTAACTATAGCCTGTAAAATTACGTAATCATTACGAAACTATTGTCTCAATCAGGAAGTAGGAAAAAATTATAAATTCTGTCCACTCTAAACTAGATTAGCTTTGAATATCTACTAGTTATACAGTAGAACCTCGATAACTCAAACCTCAGTAACTTAAAAACCTCTATAACTTCAAAAAGTAATATGTTCCCTTCCCATCAGAGCTCAAAACCTCTACAACATAGACCCTTGATAACTTAAAATTTTTCGTGTTTCCCTTAGACTTTAACTTATCGAGGTTCGACTGTAATATAAATGCACTTACTGGCATAGAAACCCGATGTAAGTTTTTTATAATCTCATTTGTAAGAAAACCTTAAGACTGGCTATTCTTGAAGCATAAATCACATTATGCTGTGTCACGGAGTTTCAAGCCGCTCTCAATTGTGATAACCTTACCTTTGTTCTTATAAACCCAATAGTTTAAGACTATTATGTAATTTAAAAATGTTTGCCAACGTTGCCTAGGAAATCCAGTTAGTTGACAAATATATTATACATGCGAAAGTTTAGATGGATGGATGGATGGATGAATGTTTGTTAGAGTTTGTAGCCTTATCGGCTGAACGGATCTGGATGAAATTTGGCATAGATGTAGTGCAGAGTATGGAAGAACACATAGGCTACTCACTTTTTTTTTTTTTAATACCACGCGGACGGAGTCGCGGGCGAAAGCTAGTATATAAGAAAAAATCTTTTCTTACATTCATCCCGAACAAAAGATAAGCGATTGATAATGTTTTACTCTCATAAGGCAATCATAGGTAAATTATTGCTAAAATGGGATATAGATATTAGAAAAGTTCAGAAAAATACAAAAGGCAATCCTCATAGTTATATTTTCATTTAGTACTAATTTCGAAATTTACGTCAAAGGACGTTTGTAGACTAACCTGGTTTACAGTAATCGATTGCTGCGACCTGTTCCGTTTGACCTACATTACTACCATGTAGGTACGCGAGCAACTTTGACCTCTATTTGACATCCAGTCTCGTACCGGTTTGCGTATATTGTTTCCTGGAAGCAGTTTGTCTAGGTTTCCCCGTCTTTAATTTTTATCCTTATCTAAGCCGTGAACACTTAATAATTGCATCTCTTTTCATTCAGTTGTCCTTCTCTGATATTCGTCTTTTGTTTAATTCAACAGGGCGTTTATTCTACTGTTTGAAAGTAATCTTATATTTCATGCTAATATTATAAATGCGAAAGTTTAGATGGATGGATGTTTGTTAGAGTTTGTAGCCTAAACGGATGATCGGATTTTAATGAAATTTTGGATAGATGTAGATGATAGTTTGGACGAACTCATAGGCTACTCGGCTTTTTTTTTAATTCCACGCGAACGGAGTCGCGGGCGAAGGCTAGTTTTTAATAATTACGGCATATTTTTGCGGTCTTATTGATTTAATTATTGGGCTCAGAGATTCTCTCTGCATTGTATTTGACATGTGTGGAATAAGAATAAGAATACTCTTCTCTCCAACGTGCCAACTTAAAACAGCACCGGTTGTAGAACCGCCTTGAGATTTCTACGTCCCCTTTTTACCAGCTTTTTAGTGGAGGCCTAGCACGCTTATCTGGGACTAGTGATCTTTCTGTCTAGCGCTCTTGGTTGCCTAATGCCAGCATACGGGGTAACATGTTTATTATTTTATTCCAGTGGCAGGCGGTGCTCCGTACAGCGTAGCGTTCGGTGGCGCGGGCGCAGGCGCAGGGGGAGTGTACGCGCCGCCCCCATATGACCAGCTCCAGCATCATCAGGCGATACCTGCCCTCAGCCAGCAGTTACCCGTGAGTATTGAATCAAATGACAGATGTGTCACTTCTTCCGTCTCCTCAGTCTTACACCGAACTCAATCGATCTGAGGATCGCTGTCCCTTAAATACATGGTATTTAGATTGTTTAAATTTTATTATTAACTTAACTATTAGTTTTGTATCTTCCCTGGCGTTAGGGTTATCTATATTATAAAGGGGAAAGTGTATTTTTGTATCGAAATAACTCAAAAACTACTGGGCCAATTAAAAAAAACTCACCATTATAAAGCTATGTACTGAGCAACATAGACTATAATTTTTTTTAATTTCACGTTGGCGTAGTTGCGAGTAATACTCTACTAGCTGTTTCTGGATATTTTATCTCCGTGAAATAAATAAAAAAACAGCCTATGTTATTAACTGATAATGTAGCGTTTTAATAGTGAAGGAAATCGGTCCAGTAGTTTTTGAGTTATTTCAATACATACAAAAATACAAATTTTTCCTCTTTATAATATCAGTATAACTAACATCAACTGAAACAATGAGATGCGTTACAAATGCACTGTATTCCATGTTATAACATTATTTGCAAAACAATATAATTTATACTTGCTTTGTTATGCTAATTGTAAGTTTTTTTACGTGACGTCAACTGACTGTATAACCTCCAATCTTGTATAAGTAAATTAAACCGCGTGTTCCAATAATTAACACGACAATAATGTAAGATGCAATTATTTCCATCAATCGAATCGGGATTTTTTTGCCACCGAATTACGCGTGTAGCGGTGTACTTTTGAATCTCTCGAAAGTTTTGTTTTTATAGAAAAATCGCAGTAAACAGAAAACTACTGTTCCACCACAAATCTACTAAATACGTACTTTACGTGACTCCAGTGGCAGATTGCAAAAAACGTAAAAATTCGTTGCCAGCATGCCGAGTGTTAAATAGTATGCAGTTCTTAAAGCAACATTATTGTCTGATAAATTTACGATTTTATTTGAAATATCGTTTCTGAATAAAGTCAAAGCATAAAGGCCAAAGATCAAAACCGTTGAAGGTTAAGATTAAATTTGCAATTTAATAAATACAAAATGACTCGAATAAAAATTTAGGTTTAATTTGTTTGACAAATGCACATTGTAATGTGTATCTTCTATAAAGAAGTAAGAAATAATCTCTTAAAAATCGGTAAATGCATCATGAACCTTTAGAATTTAGGTTTTTCTGATATTTTTAAGCGTCGGTGGCTCAGTGGTTTAAGCACTTGACTTGCAATCCAATGGTCTTGGGTTCGAATCCCGTTGTACCAATGTGATTTTAGATTTTTCATATGTACATAATTTACCCGACGTTCTTACGGTGAAGGAAAACATCGTGATGCAACCTGCACATATCAGCGAAGAAATTCAAAGATATGTGTGAAGTCAACCCGCAGTGGGCCAGCGTGGTTGACTATGGTCTAGTCACCCCTAACTTAGGGTAGGCTCCGAGCCCCTCGGTGGGGACATAGTGAGCTGGTGATGATGATGATATTTTTAGTCATTCATTCAAATTGTTTTAGTATTGTAAAATAGCTTTAATGTTTCTCTCAGATGTACAGTCCAGCGGCGGCGATGTACGCGGCGGCGGCCGGCTACCCCGGGTACATCGGCTACCCCGTGCAGTACTACCCCTACTACCCCGCCGCCATGCAGCCCTCCATACAACCCCTCAGGCCCACCATCATGATACCGGTTAGTCAATATATCTTTAATAGTAAAAAAAAATATATAGAAACAATCTATAATTTATAAACGTTAATAACAATAGAGATATTAGGCATCGAACGTTGTAACACGAAAGTTATTGTTTATTTCTGCTTCTAGAGTCTTTTGTAACAATATTGTAGGTTAGGATTATTTTTGAAGACAAAAATGGCCACCAACTATAAATTACTTTAGGTTTGCAATATTTGAGCACCCATCTAGGAGGAAATCTTGTTAACATTATAAATGCGAATTTTGGTTTTCTAGGTATCTCAAGGATTGTTCTTAAATTTGATGAAAGGTGGAACATAGTCTGGAAGAACACATAGGCTTCTTTTACAAAATAGTGTGTAGTTTAAAAGTTATATGTGAGTTGTGGTCCGCAGAATGGGTTCGAGGCGAGCGGCAGGTTCGAGGGTCTGGCGCAGACGCTGCTGCCGCCCGCGCCGCCCGGCGTGCCGCCCTCGCCCGCGCACCTCGCCGCCCTGCAGCCGCACCAAGTGCTGTCAGTACACGCCTTTATAGCCCCCCCCCCCCACACTTACATACACCTAGCATACAGACTCCAATCACTTAAATAGGCTCCGCCCAAAGCCCCAAACTCTTACCCATACATACCCCTTACATCATTACTAAGTGGTTTTAGTACCTGTAACCCCACGAAGTGCTGTTGCACACGCCCCCACCCGTCCCGCTTATAAAGCCCCGCCCCTTAACATCGGCTCCGCCTCTTTTGTAAAACCAGGTCCAAGTCACCACATCCCGTAGCATAGATTTAAAAGTTGTAGATGCGTTGCCTACCTTTAATTGACAGGGAAGGTCTACAGAATTAAGGAATACATAATAGGGAAAATACTTCTTTTTCCCCATCTTGTTTTTTAAAAAATGGTGGGAATTGAAGCCACGCCCCCTTAAAATACGCTAGTTAAACATGTCACTTGTAAATAAGCTGTGTTTGCTATTCTATTAATTTGTCATGTTTTTTTTATAGGTGGCGTTAAAGTAGTCCCTCAACGAGCAGCGCCGACGGCAGCAGACAAGCGAACAAGCAAACAGCCAGACAACTTGGCTCTAAAGTTATTTATTATATCAAAATGTTTACGGTATGCTTTAAAATTGTATTTAATGATCTAAAAAAAAACTTTTCGATATTTTGACGAATTTAGTCACAAAATAAGTATTAACGTCACAAATTAAATGTATTTCTTAGTGAATAAGTTTTCCAATGCTTCTCTTTAATAGAAAAGCGATTTGTTTTGGATAAAACCTTTAAAGTATTGTAAAGAATTTTATAATGAAAACGGTTACATCGTAGATGTCACAGATGTAACTGTTTTCGTAGTTATTTTAAATGTCTGTTTGTTCGTCGGCGTTAGCCTGATAAATTTAACTGTGATGTCTTGTTAGGGTCCGTTTTCGCAGATTTGAGAGCAGTTTATTAGCTAATTAAATGACCTTATATTGGAAGGTTTAATTTTACTACACAATTATATTGCTTTATTGTGCAAAGTAAAAATAAACCTCATATCAATGGAATAGAGTTAATTTTGTGAAAACTGCACTTAGTCTGTGAGAAGTGACTCTTACTGGTTTTTGTGTTTGCCACTTTGACTGTTTAATATTTAATCTATCGCTCTCTATTTTAGATTTCTCAAAATAATTATATGTCTAATTTGAAATTTAGCATTTTGTTAGCTGAATTTTTTTCATTATTGTTAGTTGTAGTGTGAATTTAAAATAATAAACCGCAGTAATTATAACTACCACACTTAAGCAGTCGCTTAGTGTAGATTAAAACCCAATCAGCACTAAGGACTAGCAGTACATGCATGTTGATGGAAATCCAATACCTGGTTATTAGTCAAATGGTATTTTTGATACTTATATAAATAATTTGCATATCAATGTAAAATTCATCTTTAAAAGAAACTAAATATTAGTAGATTCCACATTTTTTATTAATAAAATAACTCATAGTAAAATAACCTGGTAAATACGATCACAATACGAATTCCCGAAAAATAGGCATTTTTACATTTGTCATATTAACTGTTCTATTTAGATTTTTTACTGTTTTGTACTAAGTTACGTATTGAACATTTTTATAGAATTTTTTTCAAGTTTCAATTTAAATTTATTTATAATTTTGTCATTAATTAAAAGTAATTTTTTTAACTAAGCTATAATACATTCAATCATATAAGTATTGCCTTTTCTGTTATTTAAATGTAGCAAATTATATTAATAGGTGGGCAGAGGTTACAAAAATGTGGCAAACATGAAAACTTTAAATGTATATCGTCAGAATGGTCGATAACTATAGTATTATGCGGCGTGTCCGCTCTACGTTTAGACTACGTTACTCTGTGCTGTCCGGACTGTCTGAAATATAATCTCTGGTCCATAGAACGAGGTCCATATATCTTTATATTACAATTTTAGTAGTTTATTTTCGTTTAAACATTTCAGAGTAGTTTTTTAATATTTAGCTATGATATTGTCTATAATAAAAATCTTGCAATTCAAAGTTTTAAATCTGAATTATTTTTACAAATCTTTTTAATAAAAAGCATAGTTAGTCAGGTCAGTACAGAATAACAAATTTAGTTATGTAATTGAAAATTTAAACAATGAGGTTGTGCGTGACGTGCGAGTGAGAATGTCCGTGCGAGTGAGAGGGAATGTTGGTATTAGATTTTTTTCCAATGATTAGACACGAAAATAGATTACGTCTTTATTTTAAAATGTTGAAATCATAAAGGGAATAGTGAAATTACGATATATGTTTTTTTATCATATATTATTAAAATGAGACGTAATTTTTTTCGTGTTTTCGAACAAAGATATATTTTGTTTGGGAGGTTGGTTGTATATTAGATCTGATAATCTAGACAGATGGGTATCAAAGAATCTCAAATGTGCTTTATATATTTAGTTAATTGCCTAATATCATGTTATATACTCTGTAGACAATCACTTTATGTCAATGTGTAATTAAAAACAAAACTCGTAGCATTTTGTGATATATTTTTAAAGAGGAATAAAAGCATAATCAACTTAATGGACTGATTTAATATACATATTTATAAAAGCTATTTTTTTTATTAAAAAAAATGTGTCGTAAAAAAATATAAGCAACGGAAGAAAAATTAGAAAAATCTAAAATTATTTTCCAAAAAAAAAAATTAGTCAAATCAGGAATCTGGTAGTTTTTAGTAGTTTTCTCTAAAGATACTTTGGTAGACATTTTAATGGTTATTGTTTGTTTGTATTGTTATATATACATTTGTTTGTGATGTGTGTCAGAATATATGACATGTAGTTAGGCCGGACATATGTGTGTGTATGACTGATCTATGTACATGATTGTTCTAACTTAATACAATAGTCAAAATAACCATTTACCGTTCAATTTCAAATAATTTCACAAATTATAATATTCATTTCTTTAATATGGCAGCTGGTTTGCATTTATGATCGTAAACAATTTGAGGTTACGTTGTGTCAAAAATCCCGCCATTTTACTGACAGATAATTGCATTTTCGAATCTTAGTTCTTTGTATTAGAATGAACTGGCATGTTTTTTCTAACTGGTGCGAACCTAGTCACAGTAGATTAGGTAAAACGCGTTGTTGCCGCCTGTGACGTACGGTCTGAGTTGCCATGTACACGATACTAGATTATATATACGATTTTTTTTTAATTTATCGCATTTTTGTTTGTTCAATTCAATCATGTTAAGACTGGAAATGAGAGTTCTGTGGATTATTCTTTGTAACACTCTGGTGTTGCGGTAAGCTGACATTGTTGACGAAAAATTGAAAAAAAAGCTCGATAACCAATTTAGATTTTTTTGTATAGTAAAAAGCAACTTTTAAGGAGAAATACGCACAATAATGAACTAATGAATGTTCCAGGAAGTTGCAAGTTGCATTTTATTGTTCAACTAACAAAGGCCGGTGTTGCCATATTTAATGTTATGTGTCAGTTTACCCACACACGAGTTTAGGGACTGTAGTGTAAGTGAATTTCCGTTGTGTTCAAAACCCCAGCCGCTACAATGTCGCCTTATTTATTTAAAATCAAAATAAATAACATTTTTTATCTGTAGAAGTGTTTTGACAGAAGTTTGACATTTGGAAATTTATAGAATCTCATCTTTAAAGCAGCAAACTTCTGTTTTGACTCTACTACGATGTAAAAATAACTCAAGTATAATGAGATTGTTTATTTGAGTCCGAGATCTAGTTTGTATAATTGTGCAAGATTTCTTAGTCAACAGTATACATTTCTTGTTTTTATATCCAATCAATTTATCACTCGGATGTTGTGACATTTCGATGCACAAGAGGCGTATAGCAGTACGATAGTTTCACACGAGGGTAGCATGACGCAGAGCAGCAGAAATTGCAGTATTGATATCACTATCAAAACAGTACTGTTCAGACAATAGTAATGTACTCTCAACTGCTCTGTCTCTGCTGTATCTTCACGGCAGCGCTGAGTGAGGTGGGCAGGCGTGCTGCTTTCAGTTACAGCATATTGTAAGTGTAAGTGGGTTTTGCTCAAACGCGTGTGAATCTGGCGACTTCGAGTCACGTGCAATATATAGCATAATTATTATTTTGTTTCCAATAAAATCATATAAAATTCCATTGTTTTCTTTTTATTTCACTTTATAATAGTCTAAAGTCCGATCAAACCCTTAAATGTATTCATACATCAGTATTTTCTTCCTTACACAATATACTATTTTGAAAATAACTTTTTTTACATTTTTCTCTTGACTACAGCTATGTTCAATTTACTACCCGTTTCAATTAATGGCATTTAAAAAAATGGAGTTGTAGGTCTAGGAAAAGAATTATCACGAATATTAGTGTTTGGGTGCGATCTCAGGCAAAAATAATCAAGTATTAAATATTTTGAAGTATAATTGAAAGAGACAAGATCTGCCAAAAAAATTCCGCATTCTGTTCGATTTAGTGACACGTTTACGAGAAAGTATTCGTATCGACTCCTATTTGTATATGTCCCCGTACATTTCAGGGCGACGCACAATTCTTGAAACCAGTACCTCTGTACTAGTCTGAAATAAGTTATTTCGTAAAATTATAAGGCGACATCTACGTAGTGAAATAGTTTTAGACGACTATGGCGCCCTCTATACACATGAATTGATATCCCCGTAAGTATTGCAGAAGCAAAATGTTTCTGAATGTGTTGATAAGAGGAACATTCTTGCACTGTTTATTGATTTATGCGCTAGGGTTTTTTAATAAAACGTACACGAAGCTAACAACAATACCATTTATTTGGTTATACAGGTTTTTACATGTAGCAACAATTACGATTATAGGATTATATTGGCTAAATTCACATATGTAAGTGATCGAAAATGTTTCACGTTAATACATCTAAGACTAAAATTTCCCGAACGCTCTAATATTCAATAAATTTTAATAACATTCAGTGAACACAAATTCAACTACAACACGAGTTATACATGGAAGACATTGAAAGACGTTTTACATCAATAATTTAAATTTTAAAACGACATTGATAATGCAAGTGTATTTTTTTATTCTCTCTATATAAATTTAATTTAATAAAATGCATAAAGCACAATAGTAATAAAAATGTAGCAACACTTAATTCGTTGTGCACGACGCCATCTATTATTGCAACTATGACAACAATAAATGGCAACGTTGACGCATTTTTACAAGCTTTTTAAAGCTTTAATTGTATACTCAAATATTTAAAATCACAATAAATCTGTGCAAACTACAAAACTAAATAATATCTAAATTAAATAAACTACATATTTACAGTTTAACGTTTATAATTTGACAGATAGTTTCATTCGAATTTTGAAATTATTATAGTTAGCTACTTCGATATTCAATAGTTACTTAAATATACCAAATTCTACATAAATTAGTTAAAGTTAGTTAAATTATAAATTACAATATGCAACTTACTGCCAACAATATATCTCAAGCTGTAAACAGTACCCACACGCACATTCTTAAATCTACATTTTCTATCATCATTTTCACATTTTGTATTAAATATACAGAAAACTTAACAAATACCTTAATTTACATTTAAATAATAAAAAATTAAATCGCCTAAAAATACTATGAACAAGAAAAATAGATACTAACATGTGAAGATCACATCAAAGCACAACATTGCAAAAAAACAATTCTAGCGTTAACATACCTTTATATTTGGATATTTTAACATTTTATAAATATTTTTATATTACGAGTCAGGAATACTTTTTCACCTTCTAACATTTCTATATATTTCCACTGTTTATGCAATTATTAACAAATAGATTCTACAATAAATTAATTCCATTCTACCATTCATACGTCTTATGCTTCCTAAAAGTGACAGATGAAAAAAAATCAAACTCTATTCGTACTTAAATTAGATAATTTCAAATACTCCAATCTATTAAGATACAGAACTTTATTTATTTGTGTATTTTATTACATAATAATCATAGATCGTCTATACTTAAATTATTAACGACACTAACTAACATTTAAACACGATTAGAACGTTCATATTGTACGTTTAACAAAGTTCAGTTGTTCTGAACTTTGAAAAATGTACTTCGAAAATACACTTTCATAATCAATGTAGACTACGATAATAAATATAACATCAACTTTATAAAAGACGGCTGCTCTCTTGCGGACAACTGACTACGTCAATATTAGACATCTAGAAATAAATTATAATTAAATGTAACAAAAATAATACAATAGTCAACACAAATGTAATATTTAACAAGGAAGTAATAGCAGTGATCGTAAATGTTTAATATTCTAGCAATTAGAATCTAACTATATGAGTGAATAAATGGGATACATTATAAATCTAAATAAAGCCTAGTATGAAAATACCGCGTTGAGTTTCGAAAATATTGCTTCATATGATCTCGCTAAACAGTGTAAATTTTCTAATTAAATATGGTCTAAAGTTATTATAAAATGGGTAAATAATATCGACTTTTCGTACAGGAAGAATACGATTGAGCATCTCAAACGATTTAACAGGTTCTAAATTTAAAAAAAAAATCCTTGACATAAACTATAGTTGTTTATTATACAGACACGACTTTCATTAGAGAGTTAATCCAAGAAATAATAAAAGGAAGCATAGACTAGATTTATCTTTTACGGCCTTTTTCGTTTATAAATAATGAAGGGATCACGATAGACAAAAGTCACAGATTAAAAATAAAGAATAAAAAACCGGTAACGATATAGATAATAAATATAGTGATGTGTCTAATCGACAACGATGTCCTGTCCGAGGCGATCCATCTCAGAGAGCAGGAAGTCGACATCGCGCTCAGTGACGGCGGCGGAGGAGATGATGTTGCGGAAGAAGTTGGGACGTCTGTCGTCAGGTTGGTAGCCCACCATCAGCGTGCCGGACTGCATCATGCGGCCCTTCAGCTTTGCGCACACCTGGAAAAAAAAATATTGCTTGAAATATTTACTAACCTGAGATTAAAATATAGACTATAATTAAAATATACCACTATAGAAATCGAAAATAATGTAATTCTGTCAGTCAGGGAACATTTTATTTAACAAAAGAATATAAAACATTCAAAGCGAAAACTGCATTCATCAGATTCCGTAAAGCATAGTTCTTCGTATCTCACCTTGCCTAGCTTGATCTCCTTGTCGCGGTTGTGGGGGAGACCACGGAGCTGCTTGGGCAGGTACCAGAAGGAGACGTTAACCATCTCCGGCTCCAGGATGAGGTGGAACTTGTCCGGCTGCTCGCGGATGCGACGCACCATGTACTCCGACAGTTCCATGAGACGGTCCATCAGGCGCTCAAAACCGGACGTACCCTGGACATATAGAACTTTTGTAAATTGTGCTTATTTATTCATAACTACGGTGACTTGAATTTCTATTCGAACAACACTATAGAAGACAGTTATAAGCCACAAGTATTCGTATAGGTCGCACTATTTTGTGTCTATTGTCTATGATGTATTTTTGGACAGAACTATAAATATGATAGTACATCACTATACACCTTTCTATTTCTATCAATACCTTGCCCCTCCACTGCAGCCAAAGCTTGAAGATGTCATTATGCCTGCCGCACTGGATGACCTTGTCCCCGGTGTCATAGCGAGGGTCATAGATCTTGTCCGTCATAAACAAGTATTCCGCCGCCATCTCGTTGCAGCTCAGCAAAATGCCCTACAAACATGGAGATAAGAAAATCTTCTTAATTTCTTTCAAATGAAATCGTTTCGATATACTATACTAATATTTTAAACAGGAAATATTTTTGTTTTTGTATTTTATATCCTATGTATTGAAATAACTCCAAAATTTCTCGTAATGGGCTATTTTTTTTAAATATCGCGTGAACGAAGTCGCATAACTAGTGCATAAAGCTTAAATTCAATGTAAATATTTTGTTGCAGAACAAACATCTGCCGGAGACGATAGCGACACCCTTTACTAAAAATATGAATTGCAAATTGTATGTTTGTTTGAAAAGATTGATATTAAATTAATATGATCATAGACAAAATTTATGAAGTTTGATACACGTCGAATAATTTTGTAAACTATTGTCTATAGTATTATTAGTTGTAATTTTTTTTGTCAAATATTTCAGTTTGCTTTTACGATTACATTTTTATTTTGTTTGCATGTGAGGCATCTTTTAGACTATAACTATATTTGTTTTAAATCATTTATGTTTCGTTTTAAATCATTCAGGAAGTCATCCAGTTTGTTGTATACTGAAATGTAACTTATAAGCCACTGTTAAGTCAAAATTGCGTTACACAGAAGTGGCTTATCCTAACAGCTAAACAATTGTAGAATTTATTCTGCTTGTAATAAGGTAAATATTTACTCGGTTTCGTATAAGTTATTCTGACAACATTATGCCTTGTAAATGTCAGTTCAATATGCGGAGCAATAAATTTGCAGACCCCGCCTTCTCGGTTGAATTTGGCCGTAGTGTTGTACTTTGATTTATCGATAACTATAACAATTCATTTTATTTTATTGTATGTTTACTCTGTTGAGTTTAAATAACTTTTAGAAGGGGGTTTACCAATTATCTTTTTAAATTTAGGGCATCAAATAAGAATAGCTTATTAAACAACAAAGATTTTGGGTTGCCTTAAAAAATATACTGAAGCATATTTGGTTTTATAGGAGATTTTTTAACTGCTATATTATAACTACAATGTTCATTCTTTTTTCTTTAATTTTAAACAATATTTCTTACGTAAAAGATAAGTAAAATGCAAGTATTACTATAAGAATAAATCAATGATTTTTAACTCTAAAGTGTAATTTTGAACATTTTTCGTAAATATCGATATGTTATGTGACATCACTAAAGCCAACTGACATCGGCACGCGGCACTTTTAATTAAATTCCTCCCGACACTTACAAACATATGTTGCCAATTTCAGCCCCAACCTTCTTTCAATATAGAATACAAAAACGACTCTATCTTTAGTTAGTAAGGTTTAAAATACCTTTTGCTATCAGAGGTTCTGTAAATAATATTTCGTATCGTTAAACGCAGGGTTTGCTTTTGTAGCTTGCGGGAGCTTTCGCTTCCAACAATTAGCTTTTAATAAAAAGCAACTCAAAACATTAAAGACAGGATTCACAGTACTGTGCTAATATGTTTTTTATTGTTTAAGGTGACAAACGAACGCGGCCACTGGAATTCGCCAAAATAGCGAAGCATTTTCGATTTTGTCTACCTTTAATCACTAGATGATCCTATGCTAAATTCTCTTCCTTTTACGCACGTAAAGGGGTGAAAAGGAAAAGGAAGCTAAAATTAGGCCTTCTACAAACTTACTTTAGGTTTTTTTCATTCCACGCGGACTAAGTTGCGGGCAAAAGCTTTTTCACTTCCTTTAGGCATAGATGCTTGTCATGTTAATCGCTGATAGGTTTAGGACGAAATACCGATGCCTCGACCATACTACGAGAAGGACTAGGATAAGATAGTGAAGAGATGAACTTGTCTCACTAACCTCATGGCGGAAGTGCACGGTAGAGCACTGCAGCAGCGTGCCCATCAGCTTGTGTGGGTTCCAAGTCACCGAGTTCGCTCTGTATAAAAAAATCTAATTAAGTAAGCAAATTAATTAACGGCTTTCAACTAAGTAATAACATCATATCTAGTCATAAGTTAGTGATTTACCATGTATTTAATTATAATATTTAAATTAAGCTAAATCGATAGTTTTTTTTTTATTTAAGAACTCTTTTCTTATGTAACTTCTAGTTATCGTATCTAAATAAACAATTAAAGACGAGACTCCGAATAAAGGAGAAAATAATTGTAATTTTGTCACTCGGTTTCAAAATAGACCCTCATCTTTCACAAATGTCTACAATTTGTGAGTTGCGAGTGAATTTAAGTAAAACAGTGTTTTATCTTCTATTGACACAGTTGCTCCGTTCTGCATACGTTTTAGGATAATCTCCACTTTTCAATGTTTAAGGGTCGGTGTGTGAATGCCGCCTATCACACCGTAGTGTAACACAAATCGTGTTTAGGTATTTTTTGTACATTCAGTAAATTAATAGGAATATCTAACACTTTGAAAAATATTCATTTATCTTATTATAAATGTTTGTGCTTATTATCGTTTGATTAAAATAATTAAAAATTAATAAATAGTCAACATTTCAAAATCTGTTATTAAACGTCGAAACCGAACGTATTCGTTTTAATCTCAAGGGCTTTGTATCTTAAAATGTTTTAGGAAACTACTAAAATAATATTAATAATTACGTTACGGTGTGACAGTCAGCCTGTTTAAAACACACCCGGATGATAAACGAGCGCAGCCGAGAGCGCAGCTATGTCGCTCGGTCTTTTTTGTTTTTTTGCTAAGAGGGTGCGAGTTTTAATTGATTGTTGGAGTTTATGGCTGATAAGGGTGGCTTAGATTGACGGATATACTGTGTGGGGCTCGCATCTGAGGATATAGTAAGAAGTAATTCTTTTATTTTTAATTAAAAAGTCAAAAATAATAGTAAATTATCAAAATTCGCTTTCACTTTTGTTTACTAATGATTAATATTTAACGGTTTCACGCATCTTTAATCTTAATGTTAATAAAACCATTTTAATATCAAATGAATTCAATAAAAATATTCATGGTACAAATATAACAAATACAAAAGGATAAATAAAACATTTGTTAATATGAGGAAAATAAAGCTAAGAGAGTGCTACATTCGTAGCGTCGTCTACGTCTTGTAGCCATGACATGGAGTGACGTGCGAACTTTCAGGCTGCGCAGCACTGCGCCAGATGAGAGCTTTTTAATCCCTTGTATAGGGCTGCCACAAAATTACATGTTTTTTTCTGTTCTCAAATCTTGCTTTAAGAACTTTTATGTTAGTTACTACGAATTTTGTTGATTCTTTTCGAGTGTTATATAATAAGTTTTAGTTACTTTATTAATAGCTTAACATTCGTAGAACATTTTCTAAAAATAAATCTTTTTACATAAATAATATCATTGCCACTTAAGAAGCAGAGAAGCAGTAGTGTAGAGATAAGATAGATTAATTATTCAGCAATCGCATGGTAAAGATTTTTTGTAATAAGAGATGCCAGCCCTATCGTACATGTGATACGGTCGGCGCGCAAGGCTGTGCGAACGGATTTCCCTCCCCCTTACCTCCCGCCGCGCGCAGAGCATCGGCATTTAGCAGCCATGATTGATGGCGGCTAATGGCGGGAATGGAGGATTAATTTGCTGAGCGGATTTAGATGTACTTCAGTCTCTATGGCATATAGCTCGAATAGGGCAATTATTATTTTCTATATTCAAGCCTAAGAATAGCTACAAAGGAAGAGGAAGACCGAAGAAAGTATTGATGGATTAAGAAAGGAGTGGATTCAGATATGACGGCTGATAGAGATGTATGGAAGAGCAGCACATACTGTACCGACCCTCCATAAGGGATAAGAGCAAGTTAATAATGATTCAAGCCTAAGACTGAATGAAATGAAAAAAATGCTTCTGAATACTTACCGCTCGATACCAGTAAGACGAGGGTGACGGTACTTCTTAGAGAACAGGAGACCTCCTCCCCAAGCGGCCTGTGAAGAAACTTCTTGTTATATACGTCTTATAAAACAAATACTCTACAACTATTGAGTTAACTTACATCAACGTGCATCCACATGTCATATTTCTGGCAGATATCTGCGATCTCGACGAGGGGGTCAAAAGCTCCCAGCACGGTTGTGCCCGAGGTCGCATTGACGAAGAATGGCACCTGTATTGGCAACACCATTAGCCATCTCAAAGAGTTTTGAACTCCCGAATATCCGACTCCAAGGACCATGATAAATGGAATTGGAAAAAGAACGCCGATATTATAATTACCGTACCGCTCTTTTCATTGACTTCGCTATATCATCAAGAGCAGGCACACAACTTTGCCTAAACTATTTTTAGGTTTGTGGACGCTCATACAGAGACTACGTTCAAATACCACACGAATATTGACATCATCAGTCGTGATAATCAATTATTTTGACCCTAAATACTTACGTTGCCGCGATCCTTGTGGTAGCGTACCAGGCGCTCCAGTTCCGTCGGCAGCATGCGACCGCGCTCATCGGACGGCACGCACACGCAGTAGTCGGTGCCCAGACCGCATACCGAGGCGCACGACTTCACAGAATAGTGGCACTGCATAAGAGAACATTTTCGTTAGTTGAACAAGAATTTGATCTTAGGAGAACTTATCGGTTGTAATTTCACAGTAGAATATGTGACCTGATCGGAAGTAAACATGACGAGGTGTCCAGGAATGCTGGAGAGTCCCTTCTCCTTGTACTGCGGGAACTTGTGGTGCCGCGCCGCTAAGAACGCGTACAGGTTCGACACCGAACCCCCTACATTAGATAAAGTTGCATTATTTTCTTTTCTCTTTCTCCATTTATACCTTATGATGGGCATTGGCACAGGGACAGTTGCTTCATCCTCTAAATGTGATGTGAATCGAAAAAATGTGGAAAATATATAAAATACTTCAAATACCAATATAGGGTATATTGGTAGCTGTCCCTTCCCCTAGATTAAGTCTACATCATCTTCTGATGATGCCCTTGCACCATATTTTATCTATCAATTCCAGTTTCTCACCCGGTGCCAGGATAGAGTCACCGCACTTCCAGCCGATCATGGAGCGCATCTTCTCGAGCACGACATTCTCCATGAGGATGAAGACGGGCGCGATCTCGTAGGTGAACATATTGGTGTTCGCGGCAGCGGTCAGCCACTCGCCCGCCAAAGAGATGATGTCCAGCCCGCACGACAGCTGGTTGAAAAAGTGCGGGTGACCTGACACAAACGTCAACATTACTTTCAGGATTTTTCTTAATAAATCGATACTAAGATACTAACTTAGTGTCCATTGCATAACAAGCAGGCCACAATCTTTTAGTATTTGCAGCGATGTAATTTGACTTTCCATCATACTTATTTTTTTTTTGAGTTTGTTGTCTGCATAACTGAACGGCTCTGGATGAAATTTGGAAAAGATGTTATACAGTCTGGAAGAACACATAGGCCACTTGTTTCTGTTTTTTTTTTTTAAACCACGCGGTCTGAGACACGGATAAAAGCTAGTCGTTTATAAAAAGCATAGACATTTATAATGTCCTCAATAAGGTGGGTTTATGTTCGACCACAATTTTAGTGGTTAATACAATAAATAGAAGGATTTGATTTGTTCAAAAATCTCTCTTATAGTTTGATCTGGCTATAAACAGTTTGTTGTTTGTATTAAATGTCCACCGCGCCGTAACCGGAAGTAATAACGCGCGTCGTTGCTCTGCACGATTGTGGAACATCCGGCGGGAAATGATTTCACCGCTAACATTACATGTTGAAAGCAACATTTTTTCACTTTACCCGTTTTGTTACAAGTATAAAGTTTTGAAGCAAAATGCTCTTAATATTTCTTTTATTTAATCGATATCTTCAATTTTCGTAATCATTTAATTATTACGTGTTTAGTTATCCACAAAAAGACCCTTCTCTTTTTAAATGTCCCCGGAGGACACGTCTCTATATTATTTATGTGTCAATCTTCCCGCCTTTTCCGGCACAGATAATATTTTGTAATATTTCGTTTTCAGATAACAGCAAGGGTGATGGAGTATAAAATTGGGGCTTGTTTATGTATTTTTTACTTAATACGGATCTTCATGTTTATATATTTAATAAATATATCTTTTGAAAAGATTTTAGTAATATTAGTTAATTATTTACCAAATCATTAAACCTAAAATTAAATCACACTTTTGTTAATTTATTTTCTTAATAAAAAGAACAATGCGCACTTAAATTGATAATTTCTATAACTAAAGATGGCAAAGTTATTAATAAAATCGCTTAAGGCATAATATAATAAGTTATCTTTGACAGATACAAAGTAAAAAAAACTACAAAATGTCTAAATGCAAAGGAATCGTTTGACTATGTGGTTAGTAATCCCTGTTTACCCTTCTAAACGACGGGACGATAGTATTTGTTTTTTTATAATGTAATAATGAAGTGCTAACACAGAGGCGGTTGCGACGGTCCCCAGGGGCGAACTATCACGCTGCGCAGCCCGGGGTGGGTAAACAGAATTAAATCAAAACTGACGGGAATTTAAATAATCTGCATTATCCTCTAAAATGTTATCAATAAAGGAAATTTGTTACAAAAGTTAAAACGTATTTATCAAAACAAAAGGTCAATATCTCTTTTAACAATAAGTAATAAAATAGTACTGGAATAAAGACAATGAAAGAACTAATAAATAAAAAAGATATTTTCCGTTCTCATAACATTCTTGAATTAAAAACTATTCGAGTAAACAAACATCCGAAACAAATTCTATAGACTACGGATGAAATATAATGTTTGAATTATAAACTCTATATAAATCAGAGTAAAGTTTAAATTCATTTCATTCAGTTATAGATGGGGCTGCCACAACAAAAATAATATTAATTCGTCAAGAGGAATTTAATATAATCCCCTCGGTGCGCGGCCAGATGGGGCCGCAATTAATTCGGGTTCGCCAAGTCAGGTGTTGCTATAATTCCCATTTAATCTGCATTTTAGAGGGCAGCACTGGTGTAGGGAGATTTTTAGTGTAATGTGTGTTTGTACTAAAATTGGTTGTTTAATTTTTATTTACATATGATTAGTTTTAGTTAAATTTAACTTAATGTAGTTATTAAAAAATGTCTGATATTTAGTCATGATTTTGTTTGTAGAAAATATGGTTTTTATGTTTTGTCTTTGAGTATTGATACCAAAATTATAGTAAAGGATAGCGTTATATTATCTCGCCAGCGTGCTATTTAACTTCTTAGTTTCAATGCGAAAGTTTGGATGGATGGATGTATTACCATGTAACACCGTAACCACTGCATGGATCTAGAAGAAAGGTATAGATGTAGAACTTAGTCTGGAAGAAGTCATATAAGCCACGACAACGACGCCGGGGACGACAGCTAGTCTTACTAACGTAATCTTTATTGAAAAAAACATAGTCTTAGTATAAACCTTTTATGACATATCTTAACGGCACGTCATAAACAGAAAATATATCGGAACAGATAGCCCTTGACACAAGCACTCTTCGAGTCAATACAACAACTTTTCAAGCCCACTTATCTCGCACCGCAACCATCCCACGGGAACGTCCCCTCTGTGCCAGATACATTTCCTTCCTATCCACAGATAAACAAAAATAACGAATCATTTCAAACTCTATTTGAAAAGCCATAAGAGTTAATAATCACAATGATGTTTAACACGTGGCGCGCTGTCAAACTGACAGCAATCAGTCGCCATTGTGGCTGCGTTCCGTTTATGCAGAATTTAAATTGAATTATAAAAAACGCAAGAAGTAAAGGCAAGAATTGCAATACCAGTTGCATACAAATTATAGTGTGTCTAAATAATTTAGATTAGTTTGACAATTCACTTCAAATTGTTCGCTGCGTATTTTTGTTGTCACTACGATACCTGTCTATTAAGTACGGCTTTGTCTTCATACAAATTGAATTCCATACTTCATATGCGTCATTTATCAAACTTATATCGACTTTTTAAATTTACCTTTTGAATATTTTCTCACAGCCTTTAAATTTCTTTTAAACTCTAGACTTATAAATTTATAATTTTGCTAATATATTACGTTTATAAATATCAAACTATAGTTGAACATCTCCTCCATTGTAAACTTCATCCCACAAAGCCAGGGACTCCATAAAAATCAATCCATAACTCCAAATCCTAATCTATATTCAACAATGGACGGACGGACAAGGGGATGATCTATCAAACTATGTTAATACGGGTTTCAATAGGACGGGAGATTGGCTAGGAGGCGTGCGGGTAGGGTGACCATGTGAAAGAGAAAAAAATAATAAGAATCCTCGTTTTAATTAAAAATCTTGCCCATATTTCATTACTGTACCGGAACCGATGTTTGCTTTTTAGCTTTTATCTGCAAATATTAATGAGAGCAGGCGCACACCTTTGACTATACGTCGTTGTTCGATTGTCGATTGTTTCGCAGCCAATTCAACTGTTTAGTTGAACAACTAAAAATCGAGTAGTGTGCCCACCTCCATATAAGGTCATGGGAATCAAAACGAGACTAAACATTTGTGCTATAGTTTAGTTTAAAATGTGCGCGCTCTCTGAATGTCAATAAATTACAGTTTAGCACTAATTTTAAAGAGCCAAAAACACAGAGCGTAAAGTTGTGGTTTGATTTTTTTCAAAAATGATCGTATCAATGATACAGCTACTGATACTGATCTGATGATACTACTAAAAATGTGGTCACCCTACAGCGGTGGCTTAATCCAATGATTTGCGTGGCATTAGGGCCGCAGAGCCTCTTGTAAATCAAGGCGGGTGCTGTATCGGCGCGTTATGGCGCACTTATTGTTTTTACTGCTTAGGGTCTCTGCATATAAATGGCTAGATAGATTTTATACACACGAACGTAATAAAAAAGTAAAGCTACGATTTTTTATTGATCCTCGTAGCAAAGCCTACGAAGAGCACAATTCGTAGATTGTTTACGAAAATTGCTACGTTGCTAATATTCTTATTTGACATTTAATTCCGCAACTAAACAAAATAATGTCTAAACTTCAGCATTATTCTTGAACTTTCTAAGTTTAAAATATACACAAAAAATATACAACTTTGGAGTTGTTTTTATCTTGTAATGATTTATGAAGTCAAAGCCAAAATGAGACACAAATAAAAGTCTAGATATAAATATTAAAAAAGCATCGCGTTTTTTGCTTTCCTTTGTATTTCGAATCATCATTTCGCTCTCAGCATCCGGAGATTGTCTCTGAATGGGAAGATCGATGCCCCACCGGCGTCGCCCGCAGCCGGCAGCGATTACATACGCGCGGCCGAGCGTGTGATGCGACCCGCGGCCCGCGCCACTCTACACGCACCCTAATCTCGCACATCACAGATCTTTGACGGACGGATCATTCGGAATGCTTTTGTTTTAATAGATCTTTGATATAATAGCTGTGCGCTTTGTCGATGACTCTACCTCCCATTAGCACCGACCACTTCCCGCGCTTGTCTTCTCTGCAGTTAGTTAACATGACGTCATAATGCCATCGGCAAAGTTTCTGTGCATTAGTATAAAAAATGTTCGACTTTTAATTAAGGTTGACGTATAGGTATAACTGTGCTGGATTATATTTATAACCCAAAAAACGTTTTAATGTTTCTTTACGTAATTATGTATTCACAAATAACTCTTCTCTTGTTGTTGGTAATTAGATCGTTGGTGTTATAATTTAAGAAAACAAGAAAGGTCCGCTAGAAAATGGTAACAAGTTGGATCAATTTTAACTGGCTATATGCCTTAAGATACTTACATACATATAACAAAAATATAATTAGAACAATTATATAAATTGGATGTTATTCATGTTACTAAATGTAACAAAACATGAAATTAGTATCCTAACTTAAGTTTCTGAGCACGTAGCCAACAATATTTGCAACTAGTGCTCGCAGGAGCCGAGGGATGCGGGGGTAGGGCAATCAGGGTGTATTGTATCCGAGCCCCGGAACCGGCATCAAACAATTCAATTATGTCCACAAATGGTCCGCGATGATCGCGCGCCGTTACTTACACTTGCCCGAGCAGAATACAACCTGTTTGAGGGTTACTGCATCCCGCTACTGTTTTACTACTAAGTTTTGTTGCTATTTGAAATGGAATCTCTCCACTAATACGAAGTATTTTGTCTGAAACTCCTCAAGTCTAAAATTAGCTGGTATTTTGTTTGATATTTTTATGCAGCAAAATGTTAACGAAGTTGTTCACAAAATCATAGTCTGTAGACCGTGGGTAGGCTCGAGTCAGCTTTCCAGTGAGGAAATAAAACTGACATGAAATGTGGTAAGGAAGAAATGTTAACGCCAACTCACCAGTCTTCACCTGATTCTTGAGCGTGATCTTACAGTCCTCTAGCAGTTGCTTGAGCGGCAGCGGGTGCTCCGGCAGCTGCAAGTCCAACATCTTCTCCATCTCCTGTGGCATCTTGAACTCCAAGATCTAAGACAACAAGAAGGATATTCAATAATTAAAGAGAAGAATAAAGTTAAGTGTCAATACTTGTACTGGTAACAAAAAAATTTTTTTAACCATACCAATATTGTTCTCCTTTCAGATAGTAATGAAAACTAATAAGTCCCACCTTCTCGTTCCTATCGTTGACCTGCTGCACATAGTCCAGAAGGACATCGACGACGCGCGCCAGGAACTCCCGCGTTTGCGCGTTCGCGTCTTCGCGGTACGGTAGGATGGCTACGAAAAAGGTTTACAATAAGAAATTTGAACTTCAAAGAATATACCGCATCTTCGCTAGGTTCAGATTTCAATAATTGAAAACTTTATAGCAACACGTAGAACATAATGCTACGGAGAGCTAAGCGTTTAAAATAAAGATAAAAAATTGATTTTAAACTGCTTTTTCGGTGTCCCGAGTTTTTTTTTTCGTGATCTAAAGATGTATAAATAAATGTTTAAATGCTCAAACAAAATGTCTTATTGTAAAAATCTTTTTAGAGATTCGTAGACATCGCTACGTGCTTTCAAAAGTTTGAATTCATTGTCGAAGCTCATCCAGGCTTGTTCCGTAAGCTTTGTCAGTGCTTATTCCTTTTGTTGGGGAAGCAAGGTCTAATGTCAGTGTTAACCCCTCGCCCGCTGCTCCGAAAGGCCTTGATTAAAAAGTCGCTGCTTTCAATAACAACCCCTACTATGTTCAACAATTTGAAATGCTAGGGTGACTATGTAATAAAAACGTAAGTATTATAAAAAGATATCAATATGTATTTTAAATTACTTTGGAATTTTATTGCTTAGGGTAACTCGTAGCTGTAGTATGAAGGCGTATATTGTTAGTAATTAAAAATTAATATGAAAAAAAAATGGTGTAGTCTTTACATGACATGATTAAACAATACAAACTTTAGGACGATTTTTTTTTCATACCAAAATTATGGCCACCGAAGTTTAGACACAGTTTTCATCTACGTCATATTGTAATAACAGTCAGTCCACAGATGTCTTTGATTTGTTATTCGGACACACGAAGGGGATATCGTAATCAATTCTAGTATTTGTACAAATATAATCTAGATAAATATGATATTAAATTCTATAAAAATAGCTTTCATAAGTATTAAAGTACCAAGGATAAAACAAGCATTTTATATTTCTTTTTGTTACAAAATTTACCAGCGACCTTTGACTAAACTATCGCACATCTGTTTCATCACGCTTTCATTTCTATGACCTTATATGTACACTATTCGATTTTTAGTTGTGCAACTAAACAGTTGGATTGGCTGCAAAACAATCGACGATCGCACAACAGTTGTTAGTGAAAATTATGCGCCCGTTCTAAGACTTATTTTAGTATTGTAATTCGTACTTAATGTGGAAAACAACAAAATCACTTTACATAATCCGACTTACTAAGTGCTTTGCCCTAAATCTGTAACCCTTGCGCCGCCGACGTATGGCGTCATAAGCCCAGCTAACATTACCTCCACTGTCAGATGCAATAACCCCTCATGAATCTGTCTATATCTATACTAATATAAAAAGGAAAGATTTGTATTTTTGTATGTATTGAAATAACTCATAAACGACTGGGCTGATTTTTAAAATTCCTTCAACGTTAAAAAGGTAATTTATCTGTTAGTAACATAGGCTATATTTTTGTTATGTTATTACGAAAATCCTGAGATCGAGTGCAGATTTATTTTTAATGTTTTTACAAGAATATGCAAAAACATAAGCACTAAGCCTTTTTAAGAAAACATTTCATAGTGATATTTGAAAAAAAGGCGCAATTCTAACAGCTTTTCTCTGAACAAATATTGAGTGCCCCATTCGAAGGGTATTTAATTGTGAAGCATTACATCACATTCCAGATGTTGCTCTCAACTCCCGACATTTTAAATACATACAAGCGACATTGAATCTTATTAGGATTTATTAAGGTTAATTTTTTGTTGTTTTAGTGAAAAGTAAAATGTAGGGAGAAAGATTTGTGTGAACTTGTGTTTCTGACATCGTAAGCCGATTGTCATCTCGATGTGCTTTTTGAGAATATACCCTAAAAGAAAAATATTCTTATAATACCATGTTTTGGAATATAAACATCTCATAACGAGGTATGTTAGAATTACTATATACTTTATCTATTGCAAAATGTCCAAGTAAACTGAAATTTTGTTAACAAATTACTACAGTTTTCCATAGTTAAGGCTACTAACTAGTTAGTCTTTTTGGAATACAAAACATTACCTTTTCGGTAAATTTCACGTTTTTTTTGTTATCGTCAACTTTTGAGATTATTTTTTTAATTAAAACAAAGCACCTTCTACTATCCTTGCAAAAATTAAATATCCATATATTAAATCCCTTATTTAGCATTTTAACCATTCGTACATTCCTTTACAGGCATCGCTACATTTGAGGAATGCGTGGAATTTCACTTAAAGCATCCCGGGGGCATTACCGCGCACTACAATGCAAAAAGCAATAACACAGCTGCGCGAGGGTTGATGGCATTCTGTAACGATTGATTAAAAATTGAAGAAGAATATTTTAGTTATTTTAACGGATAAATACACCGTGATGTTAATTTTACACATAATAAAAAAAAATACACTTAGGAGAAACGATTGATAGAGCAGATCTTGTGGGCTTAAAGCGGACACACATATTTGACTAAACAATCACACGAGAGTTGTGCGATTGTCGATTGTTTCGCAGCCAATTCAACTGTTTAGTTGCACAACTAAAAATCGAGTAGTGTGCGCATCTTCATATAAGCTTATAGGAATCAAAGCGAGTCTAAACTGTTGTTCGATACCAGTTGAAGGTGTGCCCGCTCTTAAGCTAGCGTTGGATAACGCTTAGCATAACTGTTACTGTAATAACAGCTACTAGATAATAATCAGATAGGAAGTATAAACTTTAATATTTACATTTAACTACTTGTCTATTAAAGAAAGAAAGAGAGAAATCCGTTAATTAAAAAAAAAGAAAAGAGATTCATTCGGCTTGTGCTGCGGTGTACACCGAAGCGCCGGTTTTTAATGAATCCTAAAACACAAAACGCAGTTTTACAGAATAGTAAAAGAAATATATATTTACTAAAATGAATTAATTTGTTTAGCAAGGGCAGTACCAAAACAGTGCTAACGTCCTTGTTATCTTCTAATAAAAATAAGATGTCTATACTCCGCTGTACCATTGAGATCCTTTTAAATAAGGGATTTGGAGTAAAACCGGGCTCATTACCGCGGAAGAGGACGGATCAAGTTGTCCCGAGTGCGGGCTATTTATGACCCCAGCGGCGGTCGGAGGGTTGGCGCTAAACTTGACTAATTATTTTATAGTAACTTTACTACGTATATATGTTTTACGTAATATTTTAATAGTTTAATCATAATAATATTATAAATTCGAAAGTTTAGACAGATGTTTGTTAGAGTTTGTAGCCTGAACGCCTGAACGGATTTTGATGAAATTTGGTATAAATATAGAAGATAGTCTGGAGTCTGGAAGAACACGTAGGCTATTCACTTTTCTCTTTTAATTCCACGCGGTCGGAGTCGCGGGTAAAAGCTAGTTATAAATAAAATAAAACGCTTTATGCTATGAAATGATTAAAAATAGTTAACCTTGACTGTGATATTTAATAATTATTAGAGTATTTAACAATAGAACTGAATTCGTTAAATGATGTTTATATTTTAACTAGTTTTCGCCCGCGACATCGTCCGCGCGTGATTAAAAAAAAACAAAAACAAGTAATCTCTGTGTTCTTCCAGACTACTCTCTACAACCATGCCAAATTCCATCGAGATCCGTTCAGAGGTTTAGGCTACAAACTCTAACAAACATCCATCTATCCATCCATCTAAACTTTCGCATTTATAATATTAGTATGATAAGAAGTAAGATTTTTTCTTTAATACGTGAAAATCGATTTAAATTTGCTTAAACTTATCAATTAACAAAAAACATGGAAGATCACTTCCCCGACACTAATCCTCACACCCTTCTGTTAAGGGTGAGTTTTACCCCCGCGTGTGGCGCAGTATACTAAGTTATTTTCGAACTTTCAATGCGGGTATGTTTAAACATGACATACCAAACTTAGAATGATATTTAAACACTGTTAAACATATTTTTTTATAAAAGCTAGGAAATAACTATAAAATCCGATACAAGTTACGATATATGATTGGTTACTTTAAGAGCGCACGCACATATTTAACTATCGCATATTATTTAGTCTTGCTTTGATTCCTAACCTTAAGTGGAGGTGCACACTGTAATTGATTTTTAGTTATGCAACTAAACAGTTGAATTGGCTGCGAAACAATCGACAATCGCACAACAGTTGTGCGATAGTTTACTCAAAGTGTACGCACGCTCTTATAAATTATTCTCGTTGTATCATTCAAAGTAAATAATCATAAAACGTAAATCCACCCCTAAAGCCAGAGACAAATAACCGCAATCTCTTTAGTCTATAGTCGTAAATAAAAGAAAACAATCAGTGTCTATGGGCTATGAGGCGGGCGACTCCCAGTGGCAGCGGTAAGCCCCGGAAATAAATTATGCCGCGCGGTTCAAAGCAAAACAAGATAAACTGCAAATGTTAGCACTTTTATATTATAGTTTAAATACGTAGTACATTTTAGTTAAATTTTAAATACTATAGACAATACATTATAACTAAAATATGCCGTCGAGAAGTCAAAAATAATGCAGCGATCGATTTTTCATCTAGCGTTCCTAGCTTCTACTCCTGGTTATGTACACAAACACAGCTTAGTTCATACTGCAAACAGTTTCTACATAACTGTTATTTAATAAACTTTCAATATTGAATCCGGTTCTTTTAAAATATTAAAATTTTAGTGCATCCATCTGCCACAAAACATCACATTACGGGTCAAAAAAGTACAGTGATTAATCACTGTTCATTCCGCTGTAGCACTTAAAACTGTCACCAAGTCGCAATTAATTATTCTGGTTATACAAGCGACAGAAATCAAAGCGAATTTGCCACAATATAACATTTTGATTCAATTAATAATGTTGAAGGCAATAACTTTAGCTCAATAAAAAAACTCACGAAACTTATTATAAATTTATTTCCGATATAACTACTAGGTTTTATAGAGTGATGCTACAAGATTTCATGTAAATTTCCTTCAAAATAAAAGATTTCGACAGCACAGAATTACAAAATACAAAAATATTTTCTATAGGACTACATCTATACCAAATTTCATCGAAATCCATTTAGCCGTTTAGGCTACAAACTCTAACAAACATCGATCCAACTAAACTTTCGCATTTATAATATAATTATGAAGTAAGAAATAAAATTGATAAATACATTCGTGCAGTAAAGTGTCATATTACACAATAATCCTTATCTCTCTTCCTCTAGATGGCGTTACGTCCGCGTGTGGTCAGGAAATGACGCGCGCGAGCGTATAATGTCGCAATCATGGGGCGGATTGAAATCCGATACGCATATATGTTACTTCAGATGTAATCGTTTTAATAGAAAAGAAACAGAAGATTTATGTTTAATAATTATTATGTGTGAAAGGGATTTAATTACATTTGTATTTTATGTCCTTGTAACTTGCTGTAATTAATTTATTGTTAATTATATATTTAATGTTATCATACCAATATTATAAATTCGAAAGTTTAGACAGATGGATGTTTGTTAGAGTTTGTAGCCTAAACGGCTGAACGGATTGCGATGATATTTAGAATAGATGTAGAGGATAGTCTAGAAGAACACATAGGCTACTTACTTTTGTTTTTTTTTTATTCCATGCAGGCGGAATCGCGCGCCAAAGCTAGTGTATGTAATAAAATATAGACGAATAATACAATAAGATTTTTATTTTTAATTTATTATTGTTATTTATACTTACAATCGTAGTACAAGTTGCCGACGGCCGATGTCAGCTTAGGAGTGCTCTGACCGGAAAGGGACGCCATCCTTTCTCCCTGCACACAATAATACATTATATTAGTTTTATGCATTAAAATATTAAATTGCATCTCTTTACAATAATTTGAAAAGCGATCAGTGTGAGAGTGGGCGCACCTTTGAGTATCGACCAATTCAACTGTTTAGTTGCACAACTAAAAATCTAGTTAAGGACCTAAATATAATTTTATAGGAATTAAAGCGAAACTAAACAGTTTTGCGATAGTTTTGTCAAAGATGGGCGCGCGCTCTTACTAGTTATATTGCATTATATTCGGCGTGTTGATGAAGCAACTTTTTTTTTTAATTCATTTGAAAGTAGTCGATATTAGTTTATTAATTTTATTTTTGAATAGATTATTAAAATACAGATATTGCTTCTTTTTATAAATGTAATCGGTAGAGTTTATTTATATTTTTATGGTGATAATTGTCTGAATTAAAAACCTAGTTAATAATAGTTAAAGCCAAATGATTTATTTCGCGTCACATTAAGTACCATAATAGGTGTGGAATTGTTGTTAATTTAAAGTTAGCAAACTAATACATAAGCAATGGTTAATAAATAAAATCTCTATTCTACAGCATTGAATATTAAGCAAATTAACCGATCGTGCTGAACAAAGAAGTATGAAGCGAAAAATCAAAATGGCAGCCAAGATGGCGACTGAAAATGGCGACTATAATGGATTTGTGAACGAACCAACTGGATATGTTCAGCTATTTGCTTGCAGTACGAAAAAAAGCCGTCCAAAGTTAGCTTTGACATTTCGCTAACTTCTAGTTTTGATATTTCTAGTCTGTAAACAGAAAAAAAAATATCGTTAATTGAAAATTTACTTTGATTCCGAACGGCTTAATAAAATCGATTTTATATCTTTAATGTATTTTAAAATATAAAAAATTATAATGACTTTCGTGCGCGGATGTACTGCGCATGTGCTAAAAAATCCATATTGTTACGTCAAACATACAGATAAAAACATTAAATATATGCAATCTAAATATTTCAAAGTATTATAAAATGAATATAAACGTGAATAGCGTATTCTAAATCTAATAAACTCTACATATACTACAAAATACATAAAATACATATATACAAACCTTAGTGGAACTGTTGCTAAACGATGTACTTTTAATATATATATTGTAAGTTTTTTTAGTTATATAACCACTACTTGTAGGATATATTTTTAGTTGAGAAACAGATTACTATATGAGAGAAAGGGTCGTTGAATAAACAATTTAAGAACGAACTGGGTTCGCGAGATTTATACTTTTCGTATATGTTTAACATATATATAAGGATTTTTAAGGAATTATTATATGTTGAACAGCTGCTGCCTCTTCTGGGGCAGGTTTGGAGCTAGACTGAAAATCCAGCGAAGGCTTTCAGGGGCTGTGCTCGGCGCACGCGCGCTGAAAAGGTCGTAAGGTGAGCGGGTTGTGTGGAGGCCGGTGGGGGGCTGGTCAATAACGGGAAACAGGTCACCCCCATCCCCAAACCCCGGGCTTAATGCATTTATGGTTCAGTACATAGATATCCATGTAGCGCAAGTTCTATCTCATCGCTAATAATTAATTTAACTTTGTAGCGCATAGACATTTCAATAGAACGTCTCGTTGTTAATGCTGTTTTATTAAAAAAAACTTAAGGTATTGATTAGAATATTTATTTAATTCTTTCATCTTAATAAATAGTTTAAAAGCACACATTTATTTATTAAATGGGAATAAAACCATAAGCTAAACTAGATTTGTATAAATTACTAGCTGTTCCCATGCGATTTTAGCCGCATAAAATTATGAAAATTTTAATTTTATTGTTTCTTGTATTTCAAATTAATTATCCCCCAAGATTAATAGCGTAAAACGTGTCGTAGGAGTAGGGCTTTTTATTAAAGAAAGAATTATTCAAAAATATGGTGTGGTTGCTGAGATCCTACGCCACAAAGTAGTGTAGGTTTACGCTTTATTATTATATTATTTATTTATAGACATATATATTTATATTATTATAGATTAATAAATTTTCGTATGAAAAAAATATAAATAAACTAACACATATCTTTGAACACTATTGTTAGCCATCAAGAGTCGACAGAATTGAAAATGACAGAACATAACTATGCAATTTTATTTAATGCCTACGTCAGGAACAAAGGCAGTGGTCCTCGCCCACGCAACACCCGCCCGCCCACGCAACCTTCGCCCACGTAAGCGAGGACTGCAAATAATACTACTACCTTAAATTACGACATTAGTTTTACATAAGTAAGAAATTGTAAAAATAAAGGTACACACGATATAAAAATGTTAATAACGAATATTTATTCTGATTTTTTTTTTAATGTGGAAGAAAAACAGGAAATTTCCTAACTTACTACAGCCACTTTATTGTGAATTGGCAAAAATTTACTGTGAATTGAACTATTTAGTTAAATTATTACCCAGTTTTAACAGTTTGGCCTTCAGTGAAATATGTCTGTTAGAACTGAGAGTATGTAGCTGGTTTTACGTGTTGTAACTGACATTCGCTACAGTTTTAACTGACGTCAGAAGAGAGCGTCTATCGCGAGCTATACTGCTATGAATTTAATCCTAAGTCTTCTTTTACTGACTAAATTCGATCGACATAGATATATAAGTTTAAAAAGCTATATTATTAAAACCACTAACAGAAATTCTCACAATTCAAGAAGCTTGATTCAATTATGATATGAGCAAATTGCAAAATTCTTAAGCCGCCACACTGCAAATAACTTAAAACTTATCATATTTCCAGAATATTATCAGCGGCAGCGGCATTTGCTTTCAACAATGTCACCCCCTACTCATACCCTGGGGGTTCCCCCCATTCCGCCCAACGTCGTCCATTTTGGTAGGGCGTATGACGTCCGTGGGCGTCGGCACGCCCCTGCCGATCGATACAGCCAGGCTTACGGTTGCTCGTAATTATATCGTTAATGTCATATTACAAATTTACGATTTATATTACATATTATATATTATTATATATTCATAGGGACATTACATTTGTTTTATTCTTAGTTTTTTAACGACACAGTTTCTTTAAATCTAAGAAGTTTCCATCTTTAAAACTAAAAATAAAATGCTTTAGTTATACGTATTTTGTAGCAATGTTTGTCTGTTATTAACATTTTGCGATTAATTGCCGTTGTGTAACAAAATGAAATAAAACAGTAGTTAACTATAATAATGATAATATTCATTTGATTTCAAATATCAAAGATTCAATATAGTACAGTAGTAGTATATACTCGTATTAGTAGTAATTATTTTTACATGGCTGGCCGGGAAAAATTTTAAATTAAAAATACTTAGAGTGGACGCATAGCTTTGATTAAAGTATCGCACCACTGTTGTGCGATTGTCGATTGTTTCGTAGTCAATTCAACTGTTTAGTTGCACAACTAACAATCTAATAGAGTGCCCCACCATATAAGCTAATAGGAATCAAAGCGCAACTAAATAGTTGTTCGATAGTTTAGTCACAGATGTGCTAAGACAATATTAATTACTTGAGAATATTCTGGTTACTTCAACTCAAGTTACATACGCATTTACTTTTATCTCCTTTGTCGTAATATTGAAAAAATAATCAACACCAAAGGTAATCTTCCGGTGGCTAGAAAATCAGCACCAGGTGTCATTTGATAAACGTTATCAGGTAAAAGCTTGTGGAAAGCTCGTGTTGTGCGCTATCTCGAGTGCACGATTTACTTGCACAGAGTAAGAAAAACATTAAATGAATTCTATTAATAAATTTTTGAAGCTACTTTTAAAGTGTGGTAGAACAGACGGCAGAGAATTTAATGCCACAAAGTTCTTGTAAACACACACTATTTCGTGGCGAAGGATGTCAGAAATCACACCATATTTTTGAATGATTCTTTTCTTAATAAAAAGCCCTACTTACGACACGTAGCACTTTCTAGTATTTTTTCCACTCTTTGTTATAACCATAAGGGATAGGAAGAGGAAAAAAATTCGATGGAGATGGAGAAAAGGAACAGTGCATTTTTTTGTTTTTCTGAAATCTGTTCATTACAAATTCATTTTTAAGACATAACTTGAATCGCGAATTATGTTGTTGCAAGTTTTACTTATCATAGTATATTTTAGTATCTTTACTCTATAAAAATAAACTCTCTGGTATACAATACTCTATATGTAATGGTGTTTTATCAATGTATAGTTTATTGCCAGTGAGGTGAGTGCGCGGCCGAAGCGCAGTCTATAGACGTAAGTACTGGATTAAATAATCTTTTTACTAATATTATAAACACGAAATTTGATGTATAGATGTTTGTAAGTTGCCCTAATGATCGACATAGTTCGAAAGAAAATGGTATTTAAAGATGGATGTTCCTTACTAAATAACTCCAGAACGTCTCTACGCATATAGAACATAGTCTGAAAACAGTGGCTACTAATTATTTTTTATTATAGTTAAAATACAGTAATGGAGGAGCATAATACATTGATATATGAAGACACTAGTTAAGACGCTCTGGTAATGAATTGCGTAACTTTGAAACCTTGGAACAGGACTTCTAAAAAGATTAGATTCGTGATATTTTAGTATGTGTAACTTCAGTCCTTTAACTTTTAAATCGAAGTATAGACTCTCTTAGGTTAACTTTAGAGTACATTTTAGTGTCACAAATAATAACACGTTTGAATTCTACTGAAGAAAACCTTACATTAAAACATAATTGTATCTGAATTGCAAATAGATTGTGAATGAAATGAGAGCATGTTTCAATACAAGTATTTTGACAATGGAAATAGATATCAAATGCTCACAGAAGTAAACAGTTAAAAAGGAACCTGGCGAATCATTTCTAAGACAACGCATCTTCAGTTCTTATGTCAGGGGTAGCGAACCTTTGAGCATAAAGTGCCATTTTGAAGAAATATTTTATGTGGTCTTAGACGTGCTATCAAATAAGTTTAACTGATTATTTCAATTCCATAATCACACTCACATCACTCACTTCCTACTTTTAATTTTTTTATGATCATCGATGGGCTAATATTGTCGTGTGCCATTTAGACGTGACAGTGGTTCGCCATCCCTGTCTTATGGTATTGCTGACGTCGATGATGACGTCAGAATTCCTATAGCTCGTTTGTTTCTTCTCTTAAGAAAAACAATTGATGCGAATTTTTTTCACTTTTACAACCTATATATGTACCTATAACGTTTAGTTTATTTATTTTACCAGAATTCTAGATCCAATTTTGGATTACTTAACTGATATTTAAGCGTGGAATTTAAAAAAAAACAAAAGTAGTCTATGTGTTACGACTATCCTCTATATCTGTGCTAAATTTTATCGAGATCCGTTCAGCAGTTTAGACTACAAGCTCTAACAAACATCCATCTAAACTTTCGTATTTATAATATAACTTTCGCTCGCGACTCCATCCATTTGGAATAAAAAAGCAGAAGTACCCTATGTGTTCTTCCTGACTATGCTCTACATTTACGCCAAATTTAATCGAGATCCTTAGGCTACAAACTCTAATAAACGTCCGTCTAAACTTTTGCATTTACAATAGTAAGATATACTAGAGATCTAGACTAAGAGAGGCTTTACATATTTCAAATCAAATCAGAACAAATTCAATCATCCCCAAATACATAACGCTCGCAGGATCTGTGGAGGCACATACAAGTTTGTACATAACAAGAGTATATAAACGCGACCGATCAATACTCGGGATGTCCCTTTCCTTTTCTTTCATATAGCGACGTCTCTTTCAAACCAATAGAGCCTTCTCTCAACATGGAAAAGCTATAGCAACTCCTGTAAATGTGAACTTTGTTTTTGAGTACGATATCGATATGATGTAGTAATCAAATTGCTTATTTCTTACTTATGACTAGCTATTGCTCGCGACTTCGTCCGCGTGACATTAGAAATAGTAAAAATTTATATCCTACGAGCTGTTGCCTGCGACTTTGTACGCGTGGTATTAGAAAACATACAAACTATATAAATAACAAAAAGCTAAGTATCCCTCGGGAACCGGACATTTCTCGGGGATAAAGATTATCCCATGTGTACTCCAGACTTTGTTTTATATCTGTGACAAATTTCAATAAGATATGTTGAACCGTTGCAGGATGATTGAGTAAACATTAAAAAACTAAATTAATGAATCCCACGGGAACCGTAACTATTCCAGGGATAAAAAGTTGCCTATGTGTTCTTCCAGACTATGCTCTAAACCTGTGCCAAATTTCATGGAGATCCGTTCAGCCGGCTACAAACGCTTACAAACATCCATCCATCCATCCATCCATCCATCCATCTAAACTTTCGCATTTATAATATTAGTAAGTGTAAGATGTTACTCACAGATAAATTACCTTTCTAACAATGAAAGAATTTTATAAATCGGCCCAGTAGTTTTTGAGTTACTTCAATACATACAAAAACAAAAAAATCTGTCCTCTTTATAATATTAGTATAGATTTATGATTATTCTTATAATCAAATCTTATTATAATATAATGTTTAGTATTATGTAAGATCCCCGTTTTAGCTCTTTACAGTATAGTATAACGAAAGTAAGGATACTAATTTAAAATAGTTTAAAATCATTATTTTGATTAAGAAGAAAACAGGTCTATACGTATTAGTAATATTATAAATGCGAAAATATGGATGGATGTATAGATATACGGCTTAAAGGATCTTAATGAAACATAGGTTACTTTACTATGTTTTGTTTTTAATTCAGAGTGAAGTCGCCAGTAATAGCTACTCATAGTATGTTTTTTTTTAATAGTCACAATTCAAAGAACGTCTATTCTTTTTTCTGTTTCCAAATTAATATAATGTAAATGTAAAAGAAGACAATCTTGTCAAAACATGACATCAAATTAAGGTTACTACTATTTTTATTATTTTTATATTGTACTCCAACAACACTCCTTATGTGCGGAATCAAAAAAAAACAAAAGCGAATAGCCTATGTGTTCTTCCTGACCATCCTCTACATCTATACCAAATTTAATCAAAATCTGTTAAGCCGTTTAAGCTATAAACTCTAACAAACATCCATCCATCTAAACTTTCGCATTTATAATATTAGTATGATTAAATTAAATGTAATAACTATAGAAGGCAAACTTTGACGTAAGCGTAAAGTTTTGAATCTAGGGCGAATCGTGACGCACAACGCCCAACTCGAGTACAATCAGTAACACAAATAATTTTTAATCTGTGATAAAAAAATCACAAATATAAATTATCTTAATATCTGCAAAAAGAGGCATGTTTAAACTAATAAAATATTTAAATATGCTGTTTGTATTATGTGTTTCCACTAATGCCATAAACTCGTATTCAAATAATAAAAATATTAAAGTTTGTGTTAGCGATTGTACATACTCGTTTCTTTCCAAGCCCGGGGCTACAATAGCTCTGTTTGCTCCAGTTTGCACTTTGTCTTGGAAATGCGGAGTTCTACAAGAAACGGAAATAACTAAAACGAACTGGAAATATTCCAGTCGTCATTGCATTTATTCCGTCACGTAGAAATACATTATAAAAATAACTTATTATTTTTCTATATATACTGTAGCTAAATGAGAAATGAATAGTTATCGATAAACGATGTCTATTTAGTAAGGTTTTTAGGTTATATTTATATCAAATTGAAAAAAAAAAATAAAAAATCACTATAATACAGACTAAAGTAATTGGTATGATATTGGTAAAAATTACTACTTAACTTGACTAATTTGTAATACGTATTTTTTAAGATTAGTTATATCAATAAATCGTTAAGTAAAATTATATTAATAAATCGATTTTCATCGTTTTGCATTTTTGACCGACTTCCCAAAAGAAGGAGGTACTCAATTCGTCTGTATGTTTTTTTTTAGTTTTTTTTATGTGTGTTACGGCATAACTCCGCCGCTAGTGGACCGATTTTGTTAATTCCTTTTTTTCCCCCATTTGGGTCCCATTTTTTTGATTGATTTTTTTATATTCAGGAATCAGTATACAGGAGATTTTCAGACGAGAGTCAAAACTTTTCATGACTGACTGTCTTTTAGCGTCAAATTACATATCTGATTTTAAAATAGGAATAATCACGTATTTCTAGTTAATAGAGTAAAAAAAAAAGAAAAGTGAAACTACAAAAGCTTTCTGCTTCCCGTTAACAAAGCTCAATCTTTCCTTTGTGCAACATAGAACGGAAAAACAATAAAATCTAACTAAACAAAGACTTTTATTTTTAATCTAAGCTTTTGTTTCATAGATGAAGGCAAAAACGATTCTCACCCTTGTGGGCGTGTGTTGTTTTACGTTCGCCCTCTGCAGCCCCGAGGGCGGGGTGTCCGATGGGGTGGCAGAGGAACCAATGGCGCTGGAGGCTGCCGGGGAGGGAAAGAGAGAGGTTCAGAGGCCGGAAGTGGTCCTTCAGCTGAAATATGACGGTGGGGCGTTGAATAGAATATACCTCGCGCAGTTCAGACAGGGCCAGAGGGTGCCCTCAGTGCCGGCCCGGACCGATCTCTGTGCGGACCTTTGTCACGCAGGTTTTAGTTTTTTTTTTATTTCTTTTTTGTTTGTCTTATGTTGCGTGTTTAGCCAGCTCTTGTTCATTTGGCGCTAACATCTGTAGATCGGTAAGTTATATTTTAGTCTTTTTTCGTATGATCTATAAAAATTAAATAAGGACATTTTCTAGTTTTTTTTCTAGTGTTTTTATAACTGTAACTTTGCTTTTGATTTTTTTTTGGCGTTTAAAGCATTATCCTAAAACGAGAACTTACAATCTGGCAGAAAAAGCTTTTTATTATTAATTTGTTAAATTAAAACAAAAGAAAAATAAATAATTATCGTTAAGCTATAACTTTTTAGTTTTTAACTACATATTTTTATTTAAAAGACAAAATATTTCATTTATTTCTTCCAAGTAAGTTGAGATGCCGGCGGCGGGCCGTAAAAAAACCAGAAAGTAAAGCTTATAAAACGTAAGCGGTGAACAGGAATCTTAATATTAATAATTTTCTATTTCATTGCAAATTTGTAGTACTCTCTGCTTAACAGACTTTGAAAAAGACCATTCGATTATTATTTTTCCACGGAACATCACAGAGCTATAGTATGTTTTATTATATTTATTACTATTAGTTAAAAAACACTTGAACAAAAACAGTAAACCATTATTTTTTTAATACAAAATGTTTTTAGCATTTTTAAACGAGCGGTGGAAACACCTTTTTTTATCTTGTAGCTGAACTTTTTATGCTTTGTCCAGGTCTGGGCGGCACCGCATGCGGCTCCAGCTGCCCCCAGCTGATGCCAGTGGGGCTACAGAACGCGCTGTCAGACGGTAACAGCACCGATGTCGTATACGGCGAGCCCAGGGTCTACGTTTGTCCCACTCTTTGTGAGAACCATCTCGGTAAGCTACTTGTTAATTTATGAATATGTCTCTCTAAATACATTTAGCCTATTTCATAATATTAGGTCCTACGAAATTGCCGTTCTGCAGTACTGGTCACTTCAAAACAAAACAATTTTTATTTGGCTAAAGGTTCTAATTTTAAATTTATTTCATTTTAAAAACAGATTTCTTTTTCCAAAAGTAGTTAGTCATTTTTTTCGTCTTATCTCCATTCAAAATATACGTTTAGAAATATTTTATTAAAATTGACATTATGAATTTTATTAAATACAATTGTTAATTCCTAAAAAAAATGAAGATCATACGGTTTTACATGATTTTTAATTGGCACCAAAGTTTAAACAAGGATATTGTGAATGCTTTTGGTGTTAATTAATTTAGATTTAATAAAATGAGTCGTATGTAGGCGAGCCGCTGTGCAGCTGCGGTAGTAGAGGCGAGCGAGTAGCGCGGAAGGAGGTCGACTGGAATGGAATATGCGACACTTTCTGTATCAAAGATAGATACGTACTGGCGGGTAAGTGTTCACTATTTCCTTACAGAATACCATCATACTAGCAACATACATTTGACAGCCGTATACAGGCGTGCTGCAATACAAGGCGGTAAAAAGTAACCGCGTATGGCTTCCTTTCATCGTAGGTAGTTATCCTATTCCCGTAGAGTCAGCGCACCAGGTTTTCGTCCTCCAAATAACTCTATCATCCGTCACCTCAGTTACTCCCTTCTTGATTATACTTTCACGTAATCCATCCATCTTTCTAAGTCTACCTCTACCGGTGTACCACACTCATAACTATCGTCATTCTTATTGCATTTATCCCTACTCATAACCTTTTACTTCTTAATTTTTCGTAAAATAAATCAATCTGTAACGCTAGGTCATTTTTGTATTAAATTTAGTGGTGACAAATGAATCCTTATGCATATTATACTAGTGTTAACTTCATCAGGTTGTCCAGCATGTCGGGAGAACTATCAGTCTTCATTAACACCGGAAAACGTCGTGGTAAGTCGACTGAACACCGCCGAAAGCTGGTCTTCCTGGTGCAACGTGCAATGCCGCCAGGGGCAGGGTGGAGCCGCGTGCAACTGCGACCGCGCCCCGTTCCAATAGCCCACATCACACCAATAGGTCATGTAACACCAATTGGGATATCACACCAATAGGCCACGGAACGCCAGAATAACAACGATCACTTTTATACACGGGTAAATGCATTATTGGTTTAAAAGTATATTTTTTATATTTTAAATAGCTTCTTAGATTGTTTTTTTTTTCTTATTTTTTTAAATATATTCGACATATCAAAGTCTTAAATCATACTGTATATAAATAATAACTAATGTTGTTTAATATAATAAAGCGGACAGCTTGCTTATTTAATAATTAATAATACGAATTGTTAATAATTGCATTCCCTTTAAAACTGTTTAAATAATATGTATTTTTAAAATTGTAAATTCCAACTTTTTTATAGAGTGACAGTACTTTTTGTTTGTATTTCTTTTCTTTAGTATTTTATTAAACATTATTTTCATTATTTTTTTTTTTATTTTTTTCCTTTCATACCTACCAGTCAATTATAATCATCGGCTGATTTATTGAGATTTTGTAGCGCAAGGAAACATTGCAAAAGGAAATCGCGATAATTAAAATTGGCCGTTGATATAAAAATTTGTTTCGACTCCCTAAATTTTTCAATTCAAAAAATCGTATTACAGTAGTTAGTGTTGGTAGCCAGTATTATGGTTAAAAAAATACTATTATTTTTTTTTGTTTGATTGTAAATAAATTGTAAAATAGAGACCACTCTTTGAGGTTGACATAATTAGATCAATTAAGTCTATAAATTTAAGTCTTAAATTTCATCTAATTAAATAAAAAACAAAAGCTTTTGTTAATTTTGCACAGATATTATTCATTTTTATTTTATAAAAAGTAAAATTAAAAAGTTGCTTACCTAAAACAATCCATAAAATTAACAACACAAACTTTGGACTTGCATCTTTTAAAAAACCAACCATAGACTACATACGGTTTCCCGCCTTTAAGGAGACTTAATTAATCAGAACCTATGATATCACAAGTCCTTGATAAAATAATTTTCGTGTTAATTGACTACACAGAGTTAATAAACTAAAGACATCTCTTTTATTTTATTTTTTATTATTATTTATCTTTAACAGTTTAATTTTCAATAATTTTACAAAAGTTGTATTTTTTGTTTATTCTCATTATGTAAAATAATTATGTTTTTTCTCGTAGATTATAAATAATACTAACTTAAGTATATTTAAGAAGTGTAATCGTATTAATAATGGAATGAAAGAGAGAGAATGAAACTGTTTTTTATTTGTTTTATTTACGTGTGTGTGTAAGTGTAAGTGAAAATGATAAAACAATTATGGATGAACAGAGAATGATATTATGAGAGTGTCAAAATGAGATAGTTGTTTGTGTTTAGTGAGTTTGTGTGTAAGATAGTTTTGACTTAACTTTTTTTAAAACCTGTCATCTGTTATTTTTCACGTATTAGTTATTCGTTGAGTGAATTAAACCTTATACTAATATTGCTTTTATTGCTGACAAATAAAATTATTAAAATAATGTCCCTTCTATGCATTTTATATGGTTTAACCTGATACAATCAAAGTCATGACCTTGACTTTAATAGTTTATGTCGCAAATATTAATTCAGATTCAACGATTCTATTCTCAAATATATATTTAAAAAAATGTAATAGTTAAAAACCTTCTTTATTTCAATTTTCTATTCGTTGTATTTTTATTTGAATGTATGTGTGTGCGCGAATGAATAAGCAAAGGTTACTGTAACAAAATATGATAGTATGTCATGTTTAAACCGATGGGGAGATTTATTTAGTCGTTTAACAATTACATTAGCAGTCCCTGTGTGTAGTATTTTTATACTTTTCGACTGTCAGCATGTAGCAACTTGACATTAACAGGAAGTTTGGGTAAATATAAATAAAAATCTTGCCTTTGTTTTTCTTTTTTTAATTTTGCGCAAAGTTTCGGGTGGCTCGTGAGAGACTAAAGCCGGTTACAATCATATTTTGTTACAATAACCTCTTTAGTGTTAGAAATCAACCAAGAATTATCATAACAAACAATATCACAAAAGTCTTCCAATAAATATAAGTATAATATATTTATTAGTGTTAATATTATCTACAACTATTTAATATAAAAATAATACAGAGTAAGTATAAATTGACATAGATTAAAAAACGTAACATATTATTAATTGTTAAAAATATGTATCAAATTCTTAGATTTAATTGAAATAACAATTTTAATGACTTTTCTAATGCTATTTAGACAAAAATTTAACCCAATGTTTGAATAAAATTATAGTAAAATAGTTTTCATATCGCGCGCTTTATCTACGTATTTGAAATTTAAACGCACAAACATTTAGATTAGTATGTTTTGTCTCCCTTTTTAAATATACATTTTTCATCGAATATCAGATATATAAGCATTTATTAAATTAATAATAATGTATATTGAGGCTTTCTTTTCTTTAATGGTAATTCTTATAAAAAAGTAATAAAATAAAATATTAGCACATCATATTGTTAGTGAAATAAAAGAATAAGAAATTAGATAATAATATTTTAACCGTATTTTAATGTTTCTCATGTAAAAAACAAATTTGAATATAGTAATTTTAAGTATTGTTTATGTATAATAGATAATATATACGACATAGTTTCATATTCTTATCATTAAATATTGAATAATTATTCTTAGGTAAGGAAAAATCTGTTGTGCAGACAATAATATTGATAGATTACTTAAAATAATAAGTTAAAAATAATACGTATTTAAGGCTATTTTAAACTACAATAAAGTATGTCTATATAAGTAATTGTTCTTATACATTTAAGAGGAAAACAAATATTTCGAGAGAATGAAAAACCTAGTCATAAAAGTGAAAATGTCGGAAATCTTTTGCTTTTACTAAATATTAACTAACCACAAAGGCAGTCATAGAGTATTGTACGTTTTTCTTGATAATATTTCCCAAGGTCCATTTCTACACCTTTTTCTACCATTGATTTATATAAATAGATAGGTAATTGTTTAGAAATAACATCTTTTGTTTCGTTACGACGCGCCTTTTGATGTTAATGACGATTAGTGAATTCTCTTCACCGCGACCAACCGCAACTATCAGCACCAAAATGGCGAAAGTTAGTCACAAAACACCGCTGTTTATTGCCTATCCATATATAAAATTAGTTTACTACCTTTTTCGAATAAAGAAATTGTATACGTTCATCGTGTTCTTTGTCTTCCAAAGTTATAATTAGTATATTGTGGTTGTCTATGGATCCATACCAAAATACCGCTTCTATAATAGAAAAATATCTTGATAAGTTCGTAACCATGTTGAAAATGTTATTCGTAGTTATTGAAAAAAAAATTTGTTTCATAACATTACTTCTACGGTTTTCCCTTATTGTTAAATGTACAAAAATATTAACATCGTAATATCGATCGAGAGGCAAAAGAGACGTTACATCACTAGCTGTTATTAACTAATTCTTTTATTAAAAAAATAACTAACAGTTAAAACTTCACTTTGTGCGTAGTATAGTTCAGTTTGTATAAGACTTCATAGTTTTCAATGTAACTAAAAATTGTTCTACGTGTTTTAGCAATGTCTTTGTAAATATGTTGTAATTGTAAACTGCGTTGTAATTGTGTTTTAAATGTTATGTCCGCATTTATGTATGTATAGCTTATCTTCGAAATGGTTATTAAATGTCTTTTAATGCCTGTGATAAACTCTTCAATGTAGCTTAATTCCAAGAGTGTTACGCATTGCTTCGATCATTCAAATTAATAAAATTCTTTTACTGTATATATTCTTTTTAAATGTTTACACGTACCCAGAACAAAACTGCGACGATGGTACATCATCACCATCGCCAGCTCACTGCACGTCCCCACCTAGGGGCTCGGAGCCTACACTAATAGGGGGTGACTAGGCCATAGTCAAACACACTGGCCCAGTGCGGGTTAGTTGACTTCACACATATCTTTGAATTTCTTCGCCGATATGTGCAGGTTGCATCACGATGTTTTCCTTCGCCATAAGAACGTCGGCTTAATTATGTAATAATCGAAAATTACATTGGTACATGGCGGTTTCGAACCCAAGACGTGAAGATTACAAATTACAAAAGTGTTTAAACCACTGCGCCACTGACGCTCTAATCGATCGACATCTCTTATCGACGATGGTACATCTAACCTAAATCGTGATTCCTTTGAATATCGCCAAAAAACAAAAGCTGCTACTTGTAGCTGACAGTCAAGGGTAAGTACAATATAAGAGAATACTGTTAGAAGGAGTATTTAATAAATAGATTAAGGAGACAGTTGAACTAAGAATCTAAAATTTATGTTAGAAAGCTAATCTTAACAATGAATTAAAAAGAAATTGATCTTAATAAGTATGACCGAGAGACCATTTAGGCCTGATATTATAAAAAAAATATTTTATCGATTAGGAATAAAATTAGAATCAGGACAAGTACTACTTAATCGTAATATTAAATTACCATCTAAGTTGTACGTTATTATAAAATCTTATAAAGACGAAAGAATAGGGTACAGTTTTAACCGCAGTCGCACGCGGCATGGTGCTGTTAACTGTTGCTTCCGTTTTCGTAGAACAAAGGCAGAATAAAACGCGGTTCACACTTGGCTAGTATAGTTGGTCCGTAGCTCTGAGTGACTGGATTATCAATTAACTGACACCAGTAAATATATACAATTTATGACCTGACTGTCTATCTGTACTGGCCAAGTGTGAACCGGGCATTACGTGTAGTTGTAAAATATTTACAGATGATGGGGTCAAACGCAAAATATCCCGAATAAAAAAATCGGACTGAAAAAATACAACATAACTTGCTGAGGTATCATCAGGTAACCTTTTCATTTAAGCATTACTGTATCAGAAAATCTCACTGGGGTTGGCTTCTGTAATATCACTGCGTAAAATGGAATGGAACATAACTCTATAAAAAAGAAAAGCTTATGGTTTGTTGTGTTTGACAATTTGACAAGTTAATTAATCTTGACTTTACTGAAACTGTGGTATTTTATCATTAGTAAAACAAAATAATAATGTATTTGTAAATGTATAATGGCAGATATAGATCAAACTCATTGTAGATTCTGTGCCGAAACAAAAGCATCCAACAAACTGATAAATCTCATTAAAGATAGAGAAAAGTACGAAGAAATATTGCATAAATTGACCGCCTTGAATGCAGTTTATGTCGATTTTTCCAATAACAACAACTTATTACCCAAGAGTATTTGCTTCGTGTGTTACGATTCATTAAATAAAGCAATTGATTTTCTGGAAAAGGTGAAACGATCGCAGGAAGTATTGTTAAATTTATACATAACCAATGACTGTACAAAGACAGATTTGTCCGACGATGATAGAATGGGTTTCGACGATTACGGCTTACCAGAATCAGTTGAGGAAAATTCACCATTAATTAAGGAGGAGGCCAGTTATCCAGAGAATGCTAAAGTAGTTTTAAATTTGGACAATATTACTTATACTGTGGAAGTGAAAGAAGAATTGAAAGTGGAAGAATCAGATAAGGCTCCTGAGAGTAGTGTAAGTCCGTCCAATATAGAATTTGACAATACTCTGAATGTTCAAGATCTGCTTGGGGCGACCATATGCAATGTGCCATATGAATCTAATGTTACAATATATGCTAAAGAGGTGACAGATACAAGAAAAAGGATAGTACCTTTATGGAAAGATTATCCGTGGATTTGTGCACACTGTAACATGGAGTTCCTTGATTTACCAACATTAAGATCTCACTCCAAATTAACTCATGGGAAATGTAATGCTTTTGTATGTTTTGATTGTAAAAGTTATGTAAAAAGTGATTTTGAATCATTTTTAAAGCATGTTCGCAGGCATCGTAGAAGATTAAGGTAATGTTTATTTATGATTTTTCTATATTCATAAATAATAAACATTGATTAAATTGGTTTATCTTGTAAGATGTAAATAAGAACATTGAATAGTCTACATCTCAATTTTTTATCAGATTAACATCAACCTGCACTTGTTCCTACGTAAGGTTCGCAGAACATGTTCTTCCCAAATTTTTTATGATTTAAAACATAAGTAAATACATGTATTTCTTGAGATTTGATAAGTCAAGGGTATATTTCTTTGATCAAAGGTTAAATGACTTATGCAACATTATTCCAAAAGTACTAATTTATTCAACTAGCTTTTGTTCATAACTCCTTCTGTCCGAAATTTAAAATAAAGATGAAAAAATTTGCCTATGTGTTCTTCCAAACTATATTTCATCTGTGATAAATTTCATTGAGATCTGTTATGCTGTTCTTGAGATTGTAACAAACATCCATCCATCTAAACATTTATATAGACATTATAATTTAATTAATATTGTGATTTATTTTTATTCCAGAAAAAGATGCCACTATTGTGATGCATATATTTCTGAAGACTTACTAAGTACACATGTAGCGCAGCATCTTGTTAAGTTACAGGTCCCTTGTGACCTTTGTGGAGAGATATTAAAAAACGAAGAGGCACTACAAAAGCATTTAGGTGATTACAATTCTATAAAACCGAAACGAAAACCACGCAGGAAACGAGGTACACCAATCACAGTGGCCGAACTTACTTGCGAGTTGTGTAAAAAAGTGTACAAAAATCCAAACAGTCTAAGGGACCATATGAAACTACATACGAACAACCGCACAAGGAATTATACTTGTGACAGATGTGGTAAAATGTTCTATAACAAAGGCACCCTTACTTCCCATATCATGTCTCACGATCAAATTCGCCCCCACATCTGTAAAATCTGCAACAAATCGTTCTTATTTCCAAACATGTTGCGTAGACATGTTGACATGCATTCGGGAATAAAACCCTTCTCATGTGAAGAATGTGGACGCGGTTTTAGACTTCTATATCAGCTGAATGCACATAAAATAATTCACACGGACGCAATGCCGTATGTTTGCGAATATTGTAATAAAGCTTTCCGTTTTAGACAGATACTTAAAAACCATGAGCGACAGCATACAGGAGCTAAACCGTATGCGTGTCAGATTTGCGGTATGGAGTTCACTAATTGGTCAAACTACAATAAACATATGAAACGACGACACAACACTGATACATCTAAGAAAAAAATCACACCTGAAGGTGTGTTCCCGATTAACCCGCAGACTGGGCAAATTGTACAATTCACGGACCCTGATACTGAAGAATGGAAAAACAAAATAATGAAGCCAGGGAAGAGAGGGAAGAAAAAAATAATAAAGGAAGAGAGTGGAAGTTAATCAAGACATAGTGTAGAGGCTTATACCATTTAAAAAATTGTAGTTTATGATTTAGAGATGGCCCATTTTAAATTTACTTTAGAATATAACAAATTCTGATTGATTGCAAAACATCAAACAATCACCATTAAGAATGTGGACCCATTTCCAAGTACAAATTCCAAAAATGGTCAACTGGAAGAATTAAAATGGTTTATACAAATGATAGGAAAATGCTTTAAAATTGTATATTGCTAGGGAATTTTATATACAGTGCTAGAAACAGAAAACAATGCACTTAAACCAACAATTCTTGAATAAAAAAAAAACAATATGTGCATGTATATGAGCAGTGGTCACTCAGGTATTTTGTCGATATCCAGTGGCAGCTTGCTCAATTATCGCCTTATACTAAAAAAAAAACATCAAGAATCTATGAATCAATTCTATCTATGTTCAATTATTATAAATATTGTTTGTTTTATATTTTTATTTACTCTTCGATTATTTGTTAAGATTCAATAAACTACATTAATTTTTTGTAATGTTATTTGGGTACTTTAAGTATATGCAGACCACTTTCTTCACACCTGACTGTTACAGTTAGTAGCCCAGGCCTGGCTGATACTGTATTGGCGATGATGCTTACACTATGCCAGTCCACTGTAAGCTTTACAGTCGCAGTGTTGCCTGTGCTACGGCAATTGCTGCATCATAAGCAAACACATTTAAATAATTAGATAAGTCATAATGAACAAAAAATCTTCAGCGGTACTTTCTCTGAAAGGTAGTAGTAATACATCAGTTGTCAAATTAAATACGCCACCTAGTGTTCTTGTGATTACATGTAATAAAACATTTTACAAATTTATAATAACCTCCGCATTTTGTTACAAAACTAATTAAACATATCAAAATTGAATGTAAACATCATTAAATTCCTCTACATAATTGAATGTCTTTGGTACAAAGGCTTGCAGGCCAAAAAATTACAAAATATACTGCTTAAGGCCATTACTAATAATTCGATTTTGTGTTTAAACCGAATATCGATAGTTTACAGATGATCGATAGACGCTCATGTGCGTCACTATGATACCCGTCTATTAAGTACGACATTTATTTATACAAAATGCGATACTTCTTATGTGTCATTGATCAAATCAAGTGTCTTAAAAATAAATAAACAAATTATGTTTTGTTGTGGTAAGAATAAATGTAATCTATTCTATCTTTATTTTATTATTTGGAGTTGTTGAATATAGTTGAAGTTATCATCGTAAGAAATAAATACCTAATAATTAATTTTCCAATTACACACTACAGTAAAGTTTTGAATGTGATGCGAATATAATAATGAAAATGGACAAGAAGAGTGAATCTTACTACCATTGTATATTATGCGCCCAGCTAGAATGTACCAGTAAATTAATCCCATTGCAAGCAGACGAAGAGGTGTTTCACAAAGCTATTGTAAAATTGTCCCGTTTGAATATTTTGTACGATTACGACGAAACACTTCCAAAGAACGTTTGCGAATCGTGTAACTATAATCTTGAGAAAGCATTTGCATTCGTAGCAAAAGTTGAGAAAGCCCATAATATTCTATCTGATCTTTATAAAAACAAAAGTAACTTAAAAGAGCAAGAATCTGATATTTCGGATGATGATGATTTTTTAAATAACAAACATTATAGTATTTTTAAAGACCAACAGAGCTGTGTTTTGGAAAACATAAAGGTTGAATTTTCTGATGATCGCCAGAATCATGATTTGGAACAGAATGATAATATGCAACATAAACAGAGTGACATTTCAGAACATCTGGATTCTTCAAGATATAAATCTGAATGCAATGCTAGCTTAGACTTCGAAATTTACTCTCAATCTTCTAACAACTGCTCTGATATCTCAGAAGTAAACACAAGTGACCATATTCACAACAACAAAACTAAGAGTAGTGGGAGCACAGACTTGACATTAACCTGGAACAATTACCTCTGGACTTGTTCCGTCTGTGAAACTCAGTTTTCTAACAATGAAGAACTAAAACTACATTCAATGCAATACCACCAAATATGTAATGCATTAAAATGTTATGAATGTAAAAAAAAGAAATTGCATTTGAATGCATTCATTGTACATGTTCAAAGGCATAACACTCATCTCAAATTTATGTGCTACAAATGTAATTGTAAATTTACATGTACCCGTGCATTAAATAGTCACACAAGATCAGCTCACGGGCCTAAAACAAAATATGTATGTCCCGGTTGCAATGTTGATTTTGAAAGTTCAGAAGAATTAAAAGTGCATATGGATACATTCTATAGAGGAAAAAGGTCCATACATGTACCAGTTGAGTTGGTCTCTAATCAGAATAGCTTGTCTTGTGATATTTGTAAAAAGTCTTTTAAAAAAAAGCAATTGCTTCACAATCATTTACTCATACATACTGATAGAAAGAAGGAGCATATCTGTGATAAATGTGGTAAAGGTTTTGTTAATAATAATCAATTAAAATCCCATTTAATATCACATAAAGACAAGCGATCCCATGAGTGCAAAATATGCAAAAGTAGTTTTAAATCATTACGACATTTAAAAAATCATATAGCCACTCACAGTGGTGAGAAGCCTCATAAATGTGATCTATGTGGCAAAGGGTTCCGTTTGAAGAAATATCTCAACTCTCATATAATTATACACACCAACTCTCTGCCATATGATTGTTCATATTGCGATAAAAAGTTTAGGTTTAAAACTATTCGGGACCAACATACTAGACAGCACACTGGATTCAAACCATATTCATGTGAAATCTGTTCTAGAGATTTTACAAATTGGCCTAATTATAACAAACATATGAAAAGGCGTCATGATTTGAATATGGCTAAGAGAAAAACAACACCAGAAGGTGTGTATCCAATTAACCCATCTACTGGTAAAATAATAAAATATGATGTTCATGAAACTCTGGATTCAAAGAATCAGAATATCAATGGAAAAGTCAAGAGGATATCATCAACCCATAAAAAACTACAAATTAATGATTTTGATGGTGCCCAAAATGAAAAATCTGAAACAAAATGATTTCTAGTGAACTCTAATGATTATTTAACTAAAGTTTAGTATTCCAATTGCAATTCTATCTAAACTTCAAATAATAAAACTTAAACATTTTAAAAGGTGATTTCAATATGTGCTGTATGCTATATGTAAAAATTAAACAAATAAATCAAAAGTTTTATATGCTTGGCAAAGGAAAGTCTCTGTACTGCCGATATCATGTTTTTTCTTTTTTGTAATTATCTATTCCTGATTATATTTTATTTGAAAGTGGTAGTGCCCGCTTTAACACCTTAGCACGAATAGGCTGGCACGCCCGGTGTAATACCACGACCACACAGAAGACAGGCGTGAAATGGAAGCAATTCCGTGTTTCGTCTGATGAGTGTGGTGCCGGAGGCCTAATTTAAGTCCCTTTCTCTTTACCACCCTTTTCTTATAAGGAGAGGATGGGAAGAGGAAGTGGATTTAACGGAGGAGGAGATACATAGGAAGGGGAGATATCCTCTTTATGTGCGTCTCCTCCTCTGTCGGATAAGGGTAGGCAACGCATCTGCAATTGCGGATGTCTATGGGCAGCGGTCGCTTCGCCATTTTGCCGGATTCAGGTGGCCGCTTGCTCGTTTGCCACCTTATGTTATAAAAAAAAATATACATTTTATTTTAGATTTGTGTTTAGAATTAACAATAACGATTAATAGTAAGTTAGCATCAACTTGCTTATGGCCCTAATATCAGCAATAAAAAACATGTTACATCGCCAAATTATATTTTTTCTTGTGTTTCGAAATTATAGAAATGGCAACATTCACCCGTACAATCAGTGCCGGATTAAGCCATCGCGGGCCCTGTAGCATATTCTGTCAAGTCAAGGGGCTCTTGGATTGCTTGAGGTTCTCAAGTTTAGGGTATTAAATTAAAACAAAACTTGATTTTCATTAAACATTAGAATATTAGCGAAAAAAATAATCGTAATATACCTACTTACCTAAAGTATTAACTTAGTAGTAATCTACGTAATAACAGTAATTTTCTGAAGCAATATTCCAAATTTCCAAGTCCAGTAGAATGTGAGCTGATTTTTCGGTTACGCTTATTGTTTGTGTTCGCGAAATGTAAACTATTTGTACAATTTAAATACTGTAAGAGAACGTTGGTTGCTTAGTGGTTTAAGCACTTGACTTGTTATCTACAGGTCTTGGGTACGAATCCCGCCTTGTACCAATGTGATTTTCGATTTTTCGAATTTTCATATGTACATAATTTACCCAACGTTCTTACGGCGAAGGAAAACATCGTGATGCCTGCACATATCGGCGAAAAAAATCGAAGATATGTGTATGAAGTCAACCAACTCGCACTTGGCCAGTGTGGTTGACTATGTCCTAGTCACCCCTTATTAGGGTAGGCTCCGAGCCTCTCGGCGGGGACGTATAGTGAGCTGGTGACATAAATACTTACTATAAAGTGTAAAGAGCAAATTTGACAACAAACGCATTTACTTGAATAAAGAATAATATTAAAACCAATAAAACAACGACAAAAATAGCACGCGTTTTTTAATTCACTTTATAAACAAAAAAATTGGTTATTTAAGAAAACCATTAAAGATAGATATATGCTATCGCGGACTTTTCTGTAGAACTTTTTGAGATCTACAACTCATTCATACATAATTTTTATATTCCTCTAGTGTTTTATGCAGCGTAAGCCTAGAAAGTTAATATTTAGAATTTTTTAACGCCGGAATCTCGAAATACTGCTTGTTTGTTCTATAACTTTCGTTCAATAATTTGGAAAAAGATATTGAATCTTTAAATTAATTAATCAAAATCATTCCAATGGTGATACAAGCTTGAAGAATTTAATCTGCGCTCTATCTGTTCTGTACAGATTTAGGAGAAAAATGAAAATTTTGAAATTTGATAATTTGAAAAGATATATCAAAACCCACGTAACTTCGTTATAAATAAAGATAGAACGTTGAATATGCGACATCATATACCTCGTTATACAACCAAAATATTTTATAATTATAGTCTGTGGTTTACGAAATATCGATAATTCATCTTCACATTTTACTTGTACTTCTAGCAATCCCACAAACTTGAATTTTGAATATAGATAGAAGTCGACATATAATTAAAGAGAAAAATCTAAATCCAGTTTTTTATTACCTTTTAGCATAAGATGAAATAATATAAAAAATATTAACCATTAAAACTTGACTCCTGGAATGGAGTATTTTCAGTTATGGAAAGGTTCGAACTAAAGTGGTATTCACGACCATAATTTTAGTAGTATAACCTACAAAAAGTAGTGTGATTCCATGAAAAATATAAAAATGCCGAGTTTCGCTTCCCCTACAAAAATTTGATATGTCATGTAAAATTTTGTCATTTTAGTGTCTATTATGAAACCTTGGCAATTAATATTCAAAGAATATGTTAAATTCTTGAGTGCTTTGCTTTGGTTAACGTAAAAATAGGATAAACAGCAAGCAGTATTTCTTCAAAATAACAGCACCGTGTAATTACTAATCCTTCATAATAGACACTTACTAATATATCTAGGTTTTACATGTACATTTAACACAATTTTGTAGGGGAAACAAGACAGCATTCTTAATTTTTTTATATTTTTCATGGGATATAACTATTTCAGTTTCAACAATCATTTTACTAAAATGAAACATATGTCAGCAACAATTTTTTTTTTACTAATTAGTTTTTGCCTCCTTTGTCATCCTCAAAAGTTTTTTTTTTGGTTCCTCTTTATTTTCAATTACTTTTATTGGTATTTTCTTCGTGGCCCTATTTGTTTTGTGCATTCTTTTCATATGAACATTATAATTAGGCCAATTTGTAAATTTCCGAACACATATATCACATGAGTATGGCTTTTCTCCTGTATGCTGTCGCAGATGATTTTTAAGTGTCGCTCTAAGTCTAAAACTTTTAAAACAATATGTGCATTCATGTGGTCTGGAGTCACTGTGCCTTTTAATGTGTGCAGTCAATTGATTCTTCAGACGGAAAGAGTGTCCACATTCATCACATTTAAATGGTTTCTCTGCACTATGGATAGCTACATGCTGCTTCAAGATATATTTAGTTTTAAATTTCATCAGACATACTTTACATTGATGCCTGCGTTCTTCGTCATGCACAATTGTGTGCGCAACTAAATGCCGTTTCCTGAAGAAACAAAAGCCACATATCTCACAGATGTGCTCTCTTGTTCTTTCAATATGAGTTAATAAATGTTTATGGAGTGATTCCTTTGATGCATAAGATTTTTTACAAGTAATGCAAAATAAGTCATTTGTATTAGATTTTATGCCTAATGGTATATTGTATTTTCTTCGTTTATTTTTATAGAATGCCTGTCTATGAGTACTTAGTTCTTCTTTACTTTCAAAGTTAACATCACATCCCGGACACACAAAGGGCGATTTTGAAGCATGTGCACTACTTAAGTGTATATGTACATGATGTGCACACAAAAATTTCTTATTACACTTATGACACATTATTTTAAGATACTTCTTATGTCTTTTGACATGAATTATGAAATCTTTTAAATTCATCCTCCATACTTTACAATCATAGCATTTGTATGCATTACAACATTGGTGATATTGCATTGAATGTGTTTGAAGTTCTGCAAGGTCAGTAAACTGTGTTTCACAGTATGCACATGTCCATATGTAATCATGCCAACTTAACTCTTTTGAAGATACATCTGAATTATTTTCCACTTCATCACTGTGAGACATTTCATCAGAAGAGTCATGCTTATTAGCTGTAGAATTATAACTGGCTTCTGAGTCTGAAGATTCTGCATCTTCTTGTTTAAAATGTACACTGTATTCGGATATAATATTTTGTACATCACTTTCTTGATTTTCCGAAGAGCTACCTTCAGTCTTTAATTTCTTTTGATATAGCTCTTTCAACCTCTCCAATGCTTTGTCGACTTCATGAACGAATTCGAAAGCTTTGTCCAATTTTTCCATACAAGAAATGCAAATCATTCTCGGTAACTTATCAGCGTCAAGATCATCGTAAGAAATATGCAAACGGGTCAATTTTAATGCAGTTCTATGTAAAATTCCCTTGGTATGCAAATTTATTAACTTGCTGAAACATTTTATTTGAGCGCATAAAAGACAATAAGTTACGTCCTCCTTTTCCATGATGAGAGATATTTGCCATATAAAGAATAACACAGAAAATTGTCACATATAGGATTTATATGCTTTTACTTGGTTTTGCTTTTCTTCCTTTTTCTTTGATTCGCTTCGAGAAAGTTTTGACGCTGCTGTTGCAGTGTTGCCAGATTATATCAGACTAGCTTTTTCCCGCGATTTCATCCGCGTGAAATTTGAAAGTTCAATACTTACGTTTTTTTCGGTAACTTAAAAACCTGTATAACTTCAAAAAATCACATGTTTCCTTCCCATCAGAGCCTAAAACCTTCATAACATAAAACCTCCATAACTTCAAATATTGGTGTTTCCCTTGGACTTTAACTTTTCGAGGTTCTACTGTATATGGATAAAGAGTCTCTTGTATTTAAAATATAAATCGAGTCTTGAGAAACTTCTTTTTATTTAAATTGTTAAGATAGCAGTAGCTATATAGCTTTCTTACTAGAAACTTCTGAATATGTTGAAATAACCTAACTTTAATTTAAGAAAATAAAAACCCGACTAATCCTTATTCAGACAATTCTTCAGAGGAAGGGAAGCGGGACTAGTGAGAATAATAATCTTCCTAATAGAAGATATGGTGTGTAGTGTGAGCGTGCACATATTGGTTCGATACCTTTTACATTTCTATTGGTGTTGGAGAATGTTAAGAGGTTGTAAGTACAAGGTATTGAACGTTTTTCATATTTTTCAAGTGTTCATTTTGACGTGTTCCTTTATTGATATTTCAATTATAAAAATGTGAACAGACAAGAAAATATATTTTCCCTTCGTAAACACATACTGGTCGTTTCTATTCACCCCCCACCCCCCATCATCTATTGGTTTCCTTTTAGAACAAAATTTTTACAATATTCCAATATTATAAAACCGTAATGTTACGTGTTGCATCCTTTTTGTCATGTATCATAAGGTGACAAAAGTGCAGGCGGCCAGCTGAATCCGCCAAAATTGCGAAGCGACCGTTGCCCATAGATATCAGCAATTGCGGATGCGTTGCTACCTTTAATTGACAGAGGAGATGCATAGGAAGGGCAAATATACTCTTTATCTTTATAAAGAGTTATTTCCCCTTTTTATCGCGTCTCCTCTAAGCCTATTTAATGGTGGGTCAATACAAAGATTTTTACCATGAAACTTAATTTTTTTTTAAACAATGTTACATGCAACTTACATAAATATTTCACTGAAAATATTAAATATAATTTATAATTTAAACTATATAAGATAGAATTTGAATTGACTTAATTTGAATACTAACACTTTATCTAAATAAAATCCACTAGAAATTATTTTGTTTCAGATTTGTCATTTTGGGCACCATCCAAATCATTAATTTGTGGATTTTTATGGAATGATGTCATCCTCTTGACTCTCCCTTTGATATTCTGATTCTTTGATTCCAGAGTTTCATTAACATCATATTTTATTATTTTACCAGTAGATGGGTTAATTGGATACACACCTTCTGGTGTCGTTTTTCTCTTAGCCATATTCAAATCATGACGCCTTTTCATATGTTTGTTATAATTAGACCAATTTGTAAAATCTCTTGAACAAATTTCACATGAATATGGTTTGAGCCCAGTGTGCTGTCTTATGTGTTGGTCACGAATAGATTTAAATCTAAACTTTTTGTCACAATAGATGCAGTCAAATGGCAGAGAGTTTGTGTGAATTATTAAATGTGATTTGAGATAACTTTTCAAACGGAACCCCTTTCCACATTGATCACATTTATGGGGCTTCTCATTACTATGAATGGCTTTATGCTTTTTCAAATGTGTCAATGTTTTGAAACTACTCTTACAAATATTGCACTCATGGGATCGGTTGTCTTTATGTGACATTGTGTGGCATTTCAATTGATTTTTACTAACAAAACCTTTACCACATATATCACAAATATGCTCCTTTTTTCTATCAGTATGTATAAATAAATGACTGTGGAGTAATCGTTTGTTGTTAAATGACTTTTGACAAATATCACAGGTTAGGCTATTCTGATTAGAGACCAACTCAACTGGTACATGTATGAACCGTTTTCCTCTATAGAATGTATCCATATGCACTTTTAATTCTTCTGAACTTTCAAAATCAACATTGCAACCGGGACATACATATTTTGTTTTAGGCCCGTGTGCTGATCTTGTGTGACTATTTAGTGCACGGGTACATGTAAATTTACAATTACATTTGTAGCACATAAATTTGAGATGAGTGTTATGCCTTTGAACATGTACAATGAATGCATTTAAATACAATTTCCTTATGTTACATTCATGACATTTTAATGGATTACAAATTTGGTGGTATTGCATTGAATGTAGTTTTAGTTCTTCATTGTTAGAAAACTGAGTTTCACAAATGGAACAAGTCCAGAGGTAATCATTCCAGGTTAATATCAAGTCTGTGCTCCCACTACTCTTTTTGATTTTATTATTGCGAACACATTCAGAACTTGATTCAGCTTCTGATATATCAGAACTATCGTTGGAAGATTGAGAGTAAATTTCGAAGTCTAAACCAGCATTGCAATCAGATTTATTTCCTGAAGAAACTTCACTATGTTGGTATTCCACAATAACATTCTGTTGTTGTTCCACAATATCATTCTGTTGTTCCACAATATTATTTTGTTGTTCCTCTAAATCATTGTTCTGTTGTTGTTCTAAAATAACACCCTGATCCAAAACATGGTTCGGTTGATAATCAGAAAATTCTACTTTTACATTTTCCAAAACACAGCTCTGTTGATTTTTTAAATAGTCACAATATTCACCTTTTAAACAATCATTATCTGAAATATCAGAGTCTTGTTCTTTTAAGTAGTTATTTTTGTTTTTATAAATATCAGATAGAATATTTCGAGCTTTATCAACTTTTACTACGAATGCAAATGCTTTCTCAAGATTATCGTTACATGATTCGCAAATGTTCTTCGGAAGTGTTTCGTCGTAATCGTACAAAATATTTAAACGTGACAATTTTACAATAGTTTTGTGAAACACCTCATCGTCTGATTGCAATGAGATTAATTTACTGGTACATTCTAGCTGGGCGCATAATATACAATGGTAGTAAGTTTCACTTTTCTCGTCCATTTTCATTATTATATTCGCACCACATTCAAAACTTTACTGTCGTGTGTAATTCCAAATGTAATGAATAGGTACACGACTCTTACAAGGATAACTTCAATATTTAAGACAATCTGTTCTGTTTTGAAATTATACTACTGTTCGACATGGTTAAAAAAGAATCTTGTAGTTGATGTCGGAATATAAATATAGTTCGACATCGATTACAGATATGCTGAGCAATGTCATCTTGACAGTCGCTGCCTCGCTGCAGCAGAGTCATTTTTGATCAATAAGGACAAGCAAAGGCGAAGAAAGGGTGGCGGTGCATTGATAAATGTATCCATTTTTAACATTTTTGAGTTTCTACAAAAAATATCATTTGTGAAAATCTATCTTTGTTGTTCTCTTTAAATTAAAATGATCGCCGAACTTCGAAAGAAAATGGCACTTTAAGAATAAGATTAATAGAATAGTTTAAATAATAAGCGAATACTACTGGTACTCAGCTGGTTGCTTACAGTTTGTATTTGTAATAGACATAATTTTGGAAGGGCTTTCTGGCAATCCCAAAAAAATTATAATACATCAATCAATGTCATAACTACCAAATAAAACTAAACTTTGTCGGAGATTTATAACTTTATCGTTTGCTTTAATAAAATTAAATGTACTTTATGCAAACAACGAACGTATGTGAAAAAAATATTTCTATTACATCATGGAAAAAGAGGGCATAACTTATTGTATTTTATGCGCTCAGATAAAATGTTTCAGCAAGTTAATAAATTTGCACACCAATGGAATGTTACTTAAAACTGCAATTAAATTGTCTCTTTTGAATATTTCTTACGATGATCTCGACGCTGAAAAATTACCGAGAATGATATGCATTTCTTGTATGGAAAAATTAGATGAAGCATTCGAATTCGTTTCAGAAGTTGACAAAGCATTGGTGATGTTGAAAGAACTATACGAAAAGAAATTAAAAACTGAAGGTAGCTCCACAGAAAATCAAGAAAGTGTTGTGCAAGATAGTATATCCGAATACATTGTACATATTAAACCAGATGTTGCGGAATCTTCAGATTCAGAAGCCAGTTATAATTCTACAGGTAAGAAGCGTGACTCTTCTGGTGAAAGATCTCACAGTGATGAAGTGAAAAAAAAATTTAGATGTATCTTCAAAAGAGTTAAGTTGGCATGACTACATATGGACGTGTGCATACTGTGAAACACAGTTTACTGCCCTTGCAGAACTTCAAACACATTCAATGCAATATCACCACTGTTGTAATGCATACAAATGCTATGATTGTAAAATATGGAGGATGAATTTAAAAGATTTCATAATTCATGTCAAAAGTCATAAAAAATATCTTAAAACAATATGTCATAAGTGTAATAAGAAATTTGTGTTCGCACGTCATGTACATATACACATAAGTAGTGCACATGCTTCAAAATCGCCCTTTGTTTGTCTGGGATGTGATGTTGACTTTAAAAGTCAAGAAGAATTGAGTAATCATAGACAAGCATTCTATAAAAATAAACAAAGGATACACAATATACCATCAAACATAAGATCTAATACAAATGACTTATTTTGCATTACTTGTAAAAAATCTTATGCATCAAAGGTATCACTCCGTGCTCACTTATTAACTCATACCGAAAGAAAAAGAGCACATCTGTGAGAAGTGTGGCAAGTGTTTTTTTAGGAAACGGGATTTAGTAGAGCACACCATAGTGCATGATGAAGAACGCAGGCATCAATGTAAAGTATGTCTGATGAAATTTAAAACTAAATATATCTTGAAGCAGCATGTAGCTGTCCATAGTTCCGAAAAACCATTTAAATGTAATGAATGTGGACACAATTTCCGTCTGAAGAATCAATTGACTGCACACAGTAAAAGTCACAGTGACTCCAGACCACACGAATGCACATATTGTGGTAAAAGTTTTAGACTTAGAGGGACACTTTATATTCATCTGCGACAGCATACAGGAGAAAAGCCATATTCATGTGATATTTGTGTGCGGAAGTTTACAAATTGGCCTAATTATAATGTTCATATGAAAAGAATGCACAAAATAAATATGTCAAAGAAGAAATTACCAATAAAAAGTACATCTAAGACGTAAAGTGTGTATTAAACGAATGAAAACAGAGGGACCATGTTTTAAAATGGTTTTGACAAAAGAGGCTAAAAACTAGTAATTAAACATTTCTTGCTGGCAATGTGCCTTATTAATATAATGATTTTATTGTTGAGAATGAAATATCTATGTTATTAAGACTAAAAATATTAATTTTCTGATTATACACAAATTGAAAACATTTTACGATTGTTCAAGAAAAGAAAACAGAAAATTAACAGTAATAATTGCATGAATGTAGATTTACATTCATGCAATTATTACAGGATCTCATGTTTAAGTAGAAAAACATTTATAGCTTTGTTTCTTTTATTAAACACTAGCTGATCCCATGCGGCTTCGTCTTCTTGAAATTATAAACACTCTTCATTGTTTACGTTTGTATAACTTACAAATGTCAAAATCGTAAATGACAACTGAGGCTGTTGACATTGGCCAACAATTACTGTTACCATGGCAATTGCTTCTTGATGTAACTGGTTTATATAGTGCCGCAAGGCCAGTGGCATAGTGTGAACACTAAATTGCGCCAGTGAGTCTAAACATGACTGGTCGACGCAACAACCAACCGGCCAAATGTGACCGGGCATTAGGATTTTTTTGCGTTCTGGTAACAAAATCTTATCTATTAAAAGTCTCTGTCAATGTCAAAAACCTGCCATATGATACGATCTTTATCGGAGGTTTATATCGTTATTATTGACTTTCATAAAATTAAATGTCCTTTGTAGAAACACAAACTTGAAATAATATCTCTATTATATCATGGAAAAAGAGGGCATAACTTATTGTCTTTTCTGCGCCGAGATAAAATGTTTCAGCAAGTTAATTAATTTGCACACCAATGGAATGTTACACAAAACTGCAATTAAATTGTCTCGTTTGAATATTTCTTACGATGATCTTGACGCTGAAAAATTACCGAGAATGATATGCATTTCTTGTATGGAAAAATTAGATAAAGCATTCGAATTCGTTTCTGAAGTCGACAAAGCATTGGTGATGTTGAAAGAACTGTACGAAAAGAAATTAAAAACCGAAGGTAGCTCCACAGAAAATCAAGAAAGTGATGTGCACGATAGTATATCCGAATACAGCGTAAATATTAAACCAGATGTTGCGGAATCTTCAGACTCAGAAGCAAGTTATAATTCTACAGGTAAGAAGCGCGACTCTTCTGGTGAAAGATCTCACAGTGATGAAGTGAAAATTAATTTAGATGTATCTTCAAAAGAGTTAAGTTGGCATGACTACATATGGACATGTGCATACTGTGAAACACAGTTTACTGCCCTTGCAGAACTTCAAACACATTCAATGCAATATCACCAATGTTGTAATGCATACAAATGCTATGATTGTAAAATATGGAAGATGAATTTGAAACAATTCATAATACATGTCAAAAGTCATAAGAAATATCTGAAATTAGTCTGTCATAAGTGTAACAAGAAATTTATGTTTGCATGTCATGTCCATATGCATATGAAGACTGCACATGCTACAAAAACACCCTTTGTTTGTCTGGGATGTGATGTTGATTTTCAAAATCAAGAAGAACTGAGTAATCATAGCAGAGCATTTTATAAAAATAAGAGAAGGAAATATATCCCATTACGAATAAAGTCTAATACAAATGATTTATTTTGTATTACATGCAAAAAATCTTATAAAACAAAAGGAACACTCCATGCGCATTTATTAACTCACACTGAAAGAAAAAGAGAGCACATTTGTGAGAAATGTGGCAAGGGTTTCTTGAGAAAACGGGATTTAGCAGAACATACTTCAATACATGATGAACGTATACATCAATGTAAAATATGTCAGATGAAATTCAAAACATTAAGGATTTTGAAACAACATGAAAGCATTCACAGTACGGATAAGCCATTTAAATGTAACGAATGTGGTAGAGACTTCCGTCTGAAGAATCAACTCACTACGCACAGCATTATTCACACTGACTCCAGACCGCATGAATGCAATTATTGTGACAAAAAATTTAGATTTAGAAGTGTACTTCATCTCCATTTACGACAGCATACTGGAGAAAAGCCATACTCATGTGATATATGTGTGCGGAAGTTTACAAATTGGCCTAATTATAATGTTCATATGAAAAGAATGCACAAAATAAATATGGCAAAGAAGAAATTACCTGCAAGTGATACATCAAACACCATCATAAACAATTTAGAAAGTAATGATACACTTGGATGATGGAATCAGATTTGTTTAGGAACAGAAAGTAACAGCCTAGCTGAACGCTAGTCATGTCAAAGTATAAAAGTTATACTTAGTCATGTCAAAGTAATTTAAAAGTTTAAAACATTTTAACATCTAGATTTTAGGTACTAACTATCAAGGACAGGATCCTTATAAAAAGGAATCTATCCAATCCTTTAGTAGTTGATCTACGCTATTCAAAAGGAAGATTTAAATAATTTTTACTTTTGGGTACAGCAAAGTTTTGAACTAAGTTGGCAGCATTCATTTTATTCCGTCCAAGTATGGATTGTCTTTGTGAGGGGGCTAACATAGCCAGCATGTACCATATTAAGCAACATCCTTTACCATCAGAGGTTGTAATTAAGCACTGGTTTGTTCATTGTAAAGAAAAAAATGTCCAGTGATATAGGGTAAAGACAGACATGTTAACATACAAACTTTAATCTTTGTTCAAAGCAGAAATTCAATTAACCAGATTTATTTTTCTTCTCTTTGAGATGTTAGATGTGTATGAAAGCATTTTTGTTTATTTGAGACAATATTAATTATGTAAAAAAATTTTTTCACTGAGCTAATATAAGATTATAATCAGTGGAATTATGAATAAAAGAGATTGTGTAAATATATTTATTTATGTGCAAACAAAGCTAAACATCTAGGCGATATATTAGCATTAACAATCTTTCTACAAGTTGTATTTAATAAGCCATTTTCCCTTAAATAAACAATCCTGTCTAGTAAAATAAAGTTTTCAATAATAGGTTGCAACTGGTTTTGTAATAAAATAAATATGGCGGCCTTTTTAAATGTCACTGGTGGTAAATCACGCCAAATTGTAATTAATTCCTCGACAGCAGCTTTTGCATTAAACGATTTATTATAAAAAATTGATGATTCATTAAAACTGTCTATTTCTAAATTTTCTTCTATAAATAAGAATCCGTCAGTACAGGCATCTTTTGCGTAACTTTCAAAATTGTTTTGCACCGTCTTGACTCTTACGGCTTTACGTTTTTTTCTTTTTATCTTGTAGTTATCTGAAAAAGAAAACATTTAAATAAAAATGTATTGGTCTTTATAATACTAAATAAATTTTCCTTTCAAAACAATGAAAAACAAAATAACCTTTAAGCTACTTTACGTTTACATTATGCCAGTAAAATAGGCCAGTAGCATTCAAAGTTAGTGCTGGCATAATATGAACACAATCGCGCCAGTAAACCAATAAAGACCAAACCCGCCTGGTTTCTAAATATAAACCAGGCATTATCTAAAAGCTGGTTTACATTTTGACGAAACAAACCCCGGGTGTCGTTAAATTTTCGTTAGTTCATCCCACTAAAAGATAAAGCAAAATTCGTATCTAGTCAATTTGTTAACTTACATTTGGACGCGTATACTTGTAAAACGGCTCTGGCGACTAAGTTAAAAACTAAACTTCTTAAGTTATTTTGACCAATAAGCTGCGGTTGTGCTGCTAATCTTAAAAATGGTGTTTTCATGTATTCATAACCACTTCTTTTAAAATAAATTTCTTTCAGACAATTACTAAGAGGAAAATTAGAGAATTTGCTGTCCGACAAATGTTCAATTCGCATTTTATGGTAGCAGCACGGCATTAAGATCATAGCTCTGGCGTTTTCCATTTTTAAAAATATATTCATAGCGTCAATTGTTAAATCTGCACATGCGTGGAGACCTGTTATACAAAAATTGTTGCAATTTTGAAATTTATCTTTTAGAAAATACTCCAAGTTTATATGAGATTGCTCGGTAATTCTATGTTTGATATACTTCACGCTGCTAGTAGAGTCAATGTGGTATTTATTTTGTCGTTGCTTTGCAGCAACATAATGCCTTTCATTGCACTCTAAGCCCAATACATTGTAATGACTCATATCGAAAATTACTTGATCCAAATATCCCTGAAAAAAATATCATCACTTTTATAAAAATCAATGATACAATTTGCTTGTATATTTCCAGTATTGTAATTAAATGCAAACTCCAAATTTACCCTAATATTTGCCAAGCGTAAATTTTCATAAAATAATTTCCTTCGAACGTCAGTTACTAATGGTTGCAAGTTTATAAATTAAATGCTTTCGAATGATTTAGACGTTGATAATAGTGTGGTAAAATATCAATAAAAAGGGGGATTTATTACCAATCCTGATCCAAAATCAACGACGGTATCACATCCAATATTATCGCAAAGTCTTCTTATTTCCTTCGCTAAGCAAATAATTTCATGTCTCTTCTTCGGTCCTAGTGGTGCATTAATTTCATACTCAGTATTAGCTTCTACATTATTATAATTAGCTCGAAGCTTATCCAATTTATTAAAAAAATCATTATATACTGCAACATCTTCAGTTTCGCTTCGAAGATCAAAATCATGTTCAAAAACATCAATGTCTTCAAAATTATCGATGCATATGTCGTCTATGACCCCTTTAACAAGAACGTCAGTATTTGCAAAGTTATACAAGTTTTGATACTCTCCGAAGAATTGAGTGCACGCTTCAAAGTAGCCTTCGTAACTCTCAAAGTGTACCGGCAGAGACATTTTTAGAGAAACTGTAATTAAAACATTTAAACGTAATTATTAATACAAAAACTGCAGAACCCAAAAAAGCGCCAATAGCCAAAGGTTAGGGGTACGAATGTCCGAACACGTGGTCGAGGGGTCGAAACCCGGCATTCGACTACTGTCGTAGGTAAATAACCTAGCAAAAACCTAGAGCTTAATTGGAATTGTAAAATATAAGTGAATTGACAAAAATACACTAATATAAAAAAAATATATAAACTTAGCTTAAAGCATTAACAATTCATAAACGAAATTGATTCTTCATAAAACAAGTAATGTCAACTAATAAATTGCACTAATGGCATCGACATATCACGTTATCGTGGGTTCGAGTCTCGCTTTGCTCTATTGTCGAGTACCAAATGCTGGCACTAGCTTTGTATCTTTGGTAAGAGAAGTTAGGTTATTTTATTTTAAATTTAAAACTTAGGCAGCTAGGTTTAAGTGTAGTATATACACGTCGCATATTAAGAAGATAGTAGTGTGTTAGAGGACTGGAAAGATCTGTTTTGTAGAAAAAAAGGGTACAAGTCAGTAAGTACTAGACAAAAACAGGATCAATATTAAAACAGTCTGAACAAGAAAAGATGTTGGGGCATCTGATACGACATGACGACCTTATGACCACACAAAAGAATTTGTTTAATTCCAAAAACAGCATTCGACAGATAAAAAAGGTGGCATCATGTCGTATTAAGAGGTCAAAAGGTTAATACAAGAGAATTTCTTTACCCATAATATGACACGTCAAAATAATAACACAACTTATTATTACATTTAAGTTTATTTTTAAACAGTCTTAACATGTCTTTACTAAGCAAATAATAACATAAACCATCGAAACACACTACTTAATTTATATAATTCAACAAGCAAAGAAAGGACAGTAATCCTAAATGCCAAAACTAAAGCATATCCCGTTAAAATAATCTGGGATTTACATAAATTTATATCTGAAATATTACATCCATGCAATTCTAATTAGAATAAGACATTAGCATTTCGACAAATTTAAAAATCATATGTATTAATCAAATAATAAATATTTTAACAAAAACAGATAAAGCTAGACTTTTCAATTGTTGACCCTCCTCAATTAATAACCATAGAATAAACAATATACATTTCTAAGTACACTTTTAAGTGCCATAAACTTGCTTTGGAAAAAGTTTACTGCTGGGGTCCACTTATCTTTTTCCAAAACTCACCATCCTTCTGTATTTCTTGTGATGCACCTTCACCAATAACACATTTTCCTGCCCATATTTCAGGAGCTAAATATTTATGGCACGCTTCTATCAGATCTTCCTTTGTGACCGCCAGCACTCTCTCACGTTGTGTTTGCCAAATGTCAAACGATAATCCATAGAGAAACAGATCAATACCCTTCATGTATTCCGCTACAGGTTGATCCATCTGCTGCAATATTGAAAGTTTCGCTTCAAAAAGATTTTGATCATCCAAAAGATTACTGTTATTTTCCATCCATGTTGTGGTATTATCAAAAACATCCAATGTTTTACGTGAGTTCGGATCTCTGTATGAATAGAAGTTGAAAACACCATCCAAAGTTAATGCTGCTCCTCCTCCGTAAGCGCCATTTTGTTCCCTGACAATAGGATGAAGGTATTTAGATGTCAAAAACCTGGACAACACACGGAGTTTCGGATAATCTGGGTCGGTATATGGCACTGCTTGAACAACTTTGGCACAGTAATTGATTGGTATGTTCATCGAAACATGAATACCTCGGTTCTGTTTAGGCATTTGTTTTGAATCAACCCAGTTAATGCGGTTTATATCTTTGTTCTCCTCATTGTGGCTCAGACTCTTACAGAACTCATCGAGGCACTCTAATACATCAACATTAGTATTTGAGAAATGGAAAGCCCCTCTTAGATTGTATCCATTCAAAGTTTGTGTTGAAATAGAATCAACTATTGTTTGTATATCGCTGATTGTGTATTGTTTTTGTATACCCTGCATGTTTATCACATGTTGTATTCCTAACAAATTCTCTTTGCATTCATCAACAGATGATATTAGGGAGCGAGCTGATTGCATTGCGTATGTGTGACCATTGTCTATAATGCCACTGGTTAAAGATGAACAATAATTGTTTAAAAGCATTTTCATTCTCTCCTCATTCTCAAAATTTGGCTTACTGAAGATTTCAGACCAAATATTAAGCATTTTGGGTATATTATCTTCGAGACAGTGGCTCCCAATCAGCAAACCTTGTTCGTATTGTCCATGCTGATCTATATGTTCCGTCACATGAGTTAAGAAACTCAACCCAGATGTACTCATGCTAACATATTTGTCAAAGTCTCGAAAATTGTAAGATACTGTATCAAACTTGTCAATAACATAATTAAAGAATGGCAGCAACCGCTGTTGCTCTTCATTTAAACTTTCAGTTCCAAGAACTCCTTTAAAATATATTACTCCATTGGTATTGGCCTCACAGAGCTGTAGAGGAATTGAGCCAGATACTGTATGCTTCAGGGGAGGGGCAGTTTTATTAAGAGTTATCTCTTCTAGTTTTAAACAAGGCAACACATCCAGGTTTTGTTGCTTCTTTTGTGCTTTGGAAAGTTCCAATCCATCGTAATAAACTTGTTTTCTGTCTTCCTCACATAGTTCTTCCACTTTTTTCTGTAGTAATTCTTGTTCTGCTGTATTAAATACATCATCGAATTTGGGATCAGGTTGCATAGTCATTATTAATTTGTGTGTGTTACATATGAAGTATTTTTCAATCACAGCTTTCACGTAATGTTGATCTTTAAGATTCACTTTAAGTTTATCAAGCAATTTATTTATTTTTAATGCATTCAAAAGTGGTCCATTATGTATCCATAACGGCATTATATTGAAGAGTAAATTGAGACCAAATTTAGGTGATTGATGTTTTATAGCTAATTCAAATCCATGTAAAACACTTTCAATGTGATCCTGGTCGAAACCTTTTGTGAATATTCTGTGTATAGTTTCATATGCTATCTTTTCAATTGTTGCAAAGTTCTTTTCTTCAACATCTCTAAGTCCTACAGCAAACAGCGTATCTCTTATCTGATTGTCATAACCAGTTAAAGAATTATAGCCACCTGATATATTTTTCTCAATGAGACTCTTATAAAATGCTGAATTCGGACCAATTATCATGAGCTCGGAGAGTGCGGTCAGCATAAATGTCTCATAAATGTTGGTAATATCTGACATAACATAACCAATAGCTATCTGATTTTGTTTCTCTACAGGTCCACCATATTGATCCACTCTACAAGAAATTGACACCCTCTTTTCTTCTTTCCACCTTTCTTGTGGTGTCACAACAGTATTTTTAGGATCTAAGTATTCATAATGACTTAAATATGAATCATTTACAAATTTAAGGTTAGCTTCTAATGGGAAGTTGCCATAAGAATAAATTCTTGCATTACTAGGGTGGTAATGAGTAGCATGGAATCTTTTTAAATGACTGTGAGTTAACTCTGGAATACATAAGGGGTCACCTCCAGACACATAACCGTAAGTGCCCTGTGGTAATATTTGGTTAATAAATTTCTGACCAAATAAAGAGCTTGTTTCCGAGAAAGCACCCTTCATTTCATTGTAAACTACACCCTTGAATACTAAATTGGATGTTTTGTTTTGTAAATCTGAGTGTTCTAATCTCCAGCCTTCTTGTAAAAAGTCAAGTCTAGCTAAATTAGGCTTGAAAACTGCATCAAGATATACTTTTTGGAGATTCCTGTAATCAATTTCATTTTGAGAGGAATATGGATAGAAAGTGTAATCGGGGCCAGTCAGGGCGTTCATAAATGTCGCTAGAGACCTGTTAAGCATTTTAAAAAAGGGATCTCTTACTGGATATTTTTCTGAACCACAAAGAACAGTGTGCTCTAGTATGTGTGGGGTGCCCATGGAGTCAAGTGGAGTGGTACGGAAGCCTACAGAGAATACATTGTTAGAATCATCTCTTTCCAAATGTAGGTATTCAGTTTTAGTTTTTTCATGTGTAAGGAAGTATGCTGTCATGTTGTATTCCTTGATATGTTCAACTTCAGAGCAAATGAAGCCATGACTAACTTTTCCAGGCTGCAAAGCCAGTGATTCTTTTTTCTTTAAGATACTGCCACTGTACTTTCTATTGGCTAGCAGTAACCGATTCTGCACAATTCCAAATTGGTTGAGTCTCGAATACATATTGCTTGATATATTTTTCCTGCAATGTAACACAGCACTCACTGTATAAGTAAATAACAGTATTTATGAGTTAAGCAGGATTAATCACTTGGCATGTAAATAAGTTATGGCAAGACACTGGTTTTTTATCTTTTTTTTTATCAGTCGTACTTTCAGACACTCTCATAAATTAACGTTTTACACTTGTTTGTTCTAAAGTTTATAGTAACGAAGGTTAATCGATTTGTCAACGAAATTTTAACGTAATTAACCTCTTTACAATGCGATAAATCAAGAGAGTAAAATTTAGAATGCCGGAATAATTTGCAATGTCTGTATTTTTGGAATTTAATAAAGCCGGACAAGAAAAACAAAAGCGTAATGATGCAATATAACTACTTACAGAAGTCAAGTTATATCCGGTTAGAACAGGTGAATGTATTAATAATTCACTTTAAATAGTGCATAATGCAGATAATTCTTAATCTCAGTGAAATAAACTCTTCTGCGACCAAGTGAATTATATTACGAAAATGAAATAAGATTTGGGAAATGATATTTGACAATTAATGACATGTACAGCGTGCAGCAGAATTACTAATTTTCAAAGAGTAAATAAGACCAATTGTTAAAAATTAAAGAATTTCTAAACAAAAATTTTATCCTTCTCGATAATTTATTAAGATTATAGTTACTGATAACAGTTAGAAATTAATCAATCAATCAACAAGCTCGTAATTTGCTTTTAACTTTTTTGGTGTTTTCATAACAAGAATTATTTGTTTTATTGCTCTTTGATTTCGTTTGTTTTGACATTGACGTTAATCTTACGTCCTTTTTAATTTGCAGATCTGCACGTGTTTACGTGTGGACTCTGCAAGTCTTTATTTTAAACAAAAGTAGGATTAAAATAGATCAAAATGAGTTTATACAACTTCAAGAAGATTGCTGTAGTTCCTACAGCTAAGGTAAGTGCAATAAAATGATGTAGTAAAAAACTGTAAACTTTTGGATGATAACCTTAAATATTTATTAATTTTATTTTCAGGACTTTATTGATATAATATTATCAAAAACACAACGTAAAACGCCAACAGTTGTGCATAAACATTATAAAATAACACGCATACGTGCATTTTATATAAGGAAAGTAAAATTCACACAACAAAACTTTCATGATCGTCTGTCGAGGATTATTCAGGTAAGTTTATTTTTGTTAAAGCAATTAAATAATTACAACTGCAATTGATTTCAATATTCTCAATAATTTATCCAAATAGTGTCATCGAAATAACTTTTGACCAAAACAAACAAACAATCCCTTTTGAGATTCATGTTATATATACATTTCATTATCAGGCAAAAGTCTCCAATCTTTCAGACGTAATGTTTAAGGAAATTTTATTTTGGTAATTTAAACATATAAAAAATATTTTGGAAATTCGTATTCATACATATTATTATTTAAAATTATTGCACAATCAAATGACATAGATCTTCTATATATTGAAATCCAAAAGTTGCGATAATGAACAGCATTTTTGTATGCATTTCAGGAATTTCCAAAACTCGATGATGTTCACCCTTTTTATGCTGATCTAATGAATGTTCTCTATGACAAAGACCACTACAAACTTGGCTTAGGCCAGCTAAACACTGCAAGACATCTAATTGACAAGTAAGAATATTTTTATTGATATACTAGCTTTCCCTATGACTCTGTCCATCTATACTAATATTATAAAGAGGAAAACTTTTATTGTAATGAATAGGCTCAAAAACCACTGGACCAGTTTCAAAAATTCTTACACCATTAAAAAGATACATTATCAGTGTACTCACTGTTACTACATATTTATTATTTTTTAATATTACAAAAACAAGGTTGGGGGCAAAAGTTAGTGTGGTATAAAATAAAACAAAAGATAGTAGCATTGTCTTCCAGACTATGCCTCATTGAGATCTGTTCAGCCATTTAGGCTATGAACTCAAAACTATCCATCTATCTAAACTTTCACATTTATAATTTTGATAAAACAAAAACACCATAAGTAATCCTCCCAGAAAAATTTAAATATGCCTTAAAACAAAAAGGTTTGTTATATGAACAGTTCATTATTCGACTAATTGATTTATTTACAGTGTTGCAAAAGATTATGTAAGGCTGCTCAAATATGGAGACTCCCTATACCGTTGCAAACAACTGAAAAGAGCTGCCTTAGGTCGGATGGCCACTATTATGAAGAGGCAAGGTGCTAATCTTACATACTTGGAACAGGTACAGATTTTATGATTTTTTTAATAAAGTGAGTTATTAAAAAAAACAATGGGCCTATTGTTTTGGAAAAAATATATTTTTTTTTACTTTAAACACTGTTAAATGATTGTTTTCTCTCCTATAATTTACTCCAAAGCAATTGTATTCTAATTCATTTGTATGTTTAAATTCATTTTTATTATATAAAGTGAATTATGAGTGTATAAAATGTATTTTTGTGTAGGTGCGGCAACACTTGGCGAGGTTACCCTCTATAGATCCATACACACGGACAATCATCATTTGTGGCTTCCCTAATGTTGGCAAATCCAGTTTTATCAACAAGGTATAATTTTTATCTAATCACATTATAAACTGTCAAATTTCCTTTTGTCTAAATGTTACTCAAATGGTTATTCTTTGCATTATATGTTATGGTTTCTTGTTTGAAAGCTTGTTGAAAAAAATCACTTTTCACCCTTTTCTTATAAGGAAATGATAATAAGTGGGTTTGAGGATGGGAAACATCACCTGTCTCTGTGATCCTCTATCAATTAAAAGTAGACAATGCATCTTTGCATGATATGTGCAACAATCATTTGACTATTTTAGTAAAGCAAGGCGTGTCTACCACCTTAACTATAAAAATATTTGAATAATATGTTTGTGTTTTCAGATCACAAGAGCAGATGTCGAAGTGCAACCATATGCATTTACCACAAAGAGCTTGTATGTAGGACACACTGACTACAAGTATCTAAGGTGGCAGGTATGTTATACTTCATACTAATAAAAACGTGAAATGTATAGATGTAAGGATGTTACTATATATTTTTACAATAGTTTAATGCATTTTGATCACTGATATAGGAAAGTCTGGAACACCTAGACTTCCTAAGTTTTGTTTTTAATTCAATGCAGATGTGGTCTTATCGGAGACATTTTAAACGCCACGATATTCTGACCCTAGAAAGTAGATAGAAAATAGAGGCTACCTTCTAACTTACACTGTAAAACAGCACAACAAATCTGCTTACAGTTTGTCCCAAATTGATTGTACATCTAACCAAAAAATAAATCTATATGGATTAAGTCAAATATATTTTTAATCATGAGTCAAACTTCTAATGCTGTCTGGTTCCTATTTTTATCTAGTTTTGTTAATAACTAAACAAAAACATAGAGCGTCAGGTGCTTAAGGTTTAAGCATTTGACTTGTAATCAACAGCTCCTAGCTTCAAATCCCATTATCTACTAAATTAATTTTTGAATTTCATATGTACCTTTATCCGATACATTGACAGAATCTTAATGTGTGTATTAACTTCAAAGATATAAGTAAAGTCAACCAGTGAGCGTCCATTAACTTGGTGTTCCGAGCTCATTGGGGTCTGAGCTGATGTGAGGATGTGTCGCAGGTAATAGACACGCCCGGTATCCTGGACCACCCGCTGGAGGAGCGCAACGTGATAGAGATGCAGGCGGTGACCGCGCTGGCGCACTTGCGCGCAGCCGTGCTCTACTTCCTGGACCCCTCCGAGCAGTGCGGACACACCATTGAGGAACAGGTATACAATACATACTATTTATATATATACTATTATAATGAAATGTGCACACATCTTTGTTATGTCTCTTTAATTGTTATTTTAGTCCCTACCCAACCATTTCTTATAAGAAAGGAAGGGAAATTGGATTTAATGGCGGAGGAGACACAAATGTATGGACAGTAGTGTCTCCGTCTTTTGAATTAAGTTGGCTTGCTCGTTTGCCATTTTATAATAATAAAATAAGAAGAATGTAAAAAAATCCAATCCCAAATTTTCGAATTATTCTCTTAAGCTATACATTTTCCAGATATTATTAGATAGATAGATAGATAGTTTTCATAATTTCATGTGGATGAAGCCGCACAGGAACACTTAGTTACTAAAGTACTGTATTCCAGATATCACTGTTCGAGAGCATAAAGCCGTTGTTCAGCAACAAGCCGCTGATAGTGGTGCTCAACAAGATGGATGTGGTGAAGCCTGAGGAGCTGGCGGAGGGGAAGAGGCAGCTCATACAGCAGCTGGAGGAGGTCTGCGCTAAGGGAAACCTCGTCAAGTGAGTATTACACTTTGACATACAGCTAATATCTTTTTTTATTACGTTATTCTTGTTACACATAACATATTATCATACTAAATATAAAAGTTTAGATGGATGGATGTTCGTTAGAGCTTGTAGCCTAATTGGCTGAACTGATTTCGATTAAATTTGGTAAAGATGTAGAGGATACTCTGAAAGAACACGTAGGCTACTTACTTTTTTTTTGTTTTTTTTAATTCCACGCGGACGGAGTCGTGGGCGAAAGCTAGTATTGATATAAATCGATTTAATAGATATACAGTCGAATACTAAAACAAAATTTAAACTTTCCACTTCATAAGTGCTGTTTACAATCTGACGGACGTCAAAATGTTATTGTAGTTCAGAGTAATCTTATACTTGTTTCGATAGGAAAGATTTGTATTTATGTATGCATTGAAAAAATTCAAAATCTACTGAGCCGATTTAAAAAAAATCTTTCACCATTTAATTTCACGGGGATGAAGTCGCGAACAGTAATTTGAGAGTATTGTATAATATAATATTGTCGTCTTCGTCTAAAATAAAATAAAAGCCTAGTATATGTTCTTCCAAACTATGTTTTATTGCAAATTCGAGTTTTAGACTGACGCAGTAATAAACATCCATCCAAAAATGATTAATATTAGTATGATTGTTGAAATTGCAGCGTGGATTCCACTTCCGAGCTGCGCACGGTGCCTGTGATGCGCATGTCGACGCTGACGGAGGAGGGTGTGCAGGAAGTGAAGCTGGAGGCCTGCGAGCGGCTGCTCTCACACCGCGTCACCGAGAAGATGAGGACTAAGAAGGTCAGGGAAACTTGGAAATATACCAATTACAGTTTTATTGGCATGGATTACTTAGACTAGTAAAATCATTAATTGTATGGATTTACTAGTGCAAGTTAGTCTCCATATGTCATTTTAATGCCATTCCAGTTAGTACTACCGTCTAACTGTACTAGCTAAATGTGGACCAGGAACCATTCTATTTGTTGTTTCTTTATGTGATAATTAGCTTTCGCCTGCGGCTCCGTCCGCCTGAAATTAAAAAAGTAGCCTATGTTATTCCAGACCATACTTTACATTTGAGCCAATTTTCATTGAGATCCATCCAGCCGTTTAGGCTACAAACTCTAACATCCATCCATCTAAACTTTCGCTTTTATAATATTACTAAGATGTAAACAGTGGTCATTTGAATTCGCGGGAAAACGACAGCAAATTTAAGATGCGTTTGAGACACATAAAGAGAATATTTACCTTTTATCATCAAATCTATCAATCCCCCTTCCAATCCTAATAAGAAAAAAGTGGGAAGAAAAAGGGACTAAAATAATATAAACGTGGTCTAGTCTGAAGATATTAAAGCATGCTTTACCACTGTTAAAATGTATTTATAGGTGGATGGTATTCTAAACCGGCTTCACGTGGCGGTGCCGACAGCCCGCGACGGCAAGGCGCGGCCCCCGGTCATACCGCCCGCGGTCGCTGAACGTCTGCAGCAGCGCGCCGCCAGGGAGACAAGGAAACGGAAACTGGAGAGAGACATCGAATTAGAACAGGGAGATGACTATGTACTCGGTATGTACCCACACTATTGTTACAAATAATGCATCCGCGTGGCAAATTCTTAATTCTAAATGTCAAAATTACCGTTATCATAATATTCTTGCTTTTTTAATGTTAGCAACTTGTAGTTTATGATCCCTTTCCCCCATGGTTTTTTTTTTCAATTCATTTACCCCCTAAGTTAAATAGCATGAACATATATAGCCTAAAGAGTGTCATAAGTTTAAGGGCTTTTTATTGAAGAAATAATTATTCAAAACATATGAATGCTCTATTTCTGTCTTATTTTCTATCCATCTTTTTCTTTATTAAAAGGTTAAAATTCTTACTGGCCAGTATGTCACCTCTTTAGCAGAATATTTAATCTTTGTCTACCAAAGAGTATGGATATGTCATTTTTTACTCAATGCGTTCCCATTTAATGAGCCATTATAATAAATATTTACCCCTGAAAGTTTAAAAAAACCTCGTATTTTGAGTATGTGATATTGACGTTATTGTTCACGTTTCAGATCTACAGAAGAACTACTCCGAGATCCCGGAGGAGGAGCGACACGACGCCATACCAGAGTTCTGGGAGGGACACAACATCGCTGATTACATCGACCCTGAAATATTCGAAGTTAGTAACTATATACTATTCTATATACTTCTGTATTAATATTTATTATGTCCCACATTTATGATTCTTCACACTTGTTAATTTATATTAATCAAATAACATTAGTTAAGCAAAATACCATAAATATATATTTTTCAACTCTAGTAACTTTGTAAAACTTTCTTATTGTTTTATTTATTTTTGCTGAGAATATTGTCTATATCTTGATCTTCTGTTTCCAAAGCATTTTTTTTTGTGAGGAATCAATGTCTACATAAATTCAAGGATTAAAATCGATACTAACCTCATGTGTGTTACAGAAACTGTCCGAGCTGGAGAAGGAGGAGGAGGTGCGCGAGGCGGGCGGCCTGTACGCGGTGCCGAAGATAGAGCTGGACGAGACCATGCGCGAGATACGACAACTGGCTGTACAAATACGGTATTTATCTTATTTGCTAAGGTTTTTGATGTTTTCAACTACGTTTAATCAAAGCTTTGGTTATGCGAAATTTTAGGTTATGTTTTAATTGAAAAGAAAGGCTTTTGGATATTATTAATTTGTAGCTAGGATACAATTTCATCAACTTGTGAGTAGTAATTTTTTTACATGAGATGGCGTGTTTTTAACATGTATGTCTATTTATACTAATGTTATAAAGAGGAAAAATTTGTAATTTTGATTTTTGTGGATCTAAAGATTGTATTTGTATTTCAAAGTAGTTTTACATTTTTTTTTTTTCGATATTCTAAGAGGAAGCTATCATATTAAATTTGTTATATTCCAGCAACAAGAAGGCGATCCTGAAGGACGAGTCTCGTCTGACGAAGCAGTCGACGAAGCCGGTGATGCCGCGCACCAGCCGCGCGCGCGCCCGCGACCGCAGCACCACCAGGCTCAGGGATGAGATGGAGAAACTCGGTCAGTACACAACACAGCCGTCAACCGGGAGAAATTCCACGTACACTTTGATGAATATGAGGCCAGAGACCTAATTTTAGTCCCTTTCCATTCCCACCATATCTACATGTATACACGACAGTTAATGGACTATTGATTGACTGTTATTGACCGTTACTGGCCAACTGTCCTGGCCAAGTGGCCGCGCATAAATTCAAAAATTCAATAGGAAAACAATGTGTGGTGTGTCAAGAATGGATAAAGTTAAGAATGTGTATATTAGAGGAAGTTTAGGTGAAGGTTAGCGTGGTAAGGACATGTTATGCGTGACGATGGAGACATAAACCTGAAAGTGGATTGGATGGATTGAATGTGGATGGCTACAGAGGTAGAGGAAGACCGAAGAAAGTATGGATGGATTGTGTGAAAGATATGCTTAAGAAAGTAGTGGATTCAGATATGATAGCTAATAGAGATGTGTGGAGCAGCACATACTGTGCCGACCCTCCGTAAGGGATAAGGGCAAGTTGATGATGAATAGGAAAACAATGTGTTTTAAATTCAGTTGTTTATAATGAATGTTTACAGGTGTGGACATGTCGGAGACGCAAGAGGCGCACTTCACGCGCACGCAGTCGCGGTCGCGTTCCCGCTCGCTGTCGGCGCCGGCCGCCAAGCGCGCCCGCACAGACCGCACCGTGTCCCGCCCGCCCCGGGACACGCAGGGCGTCAAGGATGTCGCTGTATGTATTTACTAACACTACACCAAACAAGTTCAAAAACATACACCAATGTTTCACACTTCACTACCGCGCTACCTGGTGTCCCATAGTCACAGTCACAATTCAAACTGAGATACGTTTTGGCGGCAAAATTGAGATGTCATCGTATATAGTATCGGTGGAAAAATGTTGTTCCCTATATATTTCATGCTGCAGGCACAGGCTACATACACTAATACCACACTTTCTTAAATAACTAAGAAACACTTTCTACGTATTTTGGGTTTAAATCAATATTAAAAACTACGAAAAATTGTACATAACTGTATGACGATTGTTCAGTGGCTCAGAAGTATAGGACTTATTACCGGATCCTCGATTCGAATCCCGCCATGTACCAATTTGATTGATTTATCGAACTTTCTTATAGTCGAAGAAAACATCGTGATGTCTACACATATTTGAAAAAGTGTGAAATCAACCCACAGTTGTTAAAAAAAACTTAAAGGAAACTCAGTAGGAGCATTTGAATTAATAATTATAATGATTGAATTAACTTTTTACACTTTACATCATTCGGAATTACAACATAATTAGGTAATTCATTTATAACAAGATACAACTAATTTTCAAAACAAAGACGACATTTCATAACATGATAATTTAAAACATGCATTTATTTTTAAATATTCATTGTTTAGATGCAAAAGAGGGCAAAGAAGATGGCGCACGTCGCGATTGCGAAGAAAACGAAGCGAATGGGGCTGAAGGGAGAAGCGGATCGCTTCATCGGCACCAAGATGCCAAAACATCTGTTCGCGGGAAAACGCGGCGTCGGAAAAACGGACAGGCGGTAACATGCCTCGCTGCTGCCATATTACTGTTGTATCGCATTTTATATATCAATAAAGTTAACACAAAAAGAATATCTGTTTCTTTTTATAATAAAGTATTTCAACGATCGTACAAACAGAATGTGTAAAAACTACTTTGCAAGGACTACAGTGTGTTATTATTGAAATAAAGTTGAACAAAACATTTTGTTTTCTTTACTTACCATACTTTTTTTGGACTTGAATTACTTAAAAACTTGTCTGGGAAAGACGATTTCTAGGTCCCAATAATGACTAGTTGACCCAACTTACCTCTGTCCAAAGTTGCATCGTTTGGGCGCTAGAGGGCTTTAAAGTTTGCTAATCCTTTTTTCATTTTAAAGTTTTTACTTTTATTCAAATATCTCGTAAAGGCTACAAATTTTATTGGTATTTAAACCATAGCTATCATTTGTTAAATTTCATCTTTTTGTGACACATTCCTCTGTCAACTAATCATTAGGTGGCAAGAAAACTCGAACATCAAAACATATTAAATTTTTGCAACCGCCTATATTGTTTTTTTCTTAGATAGATGTTAATTTAAAAGATTTTTGGTGTCTACTTAATTTTAATTTGACTAACGTTCTTGGCACAAAACAGCATTTTCTTAGTATGTTCACTACAGGACGAATAACGTTTTTTGCTTTGCAATATTTTGTTGCGTTTAAGGTACCTAAGCATAAGATAAGGTTATGTAATGCACGATTATTTTAATTGCATTTAAACCCGGAGTACGGTGAAAATGGCATTTGCACCACGTTTCATAGGACATAACCAAATTTTGAAAAAAAAAATATGATTGTATTGTAATACCTCAAAACTTCTAGGCGGATTTGAAAATTTCTTTTCTATTATAAAGCTACGTCATCAGTGAGAAACGTAGGTTATATTTATTACTATTTTTTTTAGTTCTGCGTGAATGAAGTCTTAAGAAGCAGCTAGTAATGATTATAGTTGGGCATTTTTGAATCTTTTTGTAATTACAGTACGGCCTATGGCGCTACTAGTAACAATTTTTAAAATAGTTATAAACAGGATACTGTGAGTTATTCGTAGAATGTGACGGCCCTTGTTAGTGCCCTGGGAGTCGTCCAACCCCGCCCTACCGTGATCCCTTCCCTGGTGATTTATGAGGTCGAAATAAAACACATAAGTAGCAAAATGAATGGCACATTTATATTTAATTAATATTATTCATTTTTATAATTAGAGCTTTCTTGTTTAATTACATCATTTTAAACTATGCATTTGAACAGAGGGGGCGCCGGTGGCAGCGGACAAACAGAGAAGAATAAACAAAAATTAACAAATAAGCCTCGTTTTGTACACAATCTCCAGGATCAATGCAACAGAACAGAAAAAAATACCTTCGGTTTCTTAAAAATCTGAGCTTCAATATTGCGAATAAATTACACGTTCACATGTACCGATTAATTGTCGCATCGTGCGTTCAAACAAATCATTATAATTATATAAAAAAAAAACTTAAATTAAAATCTAGATGGAAGAGAAAGTCAACTAAGCTAAACTAAAGAGTCGCAAGTAATTAAGTGGCTTACAAACTACAATACGAAATACTAAAAAAATATTTTGAACTTTCAATAAGAATTTTTTTTAAAATTTATAACGAAAAGTACAAAAGGGGGAGTTCACCCCCGCTCCGGGGGTTGTTGGCCGGAGCACGTCGCAGTCAACTTACGCTATATAATACAGTTCTCCAACACGAAACAACTAGCAATATTGTACTTTCCTCATAATCTTAGCGATTACTTATCTAGTACATATTGTAATTGTTTCTATATACTTTGAAACAAATTTCGCGCCACAACAGTACTGTAAACACAAATTAAATACCTACGAAAATATGTGCATTCCAACATTGAGCTTCAGAGAAATTAATAACCTTGAGTGCGCTTCGTTCGTAATATAATCAAATTTAATAGCAATAAGAAAGCGCACATTTTGAAATCGAAAATAATCAAAACTGTCTTTTTGATTTTTAACATATGAAAAAAATTAAATAACCACATGCGTCATAAACTGTGAGATTAGGCCAAAAAGCACCCGATTATTTTTATAAACTCACATTTCATAAAAGACATGAGGAAAAATAATTTCTTTCAAATCAGCATATATATAAATATATGTAAATAAGTAAATATTCAATTAGGCGATTGTCATGGAAATACAGTAATAAATATAAATTCATGATCGAATTATGAACATGAAAATTATTTTGTCGAAATAACTTCATTGCGACAACATTTACTACACAAAAAACAATACATTCAAAATCAAAAATCTAACGTATATAAAATTTAATTTCCGTGTAGTAAATATTGTGGGCGTCGATCACAGTTACATAAGTACTTGATAAAACAAATAGCTACCGAATTAAAAATAAAAGTATATAAAAATAAAAAATAAAACTACGTCCGAGCGTAGAAACTAAGTCAAACCAATAAAGTTTCACTGGAGTTTCGGTACAAAGAGAACAATCTCTTAAGTACATTCTTAAGTTAGCAGCCGTTGTTTGGTCGTTCTTTATAAATGCATGTAATAAATAATATGGCCGCTCGCGAACACGCATTTATATAACGACCGGACGCAAATTACCACACGATTCACTTCAATAAACTCAGTTTTATGACGTCATTTGTCAAGTTGTTTTCTTCGCTAGTCGAATATTTTAAAATCGCAAATCGTGTGGAATTTCGCCGAGATAAACGCGTCCATAATTTAAAAACTCGTATAATAATTGAATAAAATGAAACTCCCGCAATATTGTCGAGGAACAGTACAGATGTCGGCGTCACCAATAAAACCCACTAACAGACTCACCTATGCATATGGCAGCGAAACGAAACATTTTTAAATCGTAATTAAAAATATCTTTTTTTCTTATATATTTATCAATTACACTATAATACCTATACATACGTCCTAGGCTAGTAATTTACAATTCCGTTTCGATTCTCTCTTATCCCGGGCCGGGGCATACAAAACTATCTCTACCTCTAATAATATACACACTTATAGCTACAGAGTCCGACACTGCTTAGCTGCGCACTGCTTAACTGCGCACTTCTTAGCTGCGCACTGCTTCACCACACTCTTTGGGAGGATCGCCTCGCCGAGGCGTGGTCGGGGGCGTGGCCGAGGCGGCAGGGGGCGGGGCATCTTGCAGACGCCGCCCCTTAATTTTAACCACAGCACATTTCGCACTTATCTACCTCACACAATCACTGGGGTGTCAGTCAAGTCGAGGTAAATTTCACACAAACGATTAGGTAGCTAACAAAGATAGTACGATATAAAAGATTTCGAATAGAAACGAAGTTTTGATAAATATTTACATCAAAGAACCGAAAAATTTGGAAACAAATCGTTCGTGAAAAATTTACCTCGAGATAAAGGATTTTAATTTTACATACTCCAAACATACATGAGTACAATTTAGATCGTTTTAGACAGATAAATAGGAAATTTTGATGACTGTAGCATTTTTCGTGAGGTAGCCAGTGTGGGCGCGGTGTGGGCGTGTGTGGGCGGTCCCGAGGGCGCGGTGGGCGATCACTTGTGTCAGTGCGGGGCGCAGGGGCGGGCGCAGGGGCGGGCGACGCGTCGCTATTGCGGGGGCGCGCCGCTGGGGGGCTGCCCGCCGAGTGGACCCATGCCCTGGTGACAACATTACATAATCATTTCCTGTTCACATGTAGCAAGTATCAAAGTGTTTGTGGGTGTGTGTGTACCGGCATGGGCTGGTAGTGGTGCAGGGGGGCGGGCAGCAGCTTGGGCGCCTCCTCCGCCTTCTCCTCCTCGCGCCGCTTCAGACACGCCGCCTTCGGGTTCAGGTTGCGTTCTGCAATACAACACAAACATCTCACATGTCATTTTTTAATGAACTAACTTGAAAAAATTTGAAGTGAATAAATTTTAAACTCTATTACAAAGTTCAAAAGGTTCCGTGTTCCTTGTGACTCACCTCTGACTTGCTGCTCGAGTGTCATGATGACCTCAACAGCCATATTGAGTATGCCCAGCTTGGTCTGCGGCTTGTCACTCTTCAGGTGTGTCATGCACATGCGGCCCAGCTCCTTCAGCGCCTCGTTTATATCACGTATCCTTATCCTATGCATTTACACATATAATCACATTATAAAATTACAAAATGCACAGCTCCTGAAAATATTGTAATTTTGCAGTTTCAAAAGAGTAAATTCTATATTACTCAACAAATTGAATCTCTAAAAATGAACAACAGTGTTTCTTGTCGGACGCACCATGCTGTATTAAAAAAGTAAAACATACAATATTTTAAACAGTTTGGGCCAATCACCGCTTTTCAAACAATTTGAGTCATAGTATGTAGCTGTACATGTGGGAGCGGTACCGCGTGAGAACGGGGCGTGGTCTCGTAATAAAAGTGGAAGGTCCACGTACTAAAAGGGGCAGGTCCACGTACTAAAAGGGGCAGGTCCCCGTAATGAAAAGCACGGGGCCGCTTTTCATAACGTATGAAAGGGGTGGGGGCGTGTACGGGGCGGGGCTCACCTCTCCCGCGCGTTGTTGGCCTGCCGACGCTCCTTCTCGCGCAGTGCCTTGGCGTGCGGGTCCGCGTCCTCCTCGCCTTCGTCCGCTGACGAGCAGCTATTGCATAATGCAATCGTTACAACTATTTTTAGTTTTTAGTATGTTTATTTGATTATTTTTATTGTTACATTGATATTTGAAATTGGTATTGTGGCTACGCAGTGCTCTAGCTTTTTAGATAACGCCATTTTTCTATCGAAAAATACATACGAGTTGAGAACGTTTCTTTTCGCAAAAATACATTCGAGTTGAGAACGTTTCTTTTCGCAAAAATACATTCGAGTTGAGAACGCTTATATGGAATAATCAATTTGCATACGTTAATTTGGTTACTATATTTTGATAATGGCGTATTCAGTAACGTATTGTTACGTCATCAATGTGACGTTATAGGAGGCTTACCTGTAAGGCGGTGCGCGAGAGAGAGACAGCCTACTTTCTGTTTCCCCGAAACTAAACCCGATACCTTCAGTTAGTAAAAAGCGTATGACCGTTAATGCGAACGAATGAATATCTACAAACGCGACCGAAATGAATGATACCGAACGAATGAATTTAAAAAAGAAATTTCTTCGCGATATGTATTTCTTTTTCATAACTTGAGTACTTACCTTGTACCTATAATACATAACATAATGAAGACATACAGTACAGTACATACTATGACCCTGTTAGCGGTTTAGCGGTGAGGAGGCAAGGCTGAAACTTTTCAATACACATGGTGGTTAGTGCGACAAGTTATGTAACATTATTGAAGTAAAAATGAAGTGTAAAAAACATTTGTAACATAGTTTGTCTTTTAATTTCATAGATTATTTACCAACAAGATCATTTCACACCCACGATACTATCATGGGCAGGAATCAAAAATGCTTTATAAATTAAAATACTGCAGTTCTAAATATGTAGATATAATGAAAAAATAAACGGATTTTTGGATCACCTTATAGAAAGATATGACTCTATCTGGCGAATGTGTGAATTTCAGGTTATGTGACATTTAAATTTAGTTAACGTTTCAATACATTCAATTGTTAGAAACATCAGTATTATAATATTGAAATCTCGGAATCATAACAAACATATCGAAATATGGAGAAGTCACTAAACAACAATTTTTTGACCTTTAGTAATCACCTATGTTGCAGTTCATATTGTTGTGAAAAGTGTTTGAATAATTTTAAAAATGATATTATGATCGGATGATTATATGTTGAACGTTTTGTCGTTAATATGTATGTTGTGTATGGTGTATGTTGTGTATGGTGTATGTTGTGTATGGTGTATGTTGTGTGTATGTTGTGTGTATGTTGTGTGCATGTTGTATGTCGCACCTCTCGCGCACGTTGTTGGCCTGCCTGCGCTCTCTCTCGCGCGCCGCCTTCGTGTCGGGGTCCACGTCCTCCTCGTCCGCGGAGGAGCAGCTGCGCGCCACAACACCGCTAGCAACACTACACACGTCTTACACCACACCACAACAACAACAACAAACACACCACAACTGATACAGTCAGACTCGCTAAGGACACAAACTTTGAATGATAAAATTATGATAATATTTCAACTCAATAAATTTTTTTTTGGTTGTTATCTTTCATGTGGTTCAAGGTAGGTTGAAGTTTGTAACATCACGATAATTTTACTACTTTCTAAGTTGTAAATTATTATTTTATTTATAGAAATGTAAATAATTCAATTTACTAAAGTAAACAGCTTAGATAACATCGTAATTAAAATGTTAATTATGTAAGAAAAAAATTAATTTTTTTATAGTTAATTGAATTTATAATTAAAGGAATCGTGATGTTAAAATAGAACGAATTCAGTTTTCACAAGAGATACTATGATATTTTCTCATATAAATGTATATATGGGTGTGTATGAGAGGTTAGGTACTCACTATCTGCGGGAGCGCTTGTTGGGTGGCTTGGCGAGGTCTGCCGCTGCTGCTGAAGAGGAAGAGGGTTTGGCCTCCAGCACCGCGTCCGGCGGCTCCTTGCGCTTCTCTGGAATATCACATCACCTTTCTTATTACATTTATACAGATGCTTGTGGAAATAAGTTTTAGTGGACAGAAAAATGTGTATTTCAGTGCTGATTGAAAAATATAGGAAACAAATGAGGCTTGCAATCAGACAGATAACCATTTTAATATCTGTATTGTTATTGTAGGACGTACTTGTGTTGGGCAGCAGATGTCGCTCCAGCTTGACGGGGGGCTCCGCCGCGTGCCCCACGCCCACGCCCCCCACTCTACTCGCTGCAACACATATTGCAACATTTTACCTACTTTATCTTACACTTGCTGTTTCCTTACAATTTCATCCGCATGAAATTATAAAAATTTTATTGTTTACATTTGTCAAATTCTTAATAGCAAATGTCAAAATTACCGTTACCATAATAACCTTGCTTCCTTAATGTTAGCAGCTTGTAGTTTGTGGTCCCTTTCCCACGTGAAGGTTTTTTTTTTCAATTTACTTAAGCCTCTAGGTTTAGTAGCTTGAACATATATACCGTAAAGCGGGTTGTGCTTTTTTTAAAGAAAGGATTATTTCAAAAATTGCTGTGATTGCTGACATCCTACGCCACGAAGTAATGTGTTTACGCTTTATTATATAAGTATAGATTATGTTAAAGGAATTTGCAACAATATCGTGTAATGAGTGGTATATGGTGAGTGGTGATGGTGGTAATGAGTTTGTGGTCAATTGGTTGTTACCTGTCGTTGTCTGGTGGTGTACATCGTGCGGGTACATGTCCGGTGCCTCCGCGTGGTTGCGCAGCACATTAATAGCATCATCTAGCCTCTCCTCCATCCTCGCACCCTGTCACAACATGTAACTCTTAGATAGATACCAAAGCTTCCTGTTTTGAAATTTAAAATCATACTCAGTCAGGAATCGAACCCATGAGTCTTTAAACTATAGCAAATACAACACAGAATAACAAGCTCCATGCCACAACAACTACGAGCGACAGGTCCAAAAACACATGCATTCATAATGTATTTACACTAATATTCAGTAATAATTCCAATTGAAAGACAAAACTAAAAAGGAAAGGGACATCAGAGTTATTTAAGAATCGATAAATTAAATGTATTCTTGTTGGTTGTGGTAAGAAAGTGTTATGTATAGTGCGGGTGCTGTACTCACTACGATGTCGGAGTGGTCGCGGAGGAACACCATCGCCTCGTCGAGCTGCCGCTGCTCCGCCGGCGCGGACACGCCCTACCGCACGCACGCACGCTCAGCGACACGCGCACTACCCCACACCCCGCACCCCCACACATCCCCCACACTCCCTCCCACTCCCACACTCCCTTCCACTCACTCTCACTTCCACTTCACTCAACTACAACATTACTCAACTGTTATGTTTGATCAAAAGATTTTTTTCTAGAAAATCCCATAGGATTCTTATATACTAGCTGATGCTTGTGACTTTGTCCGCATAAATTAAGAAAATAATAAAAAATCCCATAGCCTATGTTACTCAATAACGCAGTTTTTTAATAGTGAAAGCATTTTTGAAATCGGCCTTATAGTTTTTGAGTTATTTCATTACAAACAAAAATACAAATATTTCTTTTTTACAATATTAGTATAGATTTATTGAAATTTATTTACAAACACACTAACTATATACGGAATACTTCTATAGCACAGTACAAAATCTATATTTCTATCTACAAACCAAACTATGAAAAAAATCACTAACATTTTAAAAACAAAATTTGTAAAATATGTCGAGCGTTAGGATGGGGGTTCTACGCAAGTCGCTGATATTAAAACAAAAACACAACAAACATAAAAAACAACAGCAAAACACAAATAATATTAAAACACTAGCAAAATATGGTTTGATATTCCAAAGACAATAACTGTGTTTAGAATTATAATTTACATAAAAAGTTATCAGACATATTCATACCATATTTTTCATAGTTAATTAAAAAAAAAATATTTAAAGCTGTAAGAAACTATACAGATACGACTTGTGTGTAAAAATATACAGGTAAAGTACATTTATGAATAAATTTATCGTATCTACAAAGTACACAAGTCGTATATTCCAAGATATTACATAAAACGTAAATATTTACAATGTAGTTGATCCACATTTTACTTTTTTTAAAGTGGAACTACTCTAGGAAAAAAACAATTAACTTTATTTAGTTAGAGATCATGCTTTAAAATCATGCCAAATCACGAAATTAATATTTTAAAAATAAACATTAGATCATCCTGTATATATTGAAATAAATATATACCATAACATTGTGCGGAAACACGGCGACGTGGTGTGGGTGACCGTTGGGCAGCACGCTGGGCACGCTGCCCACGCCGCCCACTGCGCCCACGCCGCCCACCGCGCCCACGCCGCTCACACTGCCCACGCCCGCGCCCGGCGGTGACGACACGCCCGCCCACCCCGCGGTCTGTTGCTGGAATACATTAACAATAGCATTTTAACATAAGAGTTAACAGCACACTTCTACAGGTTACTTCAAAGTCTATAATTTTCTTCTTTCCCTTACGTTAATATCAATTTTGTTTCTTCAATATAGAGTCTTTTGTGGTACACGATATAGCATCTAAAACTCTGTTTTTACCCTGAAGTGTAGAAATGGCCCTTTAAGATTGGAACATACGTCATAAAGGGAAATACAAAGCTTGTTCTTGCGTGAGTCGAGATGGTGGTGAATGTTGCAATAGTGTACCTGTCCATTGTGATGGTGCATATGGTGTGGGTGGTGTGGCGGGTGTGGCGAGTGCTTGAGGGGGTAGAGGCGCGCGTGCAGCGGCGGTGGCGAGTGCACCGGCGTGGAAGGTGACGAGCCGTAGGAAGACAGGCTGCCCGCCTCCGCCCCGCCTCCCGCCCCGCCCCCTACGCTCGGCGCCGCACCCGCTACGCTTGTCGCCGCACCGCCGTACATCTAAAGTGCAAGTATGATTTTTAAAGGATTGTAAGTGCGTTTTGTTCAATTAATTCTATTGATAAGTTCTTGTGCTTTAACTTATGTAGCGGTTGTACTAACGGGCTGTAGTGGCGGCTTTGTGAGTAGCATTGTGTCTGTGGGCGAGTGCACGGGCGCGGCGGCCCGGAACGAGGACATGGGCGGCAGCGGTAGCTCGGCACCGCCTGCCGCCCCGGCGCCCTCGGCCCCACCCCCGCCCGCACCGGACCCCGCCCCTGCCCCACCGCTACCCGCTATGCCTGAAAACACCAAAACTATCGGTCAATACACAACAGTAGACACTAAATTGGTAGAAATTGTATTCCAATTGAAGCTATCAAAGTCACAGAGACAAGTGTTGTGTGCGAGTCTGTAATAGTGGTGTGCTTACCTGGCGATGTGGCATAGGGGTCGTGGTGGTAGGGCGGGGGCGGCTGATAGTAGCCGGCTCCCCACTCCCCGGCCGCGTAGTACGGCTCCTGGTACGCGGCGCCAGCGCCTGCGCCCTTCGGCGACGCGTACCGGCTCGGAGAGTCGTGCCCGAACTCATCGCTGCCATACTGGAATTATAACAAAGCAATTATTAAATACATTCTCACCATTTACTATAAGTTAGAAGAATCGAATATCTGTACTAAACTAGAACACTAGCTGTATAAATAAGTGAGGTGTGGCCAGGACCACGTCGAAAGGAAATCCTCAATGCCTACCTCCGTGGGTTACTGACTTGAAGTTGCGTTGTTTATCTAAATGATAATCTCTAAACAATGAATACATTAATTATATTGTATTGTATTACAAAATGTAAATAAATCAAAGCAGTAATTCTGCATTGTTTGAGTTGACGATTGAAATCATTGATCGTGTAGTGAAGATATCAGAACACGGAACATTATTCAATATTTGGTATCCTTTAATACAATTTATCTATTCGTATACAATAGCTTTAATTGATAGAAACTTCAAGCTTTGTCCCGAATATAATCATACTAATATTATAAATGCAAAAGTTTACATGGATGGATGTTTGTTAGAGCCTAAACCGTTGAACGAATTTCAAGATGATAAAGATGTAGTCTGGAAGAACACATGCATTACTTTTGATTTTTTTTCAATACCACACGGACGGAGTCACAGGCGGACGCTAGTTTTAAATAATTTATCAAAGGTTATTATAGACATTTAAGTTTCGCGGTTAAATCATTCTTTAAACAGTATAAGTTACCGTTTGAGGTGAAGAAATATTTCAAGGAATACAATAAGACTTCTTTAAAAAACTTTTATTTTAAGGCATACTTAAATTAGCTGAAGTTTTGAACGCGAATTCATTCCAACGTTAGCCGCAGAGACCGAAACAAATGAACAATAACTTAATATAGATTCATTTCTGGAAAAGATTTTGCAATCGTCTAACAATTAGTCACTGGTTTGAGGAATTCTATCCTTGTATTGTACTGGTACAGTCAGAGTCTTGGTAGGCAACACCAAATATAGCATTGAACAAAACATATAAATAGTTTTTTCATTACAATTATAACATCGACTACCTACACTACCAGTTACAGAATTAAATTAACTTCCCACTTACGGTCGAATCTCGTACAGTAATCACTACCCTACGTAAATACTATGATTTCGACCTAATTACAATAACCGTGATTTTCCCTATTTCAAGGCGGGTAGGAAATTCCACGACTATATGTGCAATGTTTATAGCAACATTTATCTTACAGTCTGCCCTTTAGTCAAAGTATGAGTCAATCCTCTTGAAAGGGAAGTTATTGTGGAGAATTTCACAACGCAGGCCCCGCGCCCCTCACCCCCGCGGCGAGTGCAGGTCGAGTGTAAGCCCGAGGTCCATACAGGTCCACAGAATTGCGACACGCCGCGGCCAGCGAAAGCGAGCAATTAGGCTTATTGTCACCAGTACAGTCGCCGACAACGCGTATTAACAGCGGTGTTAAAAATAATGTAATTCAATCTATACTTAACATTATAAAGAGAAAAGATTTGTAATTTTCGCATTTTAGTATGTAGTTTTAATAATTCTAAAAAATACGGGGCCAATTCCAAAAAGTTTGTCACCATTTTCATCCGTGACTAACATAGGCTATTTTTATTATTTTTCATTTCATGCAGACGAAGTCGTTAGCAACAGCTAGAATACTCATAAAATTAGACCGTTTAAATATATTTGTTCTGTCAAAAATACTAAACTAAAAGTAGTTTTTAAATTAATGAAACAACTGCAGTATTGTTTGAACATTAATCAACTTGGAATGCTTATTACGAGTGAAATATTTAAATTTATAAAATAAAGATACAGAGATAAAGGAAACACAAATATAATTGTAAAATTAAGCAATTATTTTGGGTTTCAATTTAATTAAACTAGCCGTTAAGGGAACAACCGCAACAATATCAATAATTTCAGAGAAAATATCAACACTTCTCGTATCGACTGTACTTTCGCATTAACATTACTTTGTCCGGTGGTCCATTGTGCGCTGTATTAGGTGACAGCTTAGCAATCAGCTTTGCCGAAATTAGCGCAACTCGATGCCTAATCTAGGATTGAGGTACCAACGGGAAAAATATTCAATAATTGAGTGCAGTACTTACACACTTAGAATATAAACAAAGAAAATTAAATTAAAAAGCATCCATACGTATCGCACAATTAAAATGTCTTTGTGTAATACTAGCTATCGCCCGCGACTCCGCGTGGAATTAATAAAATAAAAGTGGGCAGCCTATGTGTTCTTCCAGACTATCCTCTACATCTATACCAAATTTCAACGAAATCAGTTCATTCGTTTAGGCTTCAAACTCTAACATCCATCCATCCATCCATCTAAACTTTCGCATTTATAATATTAGTATGAATTATGATTGCAATGAAAAATTTACGTTCCTGATAAAATAGCTGATGTTTTAAATTTATGTATGTCTTTCTGTCTGAACTAGAACGGGAAGGTATCTGATGCACATGGGAGTATTACTGGCTACTATTTATTCTGTACTGACAAAGTCGCAGGCGACCGCTAGTCACATCTAAAAATGAAGATAATAAAACTAAAAATTGTGACGTCATCTGGTTATCATCAATGATAGCTCAGTTGACATCTACGCATCTTTACATAATTAATTTCACAATAAAACTATATCCGCTTGCGTCCCGCGTTATCCCGGCGTTTATGCAGGAAACGCGTCATAGCGTCGGAGCGTCCCTCCCGCCGGGATGACTCATAGCGATCCCGGATCACTCCTAAGTATTACTGTAAAATTGTGTAGCCGATCTTATAGCTTTGTATTGTTTTTCTTTGTTAACTTGTGAATCAGAATGCAAACTATATAATGTATTTAATATAGTACAGTCAGCTACAAAAATAAAATTAAAGCTATACAGACTTATGTACGTCTTCAGTTCTAAAATATGCATATCTGCCATATACTTTTAACCGTGAATTATTTATACCAAAGTTAACGTAAATAAAAAATGCTGTTCCCGTGCGACTTCATCCGCATAAAATTATGAAAAGTTTATTTTATTGTTTACATGTTGCAAATTATCAATTGTAAATGACAAACCATGGCAACCTCGCTTCCTTGATGTTGGCAGCAACTTATGGTCTCTTTCCCACATTAGGGTTTTTATCAAAAATTTACTCCCTAAGTTTAATGGCGTGAAAATATATAGCCTAAAGCATGACGTAAGTGTAGGACTTTTTATTAAAAGAATTATTCAACAACATGCTGTAATTGCTGACATCTTAGGCAACAAAGAAGTGTGTGTTTACGCTTTATTATAATAGTATAGATACTGCAAATTCTATACTAACTAAAAAGCCTATCATAGTATAAACAATCAAAAACCTTATACTTTTTCTAAATTCATCACAAACTTTGCAAATTATGTAAACATTTTCCACAACGTATCTCAGATGGCTACTCTGACGTCACAATGATGTATATTAGATATTTTTATTACAAAATAACGAGGGAGATTTATAGTGGAGCTCACAATGAGCTGATTTGAATGTTAATACCGCAATCTTTATTTTGAGGGTCTTTACGAGCGGCGGGAGTGAGCTCATCGCTTCATTAAACACGAATTAATTACACCGCACTATTTAATATTCCTATACTACATTAATACATTATTATACAAACTTAAAACTTTTAATAATCTTACTAATATTATAAATGCGAAGTATAGACCGATGGATGTTTGTTAGAGTTTGAAACCTAAACGGCTGAACGGATTTTGATGAAATTTCGCATAAATTTAGTGTATACATAGTCTGGAAAAACACATAGGCTACTCACTTTTGTTTTTACTTAAAATCCACCCGGACAGAGTCGCGGGCGAAAGCTAGTATTACAAACGCGAATGTTTAGATGGATGGACGTTTGTTAGAGTTTGTAGCCTAAACTGCTGAACGGATTTTGATGAAATTTGGCATAGATGTAGATCATGGGTGGGAAGAACACGTGGAAATAAATAAAGTAGTTACATTTGCTTTTTTATTTCCATGTGGACGGAGTCGCGGTCGAAAGGTAGTTAAATCATATTTTCATAATGGATACATTTGATGTTGATCGCAATCAAGTTTGTTGTTAATTTGATAGACTAGCTTTTGCTCGCGACTTTACTAACGCGTAATAAATAAAATACTCTATATTACTCAGTGATCGCGTTCGCATGGTCATTGGTTATTTTTATTAAAATATTATTTTCCATTAATAACATTAGTATAGAAAGAATTGAAACTGGAAACATTTGAAATCACTTTGAATCTCATTCTAAAGTTTCTTTTCCTACATACTTAAAAGTTTGTCCAGTTAAAATGCGCACAACCAGACGCAATCTTTACGAGAATGTTTTCAAAAACTAATTTGATAACCAAATGAACAAAATACATTAGAATCCTTGAAACTGTTTCACTATAAACAATATAATGCGATAATGTTATCTATTATAACGTTTTATTATAATAATAGGAGGTATGTTTTATAAATGTGTAGGAAATATAATAACAAAGCAGCGCAGCTTATCGCACAGGTAGAGTTGACGAGCTTTGAGCTGATTGAACACGTATGGGTAGACCAAAATGCAATACGTGAGCTGGGACTCTCGTTAATAAATTACTTTAACAATCTATATCTATATTAAAAGGAAAGATTTGTATAATATTTGAAATAAATTAATAACTAACAGGCCGATTTCGAAAATTCTTTCACCATTAAAAAGCTATGTTACATACTTATACTTATATGTATGTAAGCTGAGTAAAATAGGTCATATTTTTATAATATTTTTTTAATTTCACGCGACTTAAGCGCGTATTAAGAATATTGAAGAAAAGTACAATATACACACTACAACGCGAATTCCCCTAAAAGACGAATATTCCCTACCTTTAAAAGAAGCCACCTCTATAATGCGATTTATGTCTGTGCCCTTTTGAAAAACGTGTTATACAGGGGTTTCTTACACCGCGAAAACAACCGCGATATAGGAGGGTTTATACTACTTGAATTTATCACTGACAAACTCTATCAGACAACAGAGACGTACATTGACATTCGAGGCACTTGTATACAATCCTTGTCATTTTCTTTAGAGAAAAGAGACAGATATATGACAATACAAGTATCACAACAGTGGAAATTCACGGTTATCCCTAACATCATCATTAGAGAAAGTTATTAGAAAATACAACAGTACTATTGTTATCCTCTTCAGTCACCCTAGTTGTACCAGAAATCTTACACCAGTGTGTCAATAACAATCGAACCCGATGCCCTCAGGCGTCAATTACCAGACTATCAAGTTACAAATCCATTAGGCACCGTCGTTTCCGACCTGATTTTAAATCGACGAGTAGGCGACAGCTTTTCCAATATTTTTTATAAATATTTGTCATATTGATGTCATGACATTCTTCTTACCAGCATTAAAAAAGTTATCAATTCCTTATACATTTACTTTTAATAATCGATTTAAATTACAAAACTCGATACAGATTTTCAGGAGCCACGATTTATTGTCAGAAATTTTCAGTCTAAAGTCAGACCTAAACTAAACTGAAGCTTCACTAAGCAAAAATTACATCCTACAATTTAAGGTAACAAACTTACCTGTTACCCTACTAGATCATAGATTTGTGGGTTCGTAGGATCGGTTTCCGGTGGGTTTTTGTCGCGTCACATCCGGCGGCGTGTGAAAGGCTCACAGCGCCATCTCGCGCGGTAATAACAAATTACATTCATTATATCTATTTTAAGAACACGCTTGAAGAGGGAGATTGTTAGATTTCAAAACTACTGAGAGTAGAGAATGTTATATTTTCATAGGATTTTATAGATTCATTTTAAATATCGTGGATTAATAAACAATTTTAGATTACACGCTTCATCCTGAAAATCTTTAGAAACATTAAAATTTACTATTAAAATTACAGTTCCTAATTTCATACCAATATAACAGAACAAAACATAATACATTATCTAAAAACGTTTATAATATAATTTGTATAGTTACATAACACGGAAGTGTTATTTATATCAGTGCTTACGTTAGTGCATCTAATACGGTATTAGCACAGATTGTCATCATTTGCCCTAAACAATGTCCAGGAACGTAACCGTTGCTATAAATACGTATAGCCCTGCGCCCACCGCGGCTCGCCCACGCCCACGCCGGACAGAATTACTTCTACTAATTGCACCCAGAGAGCACGAAAGAGCGGTGCTTTCACACGAGGGCGAAAAGAACTTCAGAGCATATTAACAGTCAAAATAGTACCTATCTTGACTTGTGTATAAACAATATCAATACTGTAGTATCCACTGCTCTGGTTTATTAGTCTTCGTGTGAAAGTAGCATAAATCAAATACGCGAGCGCATCGGCCGACCGTCATTCCCGACTGCCCCACGTGAATTACTGCCCGTAAACTTGTAGCGATCGTAAAACAATTAGCTCATAGGCGGGAAAGTGGGCGAAATGTACCGCATTTCCTCTTGTAATACCAACATAATAACAAAATACACCGCAGATTATTAACATCTGTGTATAATCTCATTTTTTTCAAAGGAAATCATTAGTTTTACTAGTTTTAAAAAATACAATAATAAGTGAAATCTGTTGGCAAATGCCCGGATAAAATATATAACTACATTCGATCGCCGGACAGATGGGCCTATTTGAAATTGTCTCATAGATAGAGTACAGAAATAAAGCTTCGCTCATCTCAATGTTTTCATAGTTTTTTACTTGCTAGAGTGCAATAATTTATCGATGTAAACATTGCCCGTAGAGCACTGTATAGTTACGTGATGTATGTCTCGGCAACGGACGGACGGTACTATTTATTTATGCACGTTTGCATCGCTTATACAAAACTCTAACACGACGATTTATATTCATTTTGCTGCTAACTTCGCGAAATAGGTTTACAGATATGTCGACACTAGACAGTATACTATTAAAACGACATGTTCAGAAGATAATTAGAGGTCTGTTGTTGCTTTGTGGAGACTCACCCCGCTCTCGTGGCTGGTGGCGGGCGGCGGCGCATGGCCCGCCTCCTCGTGGTACCGTCGGCGTGCTCGCTGTCGTAGCAGCGCGGACGCATCCGGCTGTCCGAACTGGAACGTCTCCTTTGCACCACACAACTCCGCGAACTCATTCCGCGCCTGTTTCGCTCTATCATTTAGAAAGTCCGTGCTGATGAACTCGCCGTGTCCACCGTCGAGGATTTGCGTGGTGAGTCGTAATGAATCGGAGGTCTGGCGGAGGTTGGCCTCCGACTCGGGCCGGTATGTGTCGCATATCTGGCTGAAGGTATTGAAGTATTCTGTGGCGAGATCTGAGCGCGGCTGGTAGCCGAGGTCGGCGAGCGGCGGCGGAGGCGGATCCGCCGGCAGGAAGCTTGGCTCCATCGCGTCATGTCGCATCGCCATGACGTTCGCATTTGAACTTGCACTTATATTTGCACATCACTATCACTGGCATCCATGACGCAGTCGCTACACTGGTGATTTGCTAACTAAGGGATATGCACTGTGTTTACGTTCCGCAACAGATGCGCCACCTAACCGCTAACATAAACAATTGGGATCAATCAAAGAGACCGGCAGCAAAAAATGGTGTCGGAGCGGGAACACCTTGCGTGCGGCGGCCGCGGGGCCTGGGATGCGACTGTACCGGCCTGGGAATCCAGCGCTGGCACAAAGAGAGCAGGTAAATTTTGTAAAACATTAAATGTTAAGGTGAATAATTTAAAAGTAACAGTTTTCTATAATCTGTATTGACGTATCTAGTTATAAAATCAAGAAAGTTTCATAGTTTCGTCTAGGTAGAAATGTCACAACAATTTTTAAGCACGATTTAATCAAAATTCTTCCACTAATCCAATATGAAGTTTCATCAGTTTAGAGAAGACACTGGAATCTAAACGCGTTGTCGTTTTCTATACGTGTTTTCAATTACCTATCTCTCAAAAATTTTTAATTAAAATACTAAAAAAAAACACAATAGTGCGAAAAAGTGCAAACTGCGTTAATCTCAAGAAAGAGACAAGGCGTAAATCATCTTTTTCTTTTGAACAATACAACGGACAGAGATGCATCTTGCAAACACCTTTAAAGTATCTATTGTGTACAAATAATACTCCAAATCGCATACCGCGTGTACTGCGCAGGTAAGAAAGTTGCTATTAATAACATGAAATACGGAAAGTGTTCAAACATGGCAATACTCGGCTGATATAGTCCGATTGCAAGATATCGCCGTGTAGCCGTCAACAGTAAAATTATTACAAATTATTACTCTACATAGATTAATAGTTGCGGTAAGAGAATTAAACTGCATAACTGCTTGTTAACTCTAATAAGGGCACAAATTAACTATTTCTCTTACAGCAGAATAGTGAAACATAAATATATAACAGCGTCTTAAATAATAAGGCCACACAAACTCCAAATTCCATTGCTATTTTGACGCTGTCAGATTGTAAGCAGCGCTTACAAAGAGAGAGAGAGAGAGAGTATTTAAGCTTCGTTTCAGTATTCAGCTGTTAAACCACTATTACAATGCTAAAGAAAGATACATAAATAAAAAGTGCATCCATAAAAATAATATTGTAAGTAAATTTGGAAATATCGCAATCAGAGCTTTAAAAGATATCTTTACGCCAGATAACCGATAACGCCTACATTTATTTAAATAAATGTCACTTAAAAGTCGACTTGGCTTCTAAAGATTTTACTACAAACATCCGCATAGTAACATTTATTAGCGTAGGGTTACATTGCCCACGTGCTCATAGTATTATTGTCACAACTGAAATAAGCAACATGTATAACTAGATAAGAGAATGATTAATTATAGTATATGTAAATGTACTGGAAGTGAGAAACCTTCCAAATGAGAGTCCATATGACACGAGCGAGAACAGTGAAAACATAACTTAACCCTTAGTTCAATAGTGTCCAGTGTTAACAACTAATAAAAAAAACTACTTAACTAGTCTTAAGAAAATTACGTTTAATTTTGATTTTAGTATGTTGGTAACAAATATTTTTTTTACAAAAAACTTCGTCGTATTAAGAGTCAAGAAACGCGTTCTATATAATAATGGTAGACCATGACCTCGATATTAACTACAAATTATTGTTAAGCTCAACTTGAAGCTGTCGCCACGCGCGCTGCACACCTACGACAGGTGACAGGTGGTCGACGTTCAAAACAAAATCAAACCCGGATCCACCTGCCTTTTTATAATTTACTAATATTCCGCTATTGTCAAACAATCTATTAGTACTTTATTTTGATGTAATGTTTGACTAGAATATCGCAAAACTATTTTGTCTCGCTTTGATTCGTATGAGCTTATATGGAGGTGCGCACGCTCGATATTTAGTTGTGCAACTAAACAGTTGAATTCACTGCAAAACCATCAGACAATCGCACAACAGTTGTGCGATAGTTTAGTCAAAGGTGTGCTCCCGTTCTAACTATTGCAAAAGATAGTGCATTTATCTTATTTTATTTAAAAGGGATGGAAATGATAAACATGCCTTTAATGTACTTAAAGACCTACGTTTATAGCCTACCTAATTTAATAAGAGTTATTGACAAAAAACACATCCACCAATCCTTAGGTAATAATTGTAAATCTAAATAATACAACAAAAACTAAAAATTAATAAACTAAACCTAAAAAAACACTACCACCTGTCGAATTTCGCAAACAATAACAAAAAATAAATTCCCATTGGGGCTTCCCTTAAACTTCGCGCAGTATTGATTAGACACAATTTTTAGCTCGTATGGCCCTACAGAGCCTTAGCTCGTATGGCCTCCCTCAACCTAACGGAGTCAGTGTGCCGACAGGATTCAGTTACATCCCAGACTTAGAGGTCATTAACCGGCTTCTTTCACCTGCGCATCTTATTTGCATACAAAAAAACGTCATCAAGAATGCAGTTATTGCTCCTATAAAGTTCACTCTGATCAAGTATTATATTACTCGCGTGAATGTCAAAACAATACATTTTTTTAATAAAACATGGGTGGTCTGTGCCTTAAATTTGGTGATACTGATTCCTGGACATTGTGTCGCAATTATTTTGAAACAGACAATTTAAAATGAATATTATTTAATCCACAAATTATAAGGAATCTTGCAACTTGTGCACCCTTTATTGTATTATATATAGTCAACAATCGAATACTTCATTCTGAGAAGTGGAAGCGTTACATGATCGACAAGAAGAACTAATGTTTCTCTACACGCAGCACAGCGTAGCGCTTCTGTGTCCACAGCACAGCGCTTCTGTGTCCGCAGCACAACGCTTGCGTGAGAATCAGCTGAGCACGGTATAGCGGTGTCGGGTGTCAGCGCCGGTGGTCCGCCGCGTACCGTGCGCAATCTCGCTCACTGATACGCTCCAACATGTGGGCGCGTCGCATTGTTAGCACGACATTGCTCTTTGCATCGTATTGAGAGGGCATTGTAGTTTACTTGAGTGTATTGTTTACTTACTGATATTAATTTAAAAAAGAAAGAAAAGTAAGTTTAAGTAACGTAAACAAAACCGAATTGAACAATATTTTGATCTAATGTTGTATACCTATACAAAAGTGCAAGTAGTAGGGTTGTTTGTTTACCGCGAGGCGAGGCGTTGGAGTTGCGACCAGGTGGCGGGGTTGGGGGCTGGGGTTCAAGGTTGCCGCACTATGCCGCACGCCACAATCTCCGCCACCCTACGCTACGCCTGTTGCAGTAATAGGATTTCCTTCACACTTCACTACACACGGAATGGAGATAATCGTACGTAGACATAACCGGATAAAAAATTTAAAATTGCAACGCAATTTTACCACATTTTAGCTTAGAGACAAAGTTCCAACTATTTGTATCCTCTAAAATATGTCAAGACTGCAAAAGACGCCATCCACGATACAAATAAATTCATTACTGTGTTGAGGTCCAAAAAATCGGGGTCAGACGAAGCCCGCGTCGCGCCGGGATAGGACCGGTCTGGCGCAGCTGTCGGCAGGTGGCGTTGACGAGACCACGGCCACTATCCGACATTCGGAGAAAGCCTTATCCCAAACACAAGCTTTGATAAACATTGTATTTGTAACGTAAATAATCTTAAAGAACATTGATAAGAATTTTCAGCTAATTTGCCGTAAAGACTGAAATATTTTTATTTCTAGAGATCATAGAAAGACATAGCTTTGTTTATCCTAAATTTGTACCGGGTTGATTTAGAAAACAATATTTGTTGCGATATACGTTCGTTCTTTGATACTAAGTGTATATAACGACATGAATAGAATTACAAAATAATTTCATGCGTCATGCATATCAACACTGTAATGTTCTAATACAAGACAGTAACAGACCATTCTCCGTCAACTGGAACAAACAGTAGTCGTTGTACACAATGTCTTCATATATGGGTATCATTGATTAATCTAAAAGTAATTGTATCATTAAAATCAAGTTTTAATTTTAAACCTTACATATTACTAACATTTTAAAAGTTTCATGGATGGATGTTTGATAGAAGGTATCTCCTAGACTGTTGAACAGATCTCGACAGTTTTTTTTATGATGTGACCAGCGCTTGACCACGATCCCACCTAGACCAAAGTGAAGATGTGGTCGAAGGATAGGTCGCTAGTTCAGTAAGTACCGATTCATCCGATTTGGCACACTCTAAAAGAACACATAAGCTGCTCAACTATTTACTCCGTGGGGATTCGTGTGCGACAGCTAATTTTGCTTCAAGTCATTAATTTTTATTGATTAAAACTAGCTGTTCCCATGCGGCGTCATCCGCAGGTATTTATAAAAACTTCATTTTATCGTTTACATTTGTCAATTTATCAATTGCAAACGTCAAAATGACATCACATGATGACAATCCATGGCAATCTTGATTCTTTGATGTTGGGAGTAACTTATGGTCTCTTTCTCACATTAGGATTTTTATCCAATTTATTTACCAACTAAGTTTAATAGCGTAAAAATATATAGCCTAAAGCGTGTCGTAAGTATAGGGCTTTTTATTAAAGAGAGTATTATTCAAAAATATGCTGTGATTGCTGACATTCTGGGCCACAATGTAGTGTGTGTTTACGCTTTATTATAATAGTATAGATTACGCAATAAACCTTATATAGGTTAGATAGATATAGATGCATCAATCGGTATGTAGGTGAGTTGATTCTACAAAGGATGTTATTTCCCTATTCTAGGTAGCTCTCTGCATTCCTCGGAGTTGCAGATTCCGTATTACTGATGCAGGAATGCTGCCCGTGCACACTGACCACTTTTATAAGACCTCTGACTGTAAGCGATAGATGAACGTGGATAATCTAAACAAATGAACAAATTAATTGCTTTTAAATCTTATTAACAGACGAAATAACTGCCGAAATAGTAGACTATACTTATATTATAAAGAGGAAAGATTTGGATGTTTGTATGTATTGAAATAACTCAAAAACTACTGGACCGATTTCAATAGTTCTTGCACCATTAAAAGGCTACGTAACCACTAACACAGGCTGCTTTTTCACGTTTTTTTCAAGAGCATCGACTAGTTAAAACTATAGCTTCCTTTTTTATAATAAAGATAAAAATATATCTGTACAGGTACTTCGTCTAATATCTAAACACTTCTTATTATCACCAGTGGTAGTTAACTTAATCGATTTATCATAAGTATAATGTAATTAGAGGTAAATAGAGATGGCGATGGCTCGCAGGTCCGGCATGACGTCACGTCGGCGGCCCGCTGTCTCGTACGATTATACACAAGTATTCTAGTTTCACACGAGGGCGGAATAGTGAGGGAGAATTGTACAGTGCAGTGATATTATTTAACATAGACGGATCAGTAGCGTTTGAACGTTGCGTTTAATGGTAGTACTGCAGTGTATCTGCATTGTCGTACGATTATACCAAGAGTATTCTATTTTCACACGAGGGCGGAATAGTGAGGGGAAATAGTAAAGTGCAGTCATTTTAACATACAGATCAGTACCGTTTTAATAGTGGTAGTACTGCAGTGTATCAGCACTGCCTCTTTGTTGTACCTCTATGTGAAACTAGCTTACAATACTAAACCTAACTTCATTTAAAACAATCGTTATATAAATTAGATGTGTGGATATAAATCCAAGGATTATTATTTATGCAGTCGTGATTAATTACAAAAGTCAAAAAACTCGAACTTTTTAAGAATAAACGACTTGTTCAATAAATCATGACTTCCTGCATCATTTAAATATACATAAAACAAACCGGAATTATTGTTTACAATATAAATAAATCAATTTGATTTAAAACAAATGAGAACGTATATAATTTAAGCATTAAAGATGACAAGAAGAGATGTAATAGTTGTGTTTTAATTTTCATCAAATATTTAAATCAAACCTCTAAAGAAAACAACTTAATACTTAGTATTGACCATAAGCTGATATTGCTATCAATTTAATATCTTAACTAGCTGTTCCCGTGCGGCTTAATCTGCTTGAAATTATAATAACTTTATTGCTTATATTTGTCAAATATCAAAATTCAAATGACAACCTTGCTTCCTTGATGTTGGCAGCTTGTAGTTTATGGTCCCTTTTCCACTAGAAGGTTTTTTCCAAATAATTTACCCTCTAAGTTTTATAGCGTGAATATATATAGCCTAAAGCGTGTCAAAGTGTAGGACTTTTTATTGAAGGAAGTATAATTCAAAAATATGCTGTGATTGCTGACATCTTACGGCACAAAGTAGTGTTTGTTTACGCTTTATTATAATAGCATAGAAAATAAAAGTTAACTTTTTTTTTCAATCACGTGCAATCACAAACAAAATTATCTTAGTGTAATCGTGTCGCAAATTACTTATGCATTAAGCTACCAAGTTGAAAGGCCGGATGCTAAGTGAGCGGAAGTGTATCGAGGCTCGTGGGTCGGGTTACCGGTCGAACCCGACACCTCTGAGAGCTTTGCCCTACTAAAAGCATAAAGCAGTGCATCTTATTGTACATCCGATGGGAAACCGGAAGGTGTTAGGACGGGTTAATCGATCATGTGACATTCGGTATTTGAATGCGGTGATCAATTTGACGGCGGATTTAGATAAAACTAGCTGTTGCTCGCGACTTCTGATTGGAATTAAAAAAAACAATGAAGAAACATAGTCTGTGTTACTCAGTCATAACGTTGCTGTTTAATGGTGTAAGAATTTTTGAAATACGGCCAAGTAGTTTTTGAGTTATTTCAATACATACAAAAATACAAACCTTTCTTCTTTATAATAAGATGGAGTGATAACTTACGATGGGTCAATAACATCAAACTAAGTCTCAATTTTAAATTAAAAAATTACTGGCATACATTTAGATTTTATAGGTATATTTACAAATTCTCTGATTATTATTATAACAGAGAACAGATGGCAGTTAAAAGTCAAATATTAATATTACTTTCGATACTTCTATAGACACTGCAAAACTTTAGCCATGTTTTTTAATGATCATTAAACTAGCTTTCGTTTGCGACTCCGTCCGCGTGAAATAAACAAAAATAACCTGTGTGTTTTTCCAGACTATCCTCTGCATCTATGCTAAATTTCATTGAGATTCGTTCAGCAGTATACTACAAACTCTAACAAACATCCATCCCCAAACTTTTGTATTTACAATAGTAAGATAATTATCCTAAAAACTGGTAACTCGTTCCTCCTTGAAAGAATAATTTAAACTTTGATTAAACAATCATACATTGAAGTTGGGTTTAAAGTATCCCATATTGTTTGTCTATCGGCTGTAGACGCAGCGTCGTCGACGGACACGCGAATGGAATATTTATTTACTACTTAATGTCGTATAAGTAACAGCACAAAGTATAGCCAATTAGGTCAAAGGTTCAAATTCGGACTAAGACTTTGTATCAATAATCAAAAAACATAATCTTACTTTTTTTTTTTATAATATAAAGTGGCAAACGAGCAAGCGGCCACCAGAAACCACCAAAATGGCGAAGGGACCGCTGCCCATAGACATCCACAATTGCAGATGCGTTGCCTACCCTTATACGACGGAGGAGAAGACATAAAGAGAATATTTCCCCTTCCTATGCATCTCCTCCACCGTCAAATCCACTTCCTCTTCCCAACCTCTCCTTAAAAGAAAAGGGTGGTAAAGAGAAAGGGACTTAAATTAGGCCTCCGGCACCACACTCATCAGACGAAACACGGAATTGCTTCCATTTCACGCCTGTCTTCTGTGTGGTCGTGGTATTACACCGGGCGTGCCGGCCCATTCGTGCTAAGATGTTAAAGCGGGCACTACCACTGTTACTAATATAAATGCGACAGTTTAGATGGATTGATGGATAGACGGATGGATGGATGTTTGTTAGAGTGTGTAGCCTAAACGGTTAAACGGATTTTGATTAAATTTGTTATAGATATAGAGGATAGTCTGGAAGAACACATAGGCTACTCACTTTTGTTTTTTTTTAATTCCACGCGAATTCGCGGGCGAAATCTAGTTTTTAATAGTTTCTATGTCGATTGATGAAACATTTCAGGACAAAAACGTCAAGTTATGACTTAGTGCAAGTCTACAATGGTGGGATATAAAGTTGCGGATTCCCAAGAAGATGCAAGAAGTTCATACAAACAGTTAAAATATCAGATTCAAACTTATTTAAATAATACTAAAAAGGTTTTAATTAAGTCATCGCGCTGTCGATTCGTGTCTTACAATGCTGAGGAAGTACCATCGTTACTAGTACTATATTCAAGTCACGTTATCAAGAACAAAATGTCATTTAATATTCAATCCAAGTTTGGTTATAATGTTTATATGAACGTCTAATGCTTTTAAATTTCAATTCAAACATACATTCGATATTTATTATACATATTTAAGACGTTAGTTTTATCAACAGTATTTTGTGAGACAGATAATATTATAGAAAGGTATTATTTGCTGTCCAATTGAATACCGACTGTACCCTGACTTTAAAGGAAGACTTACGTTCAGTAAGCAGTCCGTAGACCTAATCTACGGTATTCCTTCCGATCCCACATCACCACAACTTTAATAAAACAAGACATAAAAGACACATGCAAATCGAAGGTTAGATTGCTTGCTACATCATTAATTGCTTAAGATCGATTTAATTCGCAACATATATAAAGTATTCAACAAAGAAACGGTGTAACTGACGTGGGTTAACGCTGGGCCACCGCTGGGCTGTAGGACGCGCCCACTCATTGATTACGTACGTGGACTTCTGCAATACGCGATGCCTTACAACTGTTACTATTGCAAAATTCCCTTCTCTCATATAAGTTACGGTAATTGCCCTACCTACTCATATAAAGTAGCATTAACTAGTAATGAGATCGATTAAAAACCTATTTGATTTTCAAAAGTCTAAGCTTAGTTTTCGCGAAATACAAAACCTTTTTTTTAATCCCTAAATTTATTTGAATTTGGATAAAGTTCACAGTTATTAAGTGGTAGACCCTATGGTCATGGGTTACTCCAACCAATAATCTACTTCATAGGATGATTCTTGTAGTAATTCACGTGATTTAGAGTCTGTCCCACTGGCTGATAGAGGCTCAGATAGTTCAAAACTGACACTGACAGATGAGTTACATTTAAACTCCAAATTCCACTAAAATGGTCTTCCAAATTGTGGTCTCAGTATTTGTAAGTGTTAATTGTGAGAATAAAATAAAAGGGTTCAAATGTAATAATTAATGGATTTATCTTCCCCTTGCACAATCAAACATCTTAAACGAGCATCATTTGACTGCCAGCGACCGTAAGAAGGCAATTAAACCATCTCAAAGTACGCAACTTTTCACGGACAAAGTTTGACGGGGGAGAGGCGGGGGCGTGGCAGTGGGGGGGGTTAATGTCACTTTGAGTACTTTAAGGAAAAATGCTCCTTTTTTAATTTGCTTTTATTTTTCGATCGATAGACGGAGCAGGAGAAAATTATTTCAACACTAGCTTTCGCTTGCGACTCAGTCCGCGTGAAATTAAAAAAAAAAACAAAAGCAAGAAGCCTATATGTTCTTCCAGAATATCGTCTACATCTATACCAAATTTCGCCGAAATCCGTTCAGCCGTTTAGGCTACAAACTCTAACAAACATCCATCCATCTAAACTTTCGCATTTATAATATTAGTGTGAAAGTATGATAAAATAACGAAAATGTGTATTTTAAAAGGGAATGATTAATTTCTTTCCTGTCATATGGAAAAGAACATTGTTTACGATTAAAAACCTACACATATGGTTACTACAAGGGCATGCAAATTTTCCGCAACTGATTACAGTTAACTATGCCGGCTCACGGATTTGTTTACATTAATATAAACACGTATAAGATGTTTAAAAAGACAGCCAGAAGGTTTAGATGGATGGATAGCCTAGATGTAGAGGATAGCCTGGAAGATCACATAGGTTGCTCACTTTCGTTTTTCTTAATTCAACGCGGACGGTGTTGTGGGTGAAAACTAGTCGTGATAATTGTGATAATTGCCGCTTATAATCTGGCATACGTCAAAATGATAATGAAATTTGGAGTTTAAGAAAAATATTATAATTCAAGACGTTATTACATAACTAAATGTCGTTTCAACAGTCGGCCGTCAGTTGACGTCTTTATCGTGATTGTCCAGTTAACTAGACAAAGGCAATTCTGTCAAACATTACGTACGCAGTACACATATCTTTATACACATTTTAATATTTCTAGATACTATTCAACCACTACACGGCTCAGTGGTTAGTGTCTATTTAAAAAGTTCCGCGTTCAATTCTACGACTAGCTTTTGTTTAATATGTTTGGCTGAAGTTCTCTATCTTAATAAGCCCAATTAAGCATTTCTTCTCGCTAATTTATTCATTTAATTGTACTTTACATTTAGCTGTTACAATAAGATGAATTTAAATAATTTCTTGTTTAAAGTATACTTCTAAATGACACAAGAAAAACTTAACTATCGCCTACAATGATACAAAGAAATTATTATCGCCCGGTTTCTTGGAAAACGGCAAGGAAAATTCTTATGAAACTTTCGTAAAAGTAAGTTATAGCTTACACTTCGACTTTTGAAAAGTTTTCCAACTCAAAGTCAAAACTTGTTCAAGTTACTTTTAAATACAATAATAGGTATTAAATCTATTGTTGTTCTCCTTCCATTCAAAATTACATTTAAATTAAATATAGTTTGTAATAGAATCTTGTATAGAAATCCATTCAAATAATACTAATGCTATGGTAAGCCAGTGTACTTACATCTAGCGATTCATAGAACCGCATAGGAAAACTTTTTATTCAAAACAAAGATCGGTACTTCGTTGTGCCGATCTGAGTTAATCGCAACGTTCGCGGAACAATCGTTGAACGAAACGTAAACACAGCGAGACAATGCCTCAGTTGTATCAACACTATCCTGATACTAAACACTGCACTTCTCTTACATCAGACACTAACTTCGCGATATTTTCTCCCGCCTCCGATAGTACTGTGCATGCGCTCAACGGGCGGCGAGCGACTGGCGCGCCGCGCCATGGCCGACCGCCGTTCACTCAACGCATGGGGTTACCATTCTCAACACAAACTCCCTACAACACAAATAATGTAATAGAATCTTAGTGTATTCATAGAACGACAATAGTATACAGAAACTGATAAAAATTGTTTTACGATTATTTTAATTAATAACGTGAAAATAATAAACATAAAATTGTTTTTCTAGATTATAACAGTCAATTCTAAAAGTAACATTCAAATTTCCATTGTTATTAATAGACGTAAAAAATGTTCTACAGAACTTTTTAATTAATAGTAATTATAAAAATCTTGTTTAGAACTAATTACCCTAAAACGTTGCTTATGAAAGCTCTATAATGACTGGCAACATTACCAACGTAAGCGACGTTGCCAATTCTCGTTGCGCGTCGAGCGTTGCGCGTACACGAACGTTACAATAATGAGGTTAAAGTTTCTGTACACAACTTTTTTTTTTCGTTTTAATTTTCAGCTGAACGAGCTCGAACGGTTAGGTGGTCTCATCCTAAACGCTAATTAATGGTCGGCATAAAGCTCTCCGTTATTAATGATCTACTCCGGCGGAGTTTCCCTAAAGAAATATAAAATGAATTAGGTTAAAACTTTCTTGACGTATCTATATACTTGATGTAGTCAGGTTAAAATAAAATCTTATTATGTAATAATATATACGTATAAAATAATATACCTAATTTTATTGTAAAATAAAAAATAACATCGCATTTTTGTCACAAACTTAGGCAACATTTAAATCATAACAAAACAATGCAGTGGGCGTTTTAATGAAACTAGAATAAGGTTATAACTTTAGATAAATTAGTTGTGATAAACAATCACAATTTTCAAATGATTCAGTTCATTTATTAACACAAATGTAATATCATCATACTTAATATTATAAATGCGAAAGTTTCGATGGATGAATGTTTGTTAGAGTTTGTAGCCTAAACGGCTGAAGGGATATCGATAAAATTTGGTATAGATGTAGACGATTGTCTGGAAGAACACATAGGGTACTCCCTTTTGTTTTTTTTTATTCCACGCGGGCGAAAGCTAATTTCATATAAATTCAACAAAACTCGAATTATTACTGTGAAAATTCGTTGTAGAATTTTTCAATTTTCAAGCAGATTGGTGATTTTATTTCACTATGTCGGTGATATTTGCAATAATTTATCATTAACGATAGAAATAATCATCTAATTAAGTTGACTTAACAACAGGAATCTTATCTAAAAGGTGGTGCGATACAATGTTGTAGATAGAGACCAAGTGACAACGCATAGGCCTGTCATCGTGTCTCAACATACGTTATCATTACATAAACTTTCCTTTACTAATATATCGATATCAAATTAAAAATACATTAAAACATGTCATTTCGTATGGTCATAATTTGAAATGGAGTATACCAAATATCCAACATCAATAATTCGGCCCGATTTAGACGTAGGCAGTAAGAAATTTAAAATTACTATAACATACATAACACAATATCAATTTATTAAAAAAAAAAAAACACCACAAACATCACACTGTACAATATTTGAGTTAATCTAAACTAATGGTATTATATAAAGAGGAAATTGTGTTTTTGGATTTTTTTATGTATTCGATTAACGTAAAATCTACTGGGCCGATTTTAAAAATTCTTTCACCGTTAGAAAGGTAATTTATCTCAGAGTAACATGGGCTTTTCTATTACTTTTTAATTTCTCGCGGAGGATGTGAAGAGAAACAGATAGAAGTACATAAAGTGCTTGTAATTAATAAAGCTATTCAATTATTACTTTTAGGCAACGTATTTTAAAACTAGAAATATCTAGTTAACTAACTAATTCTCTAAAAGTTGAACCCCCGATGGATTCAATTACTCGGTGACGTTACCAAAATATATAACGTCAGTTGAGCCATCTTTAATTCTCTTAATATCTAGGACGATTGACCAATATTACTAACATTATAATCTTTCTTTCAATCAGTTACGATACGATTAGAAACTAAGATAAGAAAGGAAAATATTTAGCTTTAGAACAATAGGGAAATATTAAAACAACATCGGTGAGCTACACAATGCTACAAAGTACTAAGTACTAAGTACTAAGTATACCATTAGCAAGTTAATAAATACTTATATTCTACTAAGCATAACTTATAATCAATTATTGCTACGTGAAATGCGAAATAGAACACAATGTCAGAAATCCTACAAATAATTCCAAACGCAGAAAAAATTAACGTAGAAATATAAATTTAGCAAACAAGAGATATAACAAACAGTATACAGATATCGAAATAAATCGAATGTAAAACTATTAGATGTAAAAGGCTTTAGGGAAGCACCTTTAAAGTTCGCTATTTTTTTGTAACTAAAAATCCTTAGATCTCTTTAATAAAGACATTATTTTTTTATTAAATAAGATTAGCAACATTGTAAATGAATTCCTTTGATATTTTTCAAATTATCTAACCTTGAATTGTAAGGTCGAACTGACTAACCAATAACAATATTCAGCGCGCGCAATTATTACCGATATCAAATTCGGGGTGACCACACGTGGTGAGAATTTGTAATTACATGTAATAGACAGATACAACTATGGCTGCAGAGGAAGACCGAAGAAAGTATGAATTGTGTGTGGATATGCTTAAGAAGAGCGATAATTCAAATATTCGGCAGAGATTTATGAAAGAGCACATACTGGGACCCTCTCTGGGATAAAGATATCCTGGGACCCTCTCTGGGATAAAGGATACGTTGCTGGTGATATTCAGGGACAACTAGAGGTAATTACAAATATCAAATAAATAAAGTAGTACTGTAAAAATTGACGTAGTTTATCAAGTTTGTTGACTATTATTACCGCCCCTACTTCAACTTAAGTTTTAAGATTTCCCTTCGGAAACTTATTTACTGTTCCTTTATCCAGATAATCCCAACAGTCTTATGAGTATATTGTATTTCAACATTGTGATATTTAACCTATTTTAAAAAAAATCGTTCAAATCGTTTTAAATTTCAATGACTCATTAAAAACACCTAATTGTATTATACGTCATTTATTGACACAAGTGGAAATCTTCAGATAAACATCGATTTTTATACGATAAGGCGACTACACAAGTAAAAACATTTTCAATCCGAAATTGAACTGAAAAAAAAATGCATTTTGTTATCAAGGATGTCAAGAAAAAATGACTCTTACGCAATTAAGTACGAAATTAAACAATAACGCGCGTTTCTACATTCACAATTGTTAGAAACTACAGATTGAATATATCTCAAAATAGTCAATAGAAATTTGAACAAACTACTAAATAGAGAATAAGGAACAAATAAAGGCAAAGTGGCGCGCATTTTGTAATATCACAGAACACAAAACTTATCAGTAGTGCGCGCGACGTTGCCACACTTCTCCCCCACTATCGCGCGAGCGAGAAGGAAAGACAAGGGATCGAGTTCTGGACTTGAGATGTGAAAGAGACAAGTGGTAGGGAGCGATTGCGCTTTTCATCCGATGTCCTGTAAATATGGCGCCGGAGCATAACGTTTTCATGGATCGAGAAATTTGTTCATTTTTATCTTCACCATATATCAATGGGAAAATACTTAATAGGATTATAGAAATTACGAATAATTACAATAAAAATGTTACATTATTATGAAAATAAAAAAAACAAATTAACTTTAAATTTAATTCATTAGCTACACAAGTCTAAATAAAAAGAAAAAAAATAATAGAACTCAACTCACAGAAATCATACTCAACGTAAAAAAAATTGTTTGATATTTAGCTAACTTTGATCTATGTCAAAGTTATCAAAATCAAGTAGCATTGTAGGGCAGTAGGTTTGTTGTGTAGTTCAGTGCAAGTGGGGATTCATCACGCGGAGGGGGGATCGCCCTCAGGGATGACTGTGGTATATAAAACTGCGATACGGCTACGAAATAGTGATAAAAATTAAAACACTAAAATTCAAATTGACATGCTGTACTTAACATTAGTGTAGTTAATTTAACTACAAAATAAATTTATTTCAGAAAACAATATACGGACAACTATTGTTTTGTCATTTTAGTAAACATTCACGTTTATAAATACATTTTATTAAAATCTCTTTCAGTAAGCTATAACAAGCATATTATGCACTTATAAATATCGCAGACCAGTTTACAAACAACGCAACATTGGACCTCATTTAAACGATCGCAGTGGACAATAGCGTGGACATGACAATTATCATCCCTTCACAAAGCGTTCGTCCGCTTCACTGTCAAGGTAAATAAGTCGCTCCCCTTCCCGCAGTCCGAAACCCGATGGGGATAACTCACCCCCGTCCAAGACCCCATACACGTCGCGAACAGGGGTGCGCACTTTCGCGATTTATTGCCCTTCTTTATTACCGACTTAATGTATTAAAAATTACGCGAAGATAATAAAAAAAATCACTTATATGCACCATCACGACCCTACCGTGCGGGTGCATGTTCAAAAATTTAACATTCAAATTGTTAATGCTACAAGTTACAAACTTTTATCTTAATCTTTTAGTAGAACAAACTTTTTGTGTAATTTCTCAACTTGAGAGGAACTTTAGCATTCACTAAAGCTGTACAGTACGAGTGTATTAAAGTAAATGCGATACAAATATATTCAAATTCCGTCAGCGTGGATTTTAAAAAGAACAATAGCTTATATGTTCCTCTAGACTATCCTCTACTATGCCAAATATCATCAAGATTGTTCAGCCGTTTAGGCTACAAACTCTAACAAACATCCATCCATCTAAACTTTTGCATTTATAATATTAAATAAGTAAGAAGTAGATGAACTGAGGCGGTGGCGGTGTCCGGTGGCGCAGTGGTTTGAACACTTGACTTGTAATCTACAGGTCTTGGGTTCGAATCCCGCCATGTACCCATGTGATTTTCTATTTTTCAAATTTTCATATGTACATAATTAACCCGACGTTCTTACGGTGAAGGAAAACATAGTGATGCAACCTGCACATAACGGAGAAGAAATTCAAAGATATGAGTGAAGTCGACCAACCCGCACTTGGCCAGCGTGGTTGACTATGGCCTAGTCACCCCGTATTAGAGTAGGCTCCGAGCCCCTCGGTGGGGACGTATAGTGAGCTGGTGATGATGAAGAAGTAAGTTAATTTACACCAAGCACTCTCGAGATGTTGGGTTCAGCCCTTAACAAAGACTTACGTTTTACTTTTAGTGTCGTACGGTTCAAGAAATATATAATTAAACATTGCCAACGAAGAATTTTAATTAATTGCCAATAATTAATATTATTTGACAAGTACCACAGGTGGTAATTTGACAATCTAACATGTAATGTTTGGCATTGCTGCTGTACCAGTAAAGACAACGGCGTGATGTTAATTGGCAAGAGATATGAAGACTTTATGTGTCAACTAATGCACTAGACATGCGCTATGTTTAGACAAATGGTATATTATAATTAGTTTAAATTTTTACTAGCAATAATTGTTATACAACAGCTGTTGTACCTTTGTAGCATTTCAACTAAGATGTTAGAGCGGGTGTACCTTTGACTAGACAATCGGACACCAGTTCTGCGATTGTCGATTGTTTCGCAGCCAATTCAACTGTTTAGTTGCACAACTATTCGAATAGTGTGCACATATAAGTTCATAGAAATCAAAGCGAGATCAAACAGTTGTGCGATAGTTTCGTTATGCCTTTCCTATTGTTTAACAATTCACAAAATAATTACAAGTTGGTAGTTCCTAATCCGTACTAAGTAATTGATTGTCCATTACCGCGGTCTATAGCTACATTAAACTTGCACTAACTTATTTGGGCCAATTGATTTGTTTGTCTGCTCTACTTCCTGAAAAGATATGATTTTGCTATTTATATTCAATGAGATATTGAATTAGATTTCTTATTAATTCAAGGGATAGGTAGAAAATATGAATTTGTACCTGAACATATTTATGCAATATAGCTTTTGCTTACGACTTCGCCTCAAAAGATAATAAAAGACATAGCCAAGTTACTCACTGGTAACGTAGCTTTTTGATGGTGAAAGAATTTTTGAAATCAGCCCAGTAGTTTTTGAGTTATTTCAATACATACAAAAATACAATTCTCTTTATAATATTAGTATAGAAGTATAGATTTCTCTCTAGTAACAAGATTACACATCTCTTTGAACAGATTAATATCCGGTTTCCCAACTACTATTAACTATTCGTTAGTTAGTTCAAAAACTATGAAACCTAGCATAAATGAAAATTTAGCCATAATTTTTAGATCAATTTGCTTTGAAAACTGTTAATTCTGTACCTTATTAAATTTGTTTTAATACATAGTTAGAAATATTAATCAAATGGAATAATATAGTTTTGAAGCGGGCCACGTCGCTCGCTGTGTAGTTAGAATACGGCCGTGCCCTGTAATTTCTATGTTACGTTGGAAACTGCGCCCAGGGGCTTATTTGCATCGATTGTTAGTGACCGTAAACAGTTGCAAGGGAAAATGTAAAACAATATTTCTTAGGAATTACTTTGACATATACCAGTCTGTAATGTAATTTGACTCCTATTCTCAAAAGCTAAGCGAAACATTAGGTTCAATTTGACAATTTTTATCGAGTACAGCGGGTGTATGCTTTACCATATATAGCGCAAACCTTCTTTTACAATCTATACTAATATTATAAAGAGGAAAGATTTGTATTTTTGTATGTTTTGAAGAAATCAAAAACTACTGGATCGATTTCTTGGAAAAATTCTTGCACTATTAAAAACCTACGTTAGCAGTGAGTAATATAGGCTGCATTTTTACATTTTTTTTAATTCTAGACGAAGTCTCGAGCAAAAGCTATTTGTTAGTAAAGGATATATAGGGAAAATTTTTTCCTCAACAATAATAATATTAACTTCAAACAAATTACATTGGAGGAATAGTAAACGTTTAGCCAAAAAGGATGCTACGGTAAATTGCAAAAAAGCAGTTCTCAGTTCGATTAACTTTTAATCTTCCTAATAAGCTAATAACTTAAATGACTGTCGATCAGTCGGCACCTACTTAAAGCATCCGTGCTCTGCTACCAACTGACACCTCCACCTGTGTAGTGAAAACTCAGAAATAACTTCAATATTTACAAAGGCACTACAGTGGGGCATCGAACAGGGGGCACTTAACGCATCGCCTCGCGGAATGACCACCTGCGCAAACTATAACATAGTACACATATACGTCATAATCTCAAATTAATCGCATGAAATTCTTTTAATATCGATTAAAATCGCTTTATTTGCGAAGAGAGCTTCATCACATACGTGTTTTTGTTTCAGTTTTATCCAACGACGTTTAACGTTACCAACATAAGCAAATAACATACAATTTTTAAATTTTTGATATCAGTACCTAACAAAAGCTAAAACCTCTAATATAAAAATAAAAATAGTTTACCCTACTAGTTAAGACGAGAAGTAATGGTGTTAAGTTATATTGTAAAAACGTAATAAAGACATGAATAGACTACTGTTTTTTTTATTGTTGATCAAGGAAAAACTGGTGACCGGAGTGCCCAGACCTAGGTGCTCGGTCATCGACACGCGGACAAACAAGACGTCCTATCTACCCTCTCACCCCGAAGGAGCCGAACACACCTGCACAAATCCAAGCATACATTTAGGGTGACCATCATGATAATGATGAGGACTCGAATGACTTTAGGAATTTTCCTTTAAACATGACACAATAATGTTAACTTTCGATATGCAACAGTAACCAAACGTAATTTTCTTTTTTGCTTATGAAGTAATATGAAAAGATAACTAAGCTAGTGAATTTATTCGCTTGAAAATACAAAGATACTGTAAGATTACAATATCTTGATGTTTCCTACAACTGTGTCTATCATGGTCACCCTACAAATATTGGTTGTAAGGCAGGTCCGTAGGTAATAATATCGTTACGGGGCCGGCGCACGCGCCGCGACAGATGTTCGCGCTCGGCTATCTCCGGAAGACTTCGGCTCGTAGAGGCCCGGGGGTAGATTCGCCCGAAGAACTTTTGTCCGGAGATATTGAAAGGTTCCTACTTTTTAATTACATGTAACTTGAGAATTCAGTTTTATAAATACGACTAAAGTGCGCCGAAACGTGATTCGATAATAATAGAAGTAAATTATGTACAATAAGATCAATTGAACTTAAATAAAACATACCTAAAATAAGCCTGACAATCGTGCTTCGGGAATCGGTTTCCGCATACTTTACTTATCTGAGTTTTATATTTAGTTTACTATAAAATGTAATAAATAACTGTATATGCGTTGCCGTGCGCCCGCGCATCTTTATACTTCCATGCGCACAATACGTGGAGAGTGTACAGCGAGAGGGGGGAGCCTCCTCACTATAGCAGCGGCTCGCGTGAAAAGAGATCGCCATTCAATTGCCGCTCCCCCAGCCCCAACGTTTTAGCCTTTTTTTTATACCACGGTCGTTCAACTTGTCTTTTTGATGGGATAAAAATGACTATTGAAAGTTTTAGCGTTCCGTATTCATTCGTAACAAAGGGTTTTAATTAACTTTATGTAACCAAGTAACATTTCATAAGTAAATGTACATATTTCTTATCGCTGTATTATCACTAAGGGAGACCCTTTTACAGATGTAGGATGTAATATCACTAGTAAACTGCTTAATTGAGAACTAAATGTAAACCCTAGGTAGACTATATTGACACATTTTTGCACGCATATCTTGTTACATAAATTCTGTTAAATCAAATTTAAACATGGAAAACATTCGCACACAAATTTGGCAAATTCGAAACTAAAAAACATAAGGAACCCTTTGGTTTAATTTGAACTTAAGTTTATTATATGCGCTTACGACTTTCCTTACTTAGCGGACGTATTATAAAAGGGTGGCGGTACCCGTACATAAGCTGTCATATTCAAATTTTAATTCTAACCGCCACGTTTTAAGATCGATTTTAATATAGCAGTAGGTTTTTAATTTTACATTTTAATACGTTATTGTGCGTGAATTTCAATATAGTGCATGCAGTGTGGTTATAGTTGACAGTAATCCTGCCGTTCTGGGATTGGGGAGGCCGAGCAATGGGACCGTGTGGTCCACGACTTTGCTCATAGTATGCTAAATTAACCTCATGAACCACAATCAAAGGAAAATTCTGGATAAAGTACTAAAACTCTAAAACTAATTGGATACATACAGAACATAAAGAAACTAGCTTTAGCCCGCGACTTCATCTCTGTAGAATAAAAAAAAGTGAGTAGCATATGTGTTCTTTCAGACTGTCGTCTACATATATAACTTTCATCGAAATCCGTTCTACGAAATCCGCTACAAACTCTAACATCCATCCATCCATCTATAATAACTTTCGCATTTATAACATTAGTAAATATGATTAGAAAGTATTTGAGTTGCCGTTTCGATGAATCAATATCTTAGAAAAACATAGATATTATAACTTCCTGTAAGATTACTTTATCTATAAATTTCTTTGATAAAACATTAGATTAATTCGTATCGTATTAACGTAGGATAAGTAAAAAGTACTGTGATTGGAATGAAATATCATTTATTTAAAGTTAAGTTTAAAGTTAATGCTTTAAAAAAGTTAAAACATACTGAGTTATCTCCAATGTTAAACTAAAACCTTATAAATAGTACTACATCTATACTATTATAATAAAGCGTAAACACACACTTTTTTGTTGCCTAAGATGTCAGCAATCACAGCATATTTTTTAATAATTCTTTTTAAAATAAAAAGCCCTACACTTCCGTCACGCTTTAGGCTATATATTTTCACGTTATTAACTTAGGGGGTAAACGAATTGGTAAAAACCGTGATGTGGTAAAGAGACCTTACAGTTTAAGCTGCCAACATCAGAAGCAAGATTACCATCGTATGGTAATTTGTATTTTAACATTTGTAACTGAGAATTTGACAATTGTAAACAATAAAATAAAATGTCATAATTTCATGCGGATAAAGCCGCATGGGAACAGCTAGTAGTTTAATATAGATAATATACTCGCGAGCGCATTTATACCTGAGCAAAACTGGCCGGAGCGCACCTGCCGGGGCCCGCGTTCGATGCCCGCCCCGCACCAACATACACTTTGTATGTGCACATACATTATTCACACATCACATAAGGAAGTAACTCTTAGGTGATTAAGATTACTGAAGCGGTAAAAACATCATAAAGTGTATAGAAAGAAGTTACGAAGATATGCTAATGTCTAATGGTTTCCGATTTAAGCGACATTTAACTGTTATTATATCAGTTACAGTAAATGACTAATACACCAGTCAAAGGCACCCTTGAATCGGATTGCTAAACGCATATTGAGTGACAGCCCAAGCCGAGGTCCCCCTCTCGGGGGCCCTTGTACCTAGTCACTCACCGAAGCGATCTAACGCTCGGTGGCCTTCCAATCCGGTAATAATAAGGAACTAACGGCTCGTGCCGACACTCCTGAGGGAGCCCTCGAGCTTAGTTACTCATAAACGAGGTTTAGGCTAAGCGTCATGCGCTCGTCCACCTCAAGCCCGGTGAATCTGTAAATACATCTTCAAGGCAAACAGTGGCAACACAGTTAACATAGTCTTTGTTAAACAGAATTTGTTATTCCGAACACTTAGTGCTATACGTCAACATTACAAATTGTAAGATACGATATAAATAGTTGGTTCAGCATCAGCTGATTAACCGCAAGTGTTCAGTGACCCCTGAACTAGTCACCACCTGGTGACTGCACTTGTGGCGCCACCAGATGCGTGTTACTGATTGTAAACATGTGGACACCTGATCTGACATTACATTTATGTTATATTTTGACCTTGAAATGGTAGGAATATCCTACAATTATTATTACTTAGTACATTAACACATTTTTCTGCAAACTGACGTCTTTAAAAATCATATCTTAACAGAAAGATCCTGTTTGTTGGAAGGAAATATCAATTTGAAAGCAGTTTTCTTAAATAGGGTGTGATATAGTTGATTGCTAAAGGGGTTTCTTGTTTGGTTTGTGTTTTTTTATCTAAATAGGATTAACGTTAAATCTATGATCCTAATATAATGTTTGCAAACATGAAATGTTTATTGTTCATAAGGAAACCAGTTGGGGCGAAACTTTCGAGATGTACGGTGTCATCTCGCCATTTAGCGTGAGCCATGGGGGACCGGTCCGCGGGGCCCGGCGGGGGTCAGCCGCACTGAACACCTGGTCAACGCATTTGCATATACCTGACACACCTACTAATGTTAACTGCGAGTTCTATGCGAGTTCTGATCGAGTTAACCGGAAAAAGTACAATTGAGAAAGAAAACAGATTACCAACGTTACATCAAATTGTATTCAAAAATACCTCAATAACGTAGTAATTCTTCATTGAATAAAATAACCATCTCACTTTACTTTGTGATTATTAGCAATTTTTTTCCATTCTCAACCGACATCAAAATCGTACGTATTAGAAAATCACAGAAAGAATTTACAATCACGAAATAGTTTTCGAGAACCGATAGTACGGACTAGGTGTCAATCCATCAATAATTATGCGAGTTTTGTTATAATTGGGACATTTGTATGCGCGTCGCGGTGCGGTGTCGGGTTACAGCCGACAGCGTAGGCTACACATTTCCCGACATAAAAAAATAACAATTAATAACCGCGTAGTGATCAAAGGTGACACATGACTTACGTCGGACAAAGGTGACAGAGATCAAAGCGCTAGAGGCTGGCCGGTAGAGCACGCGGCACCCGTGTGACCTATACGATCCAGTTTTGGTCTAGACTCATAAATAAATATAAGGTTTTATTATTTACAGTGCATCATAAATGCCTCAACATTATTTTAAATTACGTATTGGCACCTCTTTCACCTTCGTACTCGATCCCTAATAATCGATTACGGACATCACTAGCTTCAGCGTCACACGAAATCCCTATTAGACATTCTCTCTCTCTTGCACTTCGTCTGTCACTCTGCGCGACCACGCATCAAATCTCGCGCTAATCAAGTATTTAACAACCTTAAGCTAAGTACCAGATATTATTTAACAATAAAAATATTTGTCGTATCTAGATAGAGAGTTGAAGTTGCGTTTTTGGGATTATTTCGAGCGTGGTTGTTGAATATACGGGAGAAACTTCATGCCCGATCATATACTCCCAGCACGCATAGAACTAAAGGGGCAAGGTTTTTGGGGCATCCTATATACATTAGGTAAAAATTAGAAGAAGTATCTATACATTAGTTTATGTATTATAAAGGTAATAAGCAAATGATATATATTTATAAAAATGTATGACCTTTGATATGTTTGCTTTATACATCGATTTTATGCAGAATGAGTCACTAAAGAAATGCAGCTGCTATTCAGGTATCTTTACTATCTATTTGATGATTGAAATATCTTAAGATAGTGTAATTATCAAATAATATTCCAAGTTATTCGGAAGTCAGACTTAGTAATACAAATTAAGGTTACCCATATCAGAAAAAACTTAAAAATGATAGCATAAAGAACCTTTTTTTTCACAAGTATCTGTTTAGTTTATCCAGTTGTGGCGCTAGTGTTGCATTAAGAGATTATTTACAATCAGGAATTCAACATTCATACAAAATAATGCCATCTAAAAATAACATTTACTGCTTTCTCATAAGTATAAAGCGCATTCGTAATGAAGAAGGCAAACAAAATTTAATGAAATCATTAAAAAAATGACTTATTTGACCCAATTAAAAAATCCTTTAAATTCGATATCTCTTGCATATTCCTTATACAATAATTTCCTGGTATACTTAAGAGCGCATGTTTAGGGACAGGTAGGGAGCACTGGCCACGGGCATGTATTGTAAATTTTTCGCGGGTGCTTGACCGCGCTATTTCCGACCGAGAATCGAACCGCCACTTTATCGCCCGGGGGAACGACATCGCTGGTGGTACAAGGTAGTAGCGAAACGCGTATACAAATTGTAGTTATTGAAAGCGAAATCGTTTGTATGTTTTTTTGACAAAATCAGTCTTAGTATACAGTAATGTTTCTACTAAAATGATTGAAAGTCTGAATCAGTAAGAAAACCATAATCATGACTGTAAAACTAGAGTGGAATTGTCTAGACCACGAAGGATAATACCTTTATGGTGAATTTCCAGCTCTGTTTTCTTTATAAAACATAAAGTGAATACGTGCAAGTAGAATTAGTTTACTAACAAAATGTGTTGCCTTAACCGCGTTAAAAAAAGATAAGTTCATTAATGAATAGGTGTATTGTGTGAAAATCATGCACGCTTATCAATAGTACATCGCTATCGCTCCCGCTGTCGCTATTGAATTGTGGCAAGTGAGCGGATGCGTTTATTGCAGCGTCGCGAACCGCGGGATGAACCGGGAGCGTATTGTTACCTCAGCGGCCAGTGGCGCCTCACACAGCCACATGCTACTCTACCACTCACCTGTGGGACAAACAGACATAATGTTAGACTATTACACACACTTCATACTTAAACCATTATTAAGACAATTTAGAAAACATATACATTGTTCTTGAATGTCATTCATAAAAAGAACTTAAAACGTTGATATTGCAAGCTACCCAACGATGCAAACACATTTATTGCAACAAGATTATCTTTAAACAGAGATACTGGCAGTTTAAGAACTTATACCTATCTACATGCAAGTACACATATAAAATCTAGCACTAATTACATTATTTAGCTACAAAAGAGGTCAAACAGACAAACAAATCGTCAAACAGAGATAGTGCTAAAGTCTCATACTATAATCGCATAATCACTGGAACCATAGTAATTTAGTAAAAGAGACCGTTTCGAGAAATTCGCGATATCATAATGTACTTTTGTAGACTTCGGTACCTGTGCACATCACCATATGTCCCGGACGGGATCTTTCAAGCTTAAGCCCATTGTTCGGGACCGAATCGAAACGAGAGAAAAAAAGAAGCATCGACGAAACATCTGGCGCTACACCCCCGGCGACCCACCCCCGTTAAGCGAGAGGCATTTATGTAAAGCCTGCTTGAGGGAAAGAGAAAGGTAGGTAACAAAGCACCCTCGCACGAGCAAAAAATCAAAATTGTGTGCGCGCACGCATCGCCAACGCCGGCGGGTTCCGTTTCCGAATACATCTTGTATTGTTTCATGCCGAATTGCCGTTTTGATTCTTTGCCTTATTTTAATACTAGTAAACATAATGTCACAGTAATGAAACATTCTCTGGCATTTCTAATTTCACCACAATTTATCCTATATTTTAATATACTTGTTAATTTAATTTACTCTATTATGTAACCTTTAATTATCATGTTACTGAACTTTATCCAAAAACATAAGGTGATAATATAAATCTGTAATAAAAATGTACATAAACCGAGTCACTGGGTCAAGTATTTACATGAAATCTTACATTAATCCACAAAATGTAAGGGCAGCTGTTAGCTCAAGCTTTCACAATTTCAACAGAACTAAAGCTCACACGAAACATTAATAAGGAAATATTAATTTACTAACTGTTGCCAGCGACTTCGTGCGCGTAGCATTAAGAAACATACGAACTATATAAATAACAGAAAGCCACGTAACCCACGGTAACCGTAACTATTCCCGGGATAAAAAGTAGCCTTCTTCCAGACTGCTCTAAACCTGTGACAAATTTCATGGAGATTCGTTCAGCCGTTTAGGCTACAAACGCTAACAAACATCCATCCATCGTAACCTTCGCATTTATAATATTTATATATTATTATATGGTTTATACGTCCAATATTAATAATTTAATATTCTCATAGTATTCACTTCTGGAATTTCAAACGTGACATAACGGAAACGACGACCATAAACAATACAACTTTTTTAAATTCCAATAATCGGTTACTCGTACCTGTAACATTTACCGAAAAAAGGTGAGAAATAATAAACAATTGATGCAGAAGCAATTAGCACCAACGTACACGCTCAACATCTGTTCGGGAACATTCCAGTAACTACCTATATTTTATTATTTCTCTTAAACAAATAACATAATTGTATTTGTCACTAAGACGTTATTAGTGTTGTAAAACATCTGCTTGGTCAGCTAGATATCGGCTCTAGGGCGATCGTTTTCACATAAACGACGTATTCCCACGCGCTCCGGAAGCGGACAATAAACTGCGATTGTAGGGTGACCAGCTATACAAATTATTAAAAATAATTCCTGTAAATGATGATGTGTCTAAAATTCGACACACAGACGCACTAACTAGTGTTAAAAGTATTCACTATTTGTTTATAAAAGGGGACCGAGGTTTTTTTTTTATAACATAAGGTGGCAAACGAGCAAGCGGCCACCTGAAACCGCCAAAATGGCGAAGCGACCGCTGCCCATAGACATCCGCAATTGCAGATGCGTTGCCTACCCTTATACGACGGAGGAGGAGACGCACATAAAGAGGATATTTTCCCTTCCTATGCATCTCCTCCGCCGTCAAATCCACTTCCTCTTCCCAACCTTTTCTTATAAGAAAAGGGTGGTAAAGAGAGAGGGACTTAAATTAGGCCTCCGGCACCACACTCATCAGACGAAACACGGAATTGCTTCCATTTCACGCCTGTCTTCTGTGTGGTCGTGGTATTACACCGGGCGTGCCGGCCCTGCAGTGCTAAGATGTTAAAGCGGGCACTACCACTCACGGACGTTCGCAATACCTGAGGAACTGCAGCAGCGTTGCCGGCGTTTGAGAAGGTGTACGCTGGCCTTTTCAAAGAGCCTACTAGATTTAAAGTAGGATAAAAGGAAATCAAAGCGGTATGAACTAAGATGATATGGTTAAGTATAGAGGGGCGTACGAAATATCGCATAGTCGTGTTTAGGGTTTGAATTAATTTCTAGTTCGATAATCACAAATTTTCAGTATTTACGTTTGAAAATATATGTGTTAGTTTAGCGTACTTTGGAAATACAGTACGCAGAGTTTATTTTAAAACAACTGTTATTTTACGACCGCAGTCGGGAGGAATGACATTTTTAAAGCACGATATAATTAATGCAGTCTGAACACATAAATGTATCTTTTGTGCATTAAAACATTTATTACCTTTTCAATTTAATTGAAATATTGTTTTCTAAATTATGATGATACTAGCTTTCGCCCGCAACTCCGTTCGCGTGGAATTAAAAAAAAAAAAACAAAAGTGTTTAGCCTATGTGTCCTTCCAAACTATCCTCTATATCCATACCAAATTACATAGAAATCCGTTCAGCGGTTTTGACTACAAACTTTAACAAACATCCATCCATCCATCCATCCATCCATCCATCTAAACTTTCGCATTTATAATATTAGTATGAAGTATGATTGTGGAACAAAACGATACTCTTTTTGGACTACAAAAGAAGCGTGAATAGTACAATATTATTATCACCTAGACATGTGAATTATTCTTAAAAAAACTATTCAAACTAGGAAATACCTTGTCATCCTAGTCCTAAGTTACCTTCGTAATTTAAAAAAAAACGCCCGCATAATACTCTGCATACTTTCGTATTCGAACATCTGTCCCTCGATGTGCGGCATCTCTTTCACACAAGTATAATAACATACACTCGTCCTGCTCGCACGCGGTCGGCAGGTACGACTTGTCGCGGTGCGCAAGTGTGCATGCGAAGTAGAACTATATCTAGGGTCCATGTCATTTTACTAGGAAATAACCTCTTAAACAAAAGAAAATTAACAACTAAGTTAAGATTGATTAACAAAATTTGAAGCAAAGATTTTAAACTTTTTCAATTTTTCTATCAAAGAAATTCTGAATCTAACTTTTCAATTCTTTGCAATTTCAATATAAGCGCAGCGATATAATATTTAGCGGATACTAATCCTTGCATATACATTTATTCTTTACCAGCTTTCGACTGCAACTAAAAAACTGAAATTAAAAAAAATCAAAAGTAGCCTATGTGTTCGATTCCTTCTCCATCTATGTTAAATTTCATCAAAATCCGTTCAGCAGTTTAGGCTACAAACACTAACCCATGCAAATAAACTTTCGCATTTATAATAATAGTAAGATTTTAAACCGATGATTTGTTGTGATATAGAAGTTTGTATACTTATAGGATACTTTACGAACTTGAGTAAGATATTCAAGTATTAAGTAAAACAAAAAAAAAATATGTTTCAACTTGGTAAGATTGAAAATTGAATTCTACAGTTTGAAATTAAAATGTATTTTAATAAAAACTGGTACATATTAAATAAATCTATAGTTACAATATTGTCCCTTTGGAATTCATTTGAATGCCACCCCTTTGGGTTCAGTGAAGCGTCCCTCGGGAGTAGAGTAGGGGCGCCTGCGCACCCTAACCATTACATATAACCCTCTCCCTCGCACTTCGACTGACAGACTCGTGTCGTCTCACTTACACGTTACGCGGGTGGATTCGGGGTCATTCGGGGACTTTAGCGTTACCACGGGTAGTAAAAAGTTTTTTTCACTTCATGAATGAGAAATTTAATTAATTTGTAGTTGATTGTGGTGGATAGAATATTTATTGAATATATGCGGTATCCTTTATTGTTTAGTTCACACGGATATAATTAACGATACTGCAGTAAATTGTATTTAAATAAGTTGCCAGACATAGGAACTTACTTAGATGTGGAAGAATTTAAAGATACGTTTGATAATCCTCAAATACAACCAACGTTTTATTCTTTATACTGTTAGTTTAATTTCGTTTTGGTAAGTGATTTGATTGAGTCTTATTTTACTGTGCTAAATAAGGTAGAGGAGTAGAGTCTTGATATCGATTTAAGGGTTAAAATTTCAAATGAAGTTACAATTAATTCATAAAGAGTAATGATTGGCGAAACAAAAAGGTTTCTTAATCATTTATTTCATTAGTCAAAAGTGAAATTGGCAACAAAATCACGTGTCAGGGGTAGCGGCGTGTGGCGCAGTGTACGGCGGGCGGCGGGCGCGCGCGCCGGCGCCTGATTGGCCGCAAACGACAGCTGCTCGCCCCCGCCCCACACATCAAAACGACCGCGCAAAAGGTTTGCCTTAGAACTTGTAACGCGATTGTCTATCTATAACTTTGTTATTAAAATTATGTGACAATTATAAAACAAAAAGAGTTTACAGACAAAAAGATAAGAATCGCAAATAAACGACATTAAGTATCTACTCGCTTCTAAAGACAACACCTTAAAGTTTAGTTTACTTAATCGTAACCGAATTACGCATACAGCACAACCTCGATAAGTCCAAGGGTAACACAAAATATTTTAAGTTATAGAGGTTTTGAGTTATCAAGGGTCTATGTTATACAGGTTTTGGGCTCTGATGGGAAGGGAACACATTATTTTTTGAATTTATAGAGGTTTTAAAGTTACCGAGGTTTGAGTTATCGAGGTTCTAATGTATTCAAATTGGTGTACAACGAAAAATTTAGGACCGTTAATGTTTATCGAATTTAACATTTCTAGTACCATTGAAATATGCATAAATAAAGCAGCTATAATAAATACACCATCAAACTGACACGTAGACGTTTGCATAATTTGTAGTGCGTTGCTACGAGACGTGGTGCAGCCCTTTGCATATCGCCGTAGTGCACCGTTACACGATAATTGCTCTCAGATACCACTATCTCGATACTATCTGATAGTGAACCATTCCCAAACTAAACTCTCTAATTGCCTGATTTAGACACGGCTTAATTATCTTTAGATAGACAGATATCGACAAGATTTATGTAAACAGGAATGTAGTTAGTAAATCATTCGGTGTTCGGATAGAATGTACATTCCTTGTAGAAATCGATGGCTATCATTCTAGTTTAGAGCATACTTCTTTTCCTGGGTGGTATTCTTGTAAAAGATAAGTAGACTATTTAACCATGACTTACCTTCTAGTAATAGCCTAAACTTAATGCGGTAGTCCAACTAACTCCTAACAAAGAAGTTCCGATGTCAGAGGCCTGATGTTAGTCCCTTTCCCTTTTCACCCTTTTCTTAAGAGCAGAGGATGGGAAGGAAAAGTGGAATTGACGATGGCGGAGACGCATAGGAAGCGGAAATGTCCTCTTGATGTGCGTATCCTCCTCCGTCAATTAAGGGTAGGCAACGCATCAGCAATTGCGGATGTTTATGGGCAGCGTTCGTTATCCATTTCGGTGGATTCAGGCCGCTTGCTCTTAACAAAGAAACAAAAAACTTAACAAAGAAGTTGCGGGTACATTGCAAGTTGAAAGTTCAACTAATGCTATAAATTTGCTTATCTAGCATCCATACATGTGACATCGAGACTTCAACATATCCGAAAAGGATTCAACATTGACCACAAACAAATTGAATCGTTTAAGGACTTCCGCGACAACAACGGAGCAGTCGATAGCGGGACGAGTTCGCATACAGCACGTGTTGGTGTTCCGCAACACGTCCGTCACGCTGATACAGCACGTCACGTCACGGCGCAGCGATACGATATCGTCGGTGTCCTAAAGGGCAAGGCACTAACGTGACCCGATCTAGTTGCATCGATCCATTGTATTGCGGATAATGATTGGCGACGTACGCCCGATTACCGTTTATATGAATCGAATTGTCTATTGCGAAATATTTATTATTATACTCTATTTAAAAAAAATAATTGATTTACTAAATCATTAAATTATTAGAAATAAAATTTAGTAATTAATATGTTTTAATGTTAAGGATTTTATAAACGGAATGCAGTAACCAAAACGTCGTCAGAGCAAGGAGTAAGTAATATTTTGTCAGTGATTGCGACAGTTTGTATGTGGCGAGTCCGCGTGTGGTCCGGCCGTGGGACGCGTTATATGATCGCGATTGCATTTTAACACACGGTTTGCGGAAAAACGACAACACAAATTAAACGAGACCCATGTTTGTCACGAAATTCGGTGTGCCAACGATCAGTACTGTTCGGGATAATCTGCTGCGATTCTTTAAAGCGAGTTCCGGATATCCTTTATTCAATTGATTACGAATTAAAAACCATAATTTTTCTTCGTATCGTTTCTTTACTTACCTTTAATATTTTTGTAAGTAGAACTATTTAAAAAATCTCCAAAGTACATACTACAAAAATTTTAACTATAAAAACAAATCTACTGATCTTCAAAGAGACCAAATAATTTACTCACAGCACATAAAACCAAATAACAACAACAGGAACAACAAAAACAAGTGCACAACAAACAAAACAAACGTGGACAAAAGCAACACGTAGCAACATGAAACAAAAACACAAGAACTACGAGTGCATGAACAAGGTGAGGTGAGGTGAGATCTAGACAGTCTACAGTGGTGAGAATGACAATGTGGCGAGCGCGGCCTCACCCATTGCGGCGGCACGTCGGCGTGCTGGTGGTGGTGGTGGTTGTGGTGATGGTGGTGCCGACGGTCGGGCTGGTGGTGCCCGTTGGCCGCGCACGACGTCGCCGCCACGCCGTACTGCCCACACACACAGTTATACAATGTACACATATACACATTTACAGGACAGTGTAACAATTAGGTAAAACATGGTACAAGGTTCTAAAATTGATGAAATATTACCTACTGTTTTTTAATTTTAATAAACTTTAATTTTGCCCAATTACTCAAAAGCTATAGTATATGAATCCAACGTACTTCTAACTCGATGTAATTTAGTACACAATTAGTTGTCTTTACAACTACGATGTTCCTATCTCAACGAACGCTATAAACCAAAACCCAAGGAACATAAAGAGCGGAGTAAAATGGCCAACATTGGCGAGTAGTCATAAATGACAGTTAAGTGCGTCTTCCCCTGGGATCGACCCGACAGCGGGAGGGCCGGCTAATGTATAGAGATCTCTAAACACGAGTACTTAGGACAGTTCTAAAGAAATGAACAGATATACAGATACAAGAAGTTAGGAGCCAAAAAAGGGATCGGAACAAATTATAGTATCGGTGATTCGACAACAGTGAAAGATTATACATTTCTAAAACATTCATTATCTTTACAGAATTTCGATAAATTAAGTAACAACATAAAATGGCAAAGACATTGACGTTTTTAATAATGGCATAATTGATTTGTTGCGGATAAATTTCTTCCATAAATATTGGCCAAAATAAAGCTTAACTAAACTTATTTTTAACCTCAATAGTAACATAAGAAGTACAAATTCATCTTTTATATATTTGTTCAAGTGAATAAGGTTTCAGGAGCGTTAAAAGCAATGGAGAGAGACGTAAGTTTGTCGGGGTCGGGGTGCGGGGGTGCGGGGCGCGGGTGCGGGGCTACGGTACACGTTAGCCACTCCACTGCTCTCTGCTACTTCAGCTTTACGACCGGTGGAACATCTTCGGACAATCGCCGACAAAAGTGTTTCAACATAAATTATTTTTTATTGCATATTTGTCTCAAAATTTTAAAAATCTTTACTGTACGAGACTGTTAACGACAGGAAGCATTAAATTTTAATATAATACATGATAATATTGGTAAATAAAACACATTTGATGTTCGTAGTAGTCTGAACTCATGACCTCAACAGAATTAATTACCATTAACATAAAATATGAGAAGTAAATTACAAATCATTATGTTTGGTCAAGGTTATTAATTTGATTAATATTGATTCTTTATATGTTTCTTTAATTTTATTTCAGATTCAATCATTAAAAATACAATATGTTACATCATTTAGAACCTTTTCTCCGCAACTGTACGTCTGCCCCGACTAAGGGAAGAGCTCGAATTAAAAGAAAGTTATCCCCCTATTTCCCATCCCTTGCGCTCGACGCGATTTAACCTTTACTTGACACAACACATATAACTTGTACATATCATTGCTGGACCTAACATAAAGTACACTTTTATTGTTATGTTATAGCAATGAATTTAGCAACTATTCCTTACTTAATACATCGAGGCATACGAAAAAATACTTTTCTTAGAGGAACCCGTAACTGAACTTTTTTGTCGATATATTTACTTTTAAAAAATTTATTTGATACTATCGTTTTAAATTCAGAGCAACACTTCTATCATCTAATATCAATCCTCATAATGACATTGACAGCTGTCAGTTAGAGATCTGACGTTTATGAAAATAATATTTGCGCCAATTCTATAGCGCGGTAATATTTTTCTTCTTCACAGTACAAACGCAAATAAAGAAAAACAATCCATTTATTTGAAGGTATCTGCAAATATGTAAGTTGTAACGCAGTTTTAATAGAAATTTGTTTATACATTAGCGGTCATCAAACTTGAACTAAACAGGGAAGAACACGACCAAGTGATTGATGTGCTCCGCTAATAAACTAACAAATCTCTGTCTAATTAACGTCAAAATTATAAATACCGTTATATTTTAAACAATTCTATTAGGCAAGGTAAAAATCGTTACCGAAGCGCTCGCAATAGACGCTAAAGAGCGGCCGCTGGCCGGCCACAAGCCCGGATAGGGTGACCACGAAGCATTTCCAAAAGAAAGGATAAACATTTCTATAAAACATATTAACAAAAAAATCAGAGTTTTTGGTATATCAATCAATTTATTATTACTTTTAAAGTATTTTGTATGTACGATCGATGTGCAATAGAAAATCATTATGCGCGACTACTAACTAAGACGGGGGATTATTTATATATAATGATTTCCCTAAGTTATTAATATCTATGTGGGACTGTCCTGGATTCAACGGAGCATGGTCACTCTATCGCACCTCAATTAATCTGGGTCCGTTAAATTTTAACTTTATGATTAATCTGAATGTAGCGGCGAGCGCGAGGCAGTCTCCCAGCTGCCGGCGATTGCCCAAACTGACCGATATTTACATATTTATGTAGAGAGCAGTGGTAAACACTACAACAGGTGCCTTCAAGCATCAACGACATCATATTCTCTTATAATATTAACCATTAGCTTTCGTCCGCGACTCCGTTCGTGTGGCCGGATTAGTAAGTGGCCTATATGTTCATCCAGACTATGCCTTACATCTGGGCCAAATTTCATCCAGATCCGTTAAGCCTTTTAGGTTACAAACTCTAACAAACATCCATTCATCTAAACTTTCGCATTTATAATGTTTTACAATATTAACCATTTTACAAGTATTCTGGCTACAAATAAGACTACATTGATCAGTTCTACTGGTATACATGATAATAACAATCGTAATTATGCGTATTTACATATTAATGTTGCACCTTGTATTAAAACATGATCAATTCTACTAGTAAAAGTAAAATAGTATAACTATGCCAAATGACAAAAGATTTTATTCTAAAGGTTAGCCGACTCTTGTCATTTAACTTGTAACTGATATGTTAGTTAAATTTCACTCAGCTACTATTTTCCCGTAAATATTGGCTTTGGCTTCATCAAAATTAAACCTAATACACTTGAAGATGTTGCGTGTCGTCTAACACTTAAGAATAAGGCAAGATCCCGTTGGGGCATCGCATCACGCGGTGTTCCCGCACTACACATAGAAACTTGTCCGGTTGTCCGTCCGCGGAATGCCGCCCGACCAGCAGATGTTCGCCGAGACAATTCCAGCGGCCGCTAACAGGTCCGGGCGCCTCCGGACTAGCGGAGCATTAGGCCGCTCTAAGACCTTCCCAGGAATGCCGTTTTTGGTGCATCGCAATCTAAGGTATGGAATTTATCGCACGTTTATGCCATTGCTACACATAGATGATACGATTTACAAAATTCTGCATTAACATAACAATTTACATCGCCTAGTTGATTTCTAAGAGATAAGACTACAATGTTTAAAACATCGGGTCATTCGTAACTAACGCAGGGTACATGGAAGGGAACAATTTCTATTGTCCACTGATACTGGGTACTGACATAATGAAGAAGTAATCTCTGTATCAAATTTTGTTACAATTAACTATTGACAAACTCGTGCGCGCGGCAGATGTCACGTAACAAAATCATTGCTTGTCGCGGGCGGCAGGTGCCCTCCGGCGCGGCCGTTTTGCGTACGCGCTCGAATTAATTAGTGGTAACCGCGGAGGGCCGCTGTTGCGCCAGATTCCGCATGAAAGCGAACTCACCGTTGACAGGTGTACACTGGACCATGCAGACCCAACACACGATCTACTATTGAAATATAAAGACTCTCAGTAGTAGAGTATATGTGTTTTGATTTTTTCCTAGTTACCTTATTATTATACGACCATAAGATTTCATACATTTTTACTAAGCTATTTAGATCTTAATTAAAAGAATCGGACCTGTAAATACATCCACGCATTGGATAAAACACGTTTCTAAAACAGGAGTGAATTTTATTTATAGATTAACATTAAAACATAATTGTAACTCTATCATATGATAAAGTGTAGCTTAATTAAAAGAAGCGTTGCCTTCATAAGGAAAATGTAATTATTGATAATAGGAACATATTTATAATTACTGCTATTATTGGAGCAATTAGGTTTGCCCCCTCCCCTCAGTCCCGTCTCGGTACTGTTCGTAGAGGAATTGATTGGGCCTCGGTAATTAACTGGGAGCGGGGCAAAAAGGCAAGCTGACTACACCTGTCCGGTGGCCACTGGCCGACATGGCCACTATGGCCATGCATAATTACACGTGTTGACATATTTACGGTATCTATTGATATATTTAATTTACCACGATGTTGGATTAAACTCGGACACAAATCTAAATAACCCATCATCAACTTCAAAAGAATAAAATTACATAAAAGTATAACAAGCCCTTAAATTACTATAACATATATACTGTATTCAAATAGGGGAAGAAATCGCGTTATATCGTGTTTTTAGTGGATGTGAAGAAATATTGGTTGTTTGATTTATGTACAGAAGTGAACCTTTTTGCGAAGAACGCTGACGCCTGACCCTTCGTCTCGACTTTTTCACTAACATCGCTCCATGTTTAAAAACAAATACATAAATTTAGATACAATATTTTTCCAAAAGACGATACACGCATAAATTCATATAAATATCACTTTTACACATATCTGCTAATGTTATTCTAAATATAGTATTAAAAACTCACCATTCCATTGTCCATTCCTCCATATGGCGACTGGTATCCTGCTTTTTCAGTGGCTGCAAAATAATCACAATTAAATAACTTGCACAATAAACACAATTCCAATACACAACGCGTTCCTCAAACCTATTGCTACAAGTGTACGTGCTATGCCATCCAGTTTTAGCAACAATGTAAAACCGTATAAATATTTCAATTTCAAATGACAGTTTCTTTTATACTTTAAAAAGACAGAAGATGAATTGATAATTACCCACTCTTTATTTAAAAACTGTAATCAATAAAGTCGTAATTAAGCATGACTTTTAATTCAAGAATGTTGTCGATCAGTTAAGTTTTTAATCGATTAATTTATTTATATTTGATATCCGTAAGCCAAAATAAGTTACAATATTGTGTTTTAAGATGAAGAAAAGAACAAATAAACCGAAATCGCCAAGTACAGTCACACTCGAAAGTATATCGTTAATATTATAATGGGAGGAGGAGATAAGCAGATTCCGTTTGTCTAAGCGTTTGAGGACACTTTAAAATCCAGAGCAAGGCCGGTGCCGGCGTCGCGGCGGAGGCGGAGGCGGAGGCTAAACGGCCATTAAAGGGCTCCGCGCTTTTTGTATAAATAAAGCCGCGGAACAATGGCTGCCTAACTTGTCTCTATTGCGAAACATTTGCATTACTTGCAGGGGTAAACTCAACCGCAAATAACCGCCATCCGAAGGAAATAAGAAAATAATATAACAATAACAAATAAGAACCGATCTCTATAACAATTGAGATTATGTAGACTACCTATGTATTCTGCTATTCCATACAAAAAAAAAACAATTTAGACAAAATTATTTTCGCTCAAACTATTCAATTCTAAGCAAAAAAATAATCAAATCAATCTATTTTAATATTATAGAGGAAATATATATATTGTTGTATGCATTGAAATAACATAAAAACTACTAGGCCGATTTCAAACATTCTTTCACCATTAAAGCTAGTTTGCAGAGATCAACATAGTCTATATATTTTCTTGATTTTTAATTACACGTGGACGAAGTCGCGAGCAATAGTAAGTCCTAAATAATTACGTCATTTTTAGCCTTAAAAACATACGCCTGAAGACGATTGTACCTCCTTAGTCTCGTCAGACAATCAAGTGAAGACTTGCTTAATTACAGCTGTAGGGTAGGGGGGTTGTGGGCGACGCCAGGGGTGCTTCACAGTTACGCTCGTTGTGTCGCACAAATTACCTCGGTAAACAATTAATTGCCACCTCTCTACACATACTTTTGAATATAATTCACTTCATTATTTAGCGTTTGGAACAACTGTATCTAACACAAATTCTCGTCTTTCTGTACGAAAAATTAAAAGCTACATAATTATTTGTATTTGTACTGACACAATAGTTACAGATTATTTTGAGTATTTCCCATTGGTTGATTGGCCTACGGATCAATGGTAAACCAATAGGCAATAATTTCATAAACTATCGTATTTTGCAGTACCATTTCTTATCTATACTAATATTAGAAAGGGGAAAGATTTGTATTTTTATATGTAATGAAATAACTCAAAAACTGGGCCGATATCAAAATTTCTTTCGCCATTAAAAATCTACCAGTGTTTAACGTAGGCGACAATTTTAACTACTTTTTTATTTATTTTCTTATTTCATTCAAACAAAGTCGGGAGCAACAGCTAGTAATTATATGCAAGAACTGGTACAAAATTTACAGATTTATTTAGAAAATAAAATCACGTAAGTAAAACAAAAGTTTATTACATGTGTATTTTAAACTACACGAAGACAAAATGCGCTACGCAGCGAGTAAATTTCAATTAGTTGTCAGAGTGAGGGCCCTTGCGTCGCAGCGACATTCGATGAGGTCGACTGTACACAACTGCGAGTGCTGTCGTGTCGTATGCTGACTGTACATCATACATGTCACATGACGTATTGATAAAACAGACTGCAAATTATTGTATTTAAATGATTTTAAATTGGTTACAAGACCAAGTTTTAGCATAATTTTACATATATTTGTACTACCTACAACTTACAATAATCGATGTCAGTTAAAATGCGATTTAAAAATATACAGTAGACAAAACAAACAATTAGTATAAAAAAAAATATCACGTGATCAAAAAGCTCATAACCGTAACTTGAGTAACAATTTGACGTCGATGTACACTTGAAGTAATCAGTAAAGTGGGGCGCTAAGGGCGGTAAGGGCGCAGGGACCCCGAGCTCGTACCTCCCCCATGAGGCCCGGACCCTCCGCTGCATTGTTTGGGATAATCCAAATTACATGCTACCACTCCACGCTCAGACGTCGTCCTACTTTGTCGACACGCCAATCACTCGGTGCTATGATTTGCCGACTTAATTCGACACCTATATATTTTTATGCAATATTTATATACTATGTATATCGTATTATAGTAAATAAGAATAGATACATATGTACTATCTAAGACTTTAGATTGAGATTTTTTGAGAGATATCAAAGGCATGAACTAAAAGAAATTGTCCATTAAATTTTTTTTTTGTATCAAAAAATTAAGACATCCAGTCTTATTTATTTAATACTTTTTACACAAATATAAAAATAATTAAAACCAAGCTACTTTAAGATATGCTCAAGGGCAGTTTTAGGCCTTATTTTAACCGAAAGAATGTGAACCCTGTACATATATTGGTACAATATAAACGGTTACTTTGAAATCACAATAAGTTACAACAATTAAACAAGTTAGTGACAAATTCGTCATCCGTAGCAGATAAAAACATCGCAGAGAGACACGTGGCGGGCGCACGCCGTCCACACCGCAACCCCATCCCATGCCCTGCCTCACTAAACTGTTGCTAATACTGACAGTTTGCTAAATGAATTACGTCAATTGCACGATTTCCAGTAACATAGCTTTAAAAAAATTTTTTCTTTTTTGACTATCATATTAAACACTAAACAACGTCCTCTAAATGTAAAATATTACACCAAATTCTTGAACATACTTAACGGCCGAATATTGACACGAATTTTAAATACTTTGCTTCGTAAGCCTGATAAACAAATTTGTATGAAATATGTAGTTTAAGCATAGCTTTATTATTTAGTAGCTGTTGTTCGCGACTTTGTCCGCGTGAAATTAAAAAAATATAGTCTATGTTACCAACAAATTACCCTTCTCATGGTAGAATAATTATAAAAATTGGCCTAGTATTTATTGCGTAATTAAAATACATTTAATACAAAAATCAAAAACACAATTTTTTCTTCTTTACATTATTATACAGAAGACAGCGTTACAAATTCAAAAAACGTTTCAGTATTTGCCCGTAAATAACACAAATTGGGCGCAATTGTTGACGATCTTTTACTACAGATGGTTAAGAAGGCCGGAGACGGATAACCCTCTAGATTACTTTCATTAAAAAATAAAACATACAAAAAAACTCATTGTACTTGAGTCCTACCAAAAACCATCATGCAGATAAAATAGCATTGACTAAAATAACCCTACAAAAATATTGTTAACAATTAACATTAGATAACCGAACCATAAAAAGCAATAAAATGTAGGGTACTCAGCAATATGTCATGTCGTTTCCCACACCGCGGATAGCCCCAGCAGTGGGCAGACACGCGCACGGCCGGCGCTTCGTGGGCAAAGCCACGAGGCAGTAAATTTTATTTATAGCAAAAAAAAAACAAATATGCTAACTTTAACCAGCTTTAGTGGCTAAATAGGGTAATAAGAGCAGAAAAGCTATTTAATTATTTTTTATCTTACTAATATTATAAATGTGAATGTTTAGATGGATGGATGGATGATTTTGGATGGATGGGTGGATGGATGTTTATTAGAGTTTGTAGCCTAAACGACTGAACCGATTTCGATGAAATTTGGTATAGATACAGAGGATAGTCTGGATGAACACATAGGCTATTCACTTTTGTTTTTTTTTTAATCCCACACAGACGTTGTTGCGGGCGAAAGCTAGTTTCAAATAAATAAATTAACTCTGTTAATCCCATCTACATTTAGAACTGATGCACTTTTCAGACGTTTTTTTCTATAAGTTACATTTTTTAGATTATTTTAATTACATAGACTGTAATCAAAATAGCTGACATGTCAATCGTTTAATCTATGTAGTTGTAATCTCATAGATATATATCTGCTAATCCTGTTTAGTTTAGGAGCGTGATATTCTATGTGCGGCGGGAATCGAACCGCGCTCGCCGGTGCATCGCACCGTAAAACTCGCGAGACTAATCACTGCGCACTCGGATGATAGGGGCTTTATTCATAGTTCGAAATTAATATAGAAAATGCTTTAGGTTCGCTATATTACAGTATTGTATTTCGATTTAAAATAAACATAGTGATCCTCAATGATATTAACGAAAATCACATTTTTTTTTCTCTTTAATTTAATGTTTTGTTCCTAGGATACTTTTCGTCCAGATTATGAAATCTACAAAGTTTAAGCTTTATTTTTACAAGAGAAAAATAAGTCCTTCATCAACGAGAAATTAATGTTATAAGTTTTAATATACTGAAAAGCTTTATGCAATAAACTTAATAAATCATTGTAGAAAGTGTAGATCGCACTATGACTACGGCAGTCCTAACCCTCCTATAATCGCTCTCTCGACAATATTTGTTACATCCCCGTTCCCGTTACCGTCGCACCCTACACAGCTACCATCTCGCTCACACATAACATTACACAAATTAACCAGACAAGGACAGATGTGATATATGATTTTCGTTTTCATTCCACTGGCGTGGAAAATTGTCGTAATACGCGTGATTTTATTGTGTTATTATAAGCCAGTGCCCCGGGGACCATTAATAAAAATATTACTTGACAAATATGAGAAATATAATCTTTATTCTATTTTGATTTTTTACTTTTTGTATTTTCTTTTACTACTGCACGTAATGAGCACCTCTGAACTGTCGCAACATTGCCCTCCGGGACAGTCTGAAAACCAGCTCCGCATGGCTTAGGTCATGCATCAACGCTGAGCATACAGCCCATTGTTGTCGATTTATTCATATTTTTTCTTAGCTTATTAGAAACTGTTCTTGTGACAACAATAAAAATCTTTTTATTTTTTTTTTCATAATTTAAATTTATATTTAATCATAGATTACAAACGCATCAAAACTCACATACAGTCAATTGACTTTTATTTCCTAAGTGAAAACCGTGAATCACATTTCAAATATTAAACTGGAGTCTCTACTTATTTGCTAGCGACGGGTTCGGGTCAATCGTGTTGTCTGTACAAACATCGGTCGCGCTGTAACCTGCGGAGGGTCGTCCGTTTGTTTGTCTATGCTCGAATTACTTTATTACACTGTTTATTCGTATAAATTTATCACATAATACTAATAAAATTTCGTTTAAATGTTAGAAGCTAGAGACGCTAAGTTGATCAGTTAAAACTGTCACTTGCAACTGTATGTCGCGGGCTTAAAACGCGACACATAAAGTACTTTTAAATTTATATTTGAGTTAATTAAATAATGTGAGGCGCCATTTTAGCGCTAAAAGTAACCAGCCTCGCTTTTATACCCATATTGGGATTTAAAAGATTTATTAGCCATTTTTGTGTCAAATAAAAATTCTGCGACTCGTAATTCAATACTCTTGTAGTTAAAGATCTTAACTTAATGTTTCTTTTTAATTTTCATTAAATTGTGATGTTTCAAATTAACATATTAATTGATGTAATTAAAAAATAATTACAAATACGTAAAAAAAAAACTTTGAGAAGATTTATCTTGTGTTAATTACTCAATTATGTTGACATTAATTATGGTTAAATTCAGTACTAATACACCTATCTATACTAATATTATAAAAAAGAAAACTTTGTATTTTTGTATTCGATTCACGTAAAAACTACTGGACCGATTTTAAAAATTCTTTCAGTATTAGAAAGGTAATTTATCTCAGAGTAACATAGGCTATATCTTTTATTAGTTTTTACATTCACAGGGACGAAGTCGCGACAAACTAGTTAAAGATATTTCGTAAATTATGCTTTTGATGAATTAAATACACTTGATGAACATTATCCTCACGGTATATATATTTAATCGATATGAGACTATGAGACTGTGACGTCATAATACTCGCGTAAGCACCGTATTTGTTCAGGTGCGTACGCGCATCGGCCCCCACTGCGTGACACGATTTTTTTCAAAGTGAAAATTTTGTGTAATTCAGATTAACGATATGTTGACTTTCGAATAACTGTGTTTTAGTTATTTTTTCATAACCTATTCAATATTATAAAGAGGTAAAATATATAAAAATTATAATACTTAATATTATAAATGCGAAAGTTTAGATGGATGGATGTTTGTTAGTTTGTAGCCTAATCGGCTGAACGGATTTCGATGAAATTTGGTATAGATGTAGAGGATAGTCTGGAAGAACACATAGGCTACTTACTATTGTATTTTTTTAATTCAAGATGGACGGAGTCGCGAGCGAAAGCTAGTATATTATAACTCAAAAACTACAGCGAAGTTTTTTAAACTTCTTTCACTGTCAGAAATTTTTTTTGTGAATTTCACGACGACGAAGTCGCGAGCAACAGCTAGTCTATTCTATTATAAGATGAAAATATTTGTATTTTTATACGTAGTGAAATAGGTCAAAACGTATTTGGCCGATTATAAAAATTCTTTCACCATTAAAAGGCTACGTTATCGGGAAGTAACATATTTTTATTTATTTATTTAATAGTATATTAAACGGTATCTTCGTCCTATATAACACTTTCTGGGTAAGAGGGCTTGTCAAACGATAGAACAGTAACTTCATGTTATATAAATATCCGCTTATTTAGATCTACATTGTAAACTGAGGATAACCCTAATATTTAATAGTACTTAACATGAACATCCGGGATATTCTGCTTTTACAAGCAAACACTTCTTTGTACTCAAAAGATCTGAAGAGGTTAGAATCTTGTTATCGTAAACTATTTTTATAGTATAACAAAAATTACAAGATATTCAATAAACGAGGTTTTGTTCTATCCAATATTCATCTATTTATATTAATAGCTACATTTTATACGTTTTATATTTGAAGCCTATTTGGACCGTCTCTACGTGGTACGGCCAGTTTTAGTGGCCAGTCAGAAAAACGGCGCACTAAACTGAGCAGTAAATAAATTAACGACGCATTTTATTTGGAACGATCGTAAACAACAGCACTCCATGACTGACTGTCCCTCTTAAAATAATAGACGGGATGAGACCAAAATGTAAAGAAATTTTACTTATATCGTGTTTAAAATTTTAGCTGAACACTACGTAACAATTAGTGTAAGTAGTGTTTACACGGATTTATGTTAGACTAGCTGACGCCCGCGTCTTCGTTCGCGCGGTATAAAAAAATCAATAGCCTTAAGGCCTGTACCACCAAATTGTAAATTGTCTGATAAAAATATATGATGGAAATATCGGATTTTGTTCCCTTATCTGACAGTGACGTCATATTTAAGCTATCTCGGTCTCCATCAGCCTGTAGTGGGACAGGTCCTTAATGTTCTAAGCTATGTACTACATCTATGCCATATTATCTAGAACTGTTGGGCTCTTTTGCAATGTAACTATCCATTTAAAATATTAGTAAGATGGCCGATAATTTCAGTTTTAGCTACTCTTGTATTTTAACCAGTAATTCTGTACTGTGTACATAAAAAATATTCAATCACCGGTTCAAACCACTTCAGTCAGCTATCAGACTAAGGTCAGACTGGGGTCGGAACAATTAATAAAGTTTGAAAACATCGTATCGATGTCGGAAAATCGTCACGGTTGTGGGTAACGCCCGCTATGATAATATTCACCACTATAGTATACATATCTATTACATATCAATTTACAACTGATTTCATTTATTATGCCCATTTTAGATGTGCGTATATTACAATCTATATTAACAACTAGCTGTTGCCCGCGACTTCGTCCGCATGATACTATGAAAATATTATTTTATTGTTTACATTTGTCAAATTATCAATAGCAAATGTCAAAATGACATGACGTGACAAACCTTGGCAATCTTGCTTACTTGATGTTGGCAGCAACTTATAGTCTCTTTCCCACATTAGGGTTTTTAGCCAAAATATTTACCCCCTAAGTTTAATGCCGTGAAAATATATAGCCTAAAGCGTGACTTAAGTGTAGGGCTTTTTATTAAATAAAGAATTATTCAAAAACATGCTGTAATTGCTGACATCTTAGGCAACAAAGAAGTGTGTGTTTACGCTTTATTATATTAGTATATAGTTATAAAGAGGAAAGATTTGAATTTTTCTGTGTATTTGATTCACGTAAAAAAATACTGCGCCGATTTTAATGTTGTGTTTGTGTTTAAATTTTAAAAATTCTTAAAAAACCAGAAAGTAATCGTTCGATACGATTATTTAAATCGATTAATCAAAATTAAAATTAATCGATTAATTAAATCGTTGGATACGAAGTTACTGTTAAAGCCACTGGGGAAAGCCTTTGTCCAGCAGTAGACAGATGATAAGATTTCAAATTTCAAATTTAGACACCGAAATCCAACACTAAGGTGCACAAATAATGACAAAAAATAGTAACTAGAAATGATAGATACAAATGTGTACAATAAAGCACTTTAGTAATTTCAGATTTAATTAAGTATTCCTAGCTTAGAGATGGGAAAGAACTAAATAACTAGTCCAACGATTTAAATACAAACATAACATTAAATTTTGACAGAAAAATTACAAGGCGACCATTTTCCAGTCCAGCATTTAAAACAAACGTAGGAAGGGTGTTATCAAAGTGTGGCAAGGGTTGAAATAATTACTAGTATCGGTAAAAATACGACATATAATAAGTACTTATTGTTTCTCTGTTGTCGAAATTCACGTTTTTTTATCTAGTATATAATTCTATTAGAAAGTAATTATTTATTATTAAAATTTATAGTAAAAGTATACAAACATAAAAGCATAAACATTAAGCAAGCTATTTAAGAAATTATTTACTAAACTATGAGACTTTCTACTGCACCTACACCTATACTAAAAATATAAACAGAAAGATTTGTATTTTCGTATGTATTTAAATAAGTCCAAAACTACTGGATCGATTTCTTTGCATTCTTCCACAATTAGAAAACTATATTATCACTGAGTAACATTGGGAATATTTTTATTTCTATTAAATTTTACGCGGGCGAAGTCGCGAGCAACAGCTAGTGTATATTTTCTCATAGTGTAAGACGTTAATCAAAGATCTATATTTAAATAATTACTATTTTCATTTACATTCATTATCGTCGACTAACACTTGCGGGTACTGAAAACCGAAGTCCTGAAAGATTTGAACAAGTCTATCATATAAAATAACCCTACACTAGAGGGTTTCCTCACAACACATTCCACTAGGTCATAATAATCCATGTCAATTGGCAAACAGCTGACAAGTGTTGGCATGAGCCACAGCCTGTCACTTGGCCACACATATCCACCGGCCTGTCACTGGCCAGCTAAATGTATCCGGTTGTGCAACACCTATCGACAGTTTAAAGCTGTCATCTGATGTTATCATAATGCGCCAATTTCACAATAGAATATTATGCATCAACTTTGTTCTGGTAATAATTAAGTATGGTCCTACACAACTTTCTATTGTAAAAAAAAGTTTAAAATACGTTAGTTATTGTTAAACAGAAAATTAGTACTGCGCTATAGGTGAGAGTCAAAATGGCGGGTGTAGCATAACGAATTAAATTATACTACATACTAAAAAAATGTACTAAAATTATACTATTGAGTCGACGTCAATAGGCCGGTGTAACTTAATTTCGTTATAATTTCGCCCTGTAGAAGGTACTTTTTTACGATGTCCTAAATAGTACAATATAGGTAGATTTTTTAGTAAGTGGTATAATTAAATTCTATGATACACCCGCTGCGTTGACTCTCACCGCTATAGGATTGGCACAACACTGGACTAGCGGCATAGACGTCCCTATCTGACAGCTGTCAAATGTCATTAGACGTATCGGAATAGCGCGCTATCCTGGCGTGATCTCTAGCTCTGAGTGTTTTTATGTTAATAACGCTAGTACAATTATATAAATTGTTTAAAACTATGGAGTTTATTCCAAACAAATAGGTCCGTATATCAGAATAAGGGAAGCTTTCCTCTTTTCATTTTCGGCTTTTCAGCTAATTTTTTTTTACGTAAAGAAATTTAAAACTAATCATGACCTGGAATAGTTTCCTATTTAAACTAGATTAGTACATACTACGAGTAATAAACATAGAGACATTGTTTACAAACATAATTATTAGAAAGATAGTGTTTATATTAGTGTCAAAGTAGTTAGTACTAACAAGTTGTAACTAAGTGCGCAATAAAATTAGATATTGATGAATTATTACGTGGCGATATCAAAACTACGCACTACACTACACGAGTAACACTTAATCTGTACTACGGCTTTGTCTGTCATAATTACATAAAACTAGTTCTACTTTAATAAAGCCAGTATTGTAACAATTACATAATAATACACGGACAGACAACTCTGATATATCGATGTGATTTTATCTATCTATACATATATAACAAAATCAGAGTGTCTGTGATATCAAAAGAAATTTCCGATTTCGGGAAAATGATGTATTTGCGTTGCTAGTAACGAAAATCGCATTTTTTTTTTCGTGTCTGTCCGCAAGCCGCGGTTGGGCCGATTTAGACCGAACTTTCACTGAAGGGTAGCTGCAGTTCAGCCCTATCTAGTCGTTGCTCGCGACTTCATCAACGTGTAATAAAAGTAGTAAAAACATAGCCTATAGGTAACGTAGCTTTTTATTGTAGTAATGTCAAATTGTATTAACAGTATATTAATAGGCGTTTTTATTTTTTTTAATAATTTGAATTGATATATCTAACTAGCTGTATCTCGCGAATTCGCCTACGTAAAATTAAAAATATATACCCTATATTACTCACTGATAACGTAAGTTTTCTAATGGCGAAACATTTTTTTAAATCGGCCAAGCAGTTTTTAAATTATTTCAATGCATACAAAAATACAAATCTTTCCTTTTTAGTCTAGCAATAAACATTGAGTTATTAAATGCATGTCCAGTATCGACCTCCGACCTGCGACCCGAAGCCGCGCATCAGATACGAGATATCTAACACACTCAAAATAATGCAATCAATTATAATTAATGAAAATTAACGTAAACTTATGTTATTACAACTGGATCTGATAACACAAGATACTGTTTCCGTATACAATTTATTCGACTAGCCTTTTACCGCGACTCCCTCCGCTTGGAATTAAAAAAGTAAATAGACTATGTTCTTCCAGGACTATCCTCTACAGCTATGCCAATTAATCGAGATCGGTTCAGCAGTTTAGGCTACAGTCTAACAAACATCCATCTAAACTTTCTAATGGCTAGATTACGTCTACAAGCTTAACGCATATATAGTCTGGATTAGTTAAGCGGTACAAACATACCTCCAATTCTTTGTTAAATTCTAACATATATTCGAATCATTAGATACTGGGAAATACTTTAATTACAGTGTACTTTTATATTTCTGCGATCTATGTAATTAGAGCTAAATGTTTTATATATTTGATGTGTTTCGTGTAATAGTGCCGTGGGCTCAGCGGTTGCAAGTCGGTCGAGGTCGGTAGCTTGTTCGACCGAACGTTACACCAAACACAATGTACTTTAGTTACACATTACTTGACGTTACTTATTGAATTGTTTCCGTGTTCGATATAAATCATTATATTTTAGACCCTTTTCTTAAAATGAAAGGATTGGAAGTCCCTTTAATTGAAAGAAAAGTGGATTTAACGGCGGATGAGACGCATGGGAAGGGGAAATATCCTCTTTATGTGCAACGCATCTGCAATTGTGGATGTCTATGGGTAGTGGTAGCGGTAGTCAAAGCGGTAGTATGATTCCTCTGGGACCATCTATATTGATAGTGTTTATTCAAATATCTAACAGTAGTTGATATCAGAAATGGACAATAAAGTGCTATTTAAAGACCTAGAACGACTAGACTAGATAGTGTTAGTTTGCGAGACACTCGGACGCGGTGAACGTGCCATACTTTGAGTGACACGTCACGTCAGCGGGGTCAAAGTTGTCTCGATACTGGTCCATGATATCTGCACTTTGACCACTGACTCAACTGCAAAACATTCTAGGTTTAACAAGACACGTGTCAAAGATAAACAAGTATTTTGTCATCAAGGAGCTTAAAGCCTATAGAATTTAGGGGTGACTGTAATAATCAACCACGCTGATCTATTGCGGGTTGGTTGACTTTCATATGATTGAATTTCTTCGCTGATATGTGCAGATTGCATCACGTTTTCCTTTACCGTAAGTACATATAATAATAAAGTTTTATAGTATGAATAACTAACTTTCGCCCGCGACTTCGTCCGCGTGGAACTAAAAACAAACGAAAGTTAGTAGTCTATATGTTCTTCTAGATTATCCTCTATATCTGCACCAAATTTCGTCGCAATCTGTTCAGCCGTTTAGGCTACAAACTTTAACAAACATCCACCCATCCATCTAAATATTCACATTTATAATATTAGTATGAAGTCTGTTATTTTAGAGTTTCTGAAATAGGATAAAATGATTGAGTGCAAAATCATAGGACCATTATATAATACCTGGTTATTGATAACCACCAGTTTAGCAAAGAAAAAGTTTAAATAAACGCGACATTTTAAGGTAAACGAGGTTTATAATTAATACGTCAAACATTTACTCATGTATGGTAAAACGTCAAAGATATTTCAATTAATAAATGGTGTCTCAAGCAATAAAATACAAACATCGAGTACAGTTAGATGATAAATAAAAATCGAGATAAATACAAGATTTAAGTAATAGACTTTTACGTTTATAAATCTTACTAATATAAATGGATAGATTTGCCATAAATGTTGAGCGTAGTCTGGACATACAAATTCAACTATTTTTTTTCATTTCGCGCAGACGGAGTCGCCAGCAAAAACTACTTACAATTTAAACCTTATGAAATATGTTTCACTTTCATTGTTATAATTTTTTTAATGTTTAAAGTAAAATGTCTTGTGTAGTTACGAATTTTGCAATTTCTTTTGAATTGCGACTATTTGCCTTAAAACAGACTTAAAAATGTACTGAGTATTTGAGCCCGCCAATCGCTTACATCTTGAGTCATGTCGAGCGAATCAAATTAGAGTGGTCTTCGCCTAACGCGGATCAACGTTCAATCTTGTATTTACGATAATGACCAATTGTTGACCATGTTTGGGAGACGTTCCGACCTCGTTTCATTTGACGAAGTGACTAACTTCATTATAAGATATATCTACCATCAATTTTAAACAAATTCTTATAAAAGGGTAAGCAGTCATGTCATTATTTTTCCATTAAATATTCATATCTTTTGAAAAAATAAATTTTACGTATTGTTATCAATGTATATTTTTTCGAACGTTATTTTAAAATCTTTACAATGAAAAAGAAGTTGTTACATGAACTTTTCTTTTAATTTATCTGAAAAAAAAAAGTGTACATCCTCCACGAAATGATCGTAACATAAAGTGGTTCAGGAAGTGTATCACTTGGGGGATCATTTGAGTCATATTACAAATATTGCGCGCTCCGAAATAGCTTAGAGTCAGCGGCGGTAAACAAAACCGCGCTGCATCGCTTGTTATGAACCACGGTCGTTGCCAGCTACCTGGACATCGAGTTTGGGTCCTTAAGAGTAAAGTTAAATGTAACAAAACTTTAACAACATTGCACAGAAAATCTAATTTAATTTTTTTTTTAATTTTTTAGAGTTTATGCTACTTCGTGTTTAATTGAGCTTGCTTATAAGGCGTTTTAAAAACTGTATAGAAGTATGTAATTTACACAGAGAGTTAACCAATGTATAGTTGCAAATTAATCCATACGTATTTAGTACTAGCTGTTCCCCTGCGACTTCATCCGCATAAACTTATGAAAATGTTATTTTATTGTTTACATGTGTCAAATAATCAATTGCAAATGTCAAAATACCAATTACCTTACTATGGCAATTTTGCTTTCTTGATGTTGGCAGAAACTTATGGTCTCTTTCCCACATTGGGGTTTTTGTCCAAAATATTAACCCCCTATGTTTTATGGCGTGAAAATATATAGCCTAAACCATGACGTAAGTGTAAGGCTTTTTATTACAAAAAATTTTTTTCAAAAATATGCTATAATTGCTGACATCTTAGGCAACAAAGAAGTGTGTGTTTACGCTTTATTATAATAGTATAGAGTAACTATAGAGTATAGATTACAAAAAATCGTTTTAAATAAAATGAAACAAGTGTATACCTAAAATATTCTGGATATACCTAGCTATGTACAAATGATGCATTTAAACAGTTTGCACAAGTGGCACTATATAAAAACACAATAAAGAAACAACATTGATTTAGTCATGGTTAATTTTACTCAGTGTCCCATGGACGTAGCAAATAAAAAAACTTTAATATGACTGTAAATGTAATAAAATATTCACATTGAGACAAGTCAATGACATAGTTATTTTATGGCAGCACATGTCTTTATGTTACAACTAGTAATTTAAAAATACATACTAGAACCATAATAACTTTTTAACATACAACTCTTTTTTCCCTCGAGGGGAATGCTTTATGCATACTGCCATCCCCGGAGGGGGGACAGTTATGTGAAAATCTCCCAGAACCATAATAACCTACCAATCTAATAGTAATTAAATAAAACGAAATTAAAAATCCATCTGATAACACGTATGAGATTTTTTGTCACATGTTTAGTCACAATTTTAGCAAGATTGTTGAGACTAATACAAAGGTAAAATCTATTAAAAAAACTACAAAATAAACTATTGATTCAAATCAAATTGTACATAATTCTAGATACATTTTCCACCTGAAGTTGCCTGAAGGCATAATTAAATAATTCCGTGCAATTGAAAATGAATTACTGTGACATGTACAATCAAAAGGTCCACTGACAGACTAATGAGTGCGGACTAACTGCAGATCCATTGTGTCAATCAATATGAATCCTTGATCTAAATAATAACATGCTAATATCAAAAGCATATGTACTTTAATTGTCATTTTCTGATCAGTACTGCGATAAACAAAGGAGATTGATACAAAAGTTGGTGGCAATCTTGGTTGGGGTTATTCTAGACTGACATCCAAGAATTGAGATGGGTGAGTAAAAGTCTGTGGTCCCTATAAGTATCTGTCATAGATGCAAAGTATGTATGTATGTGGCTAGCAAGTAATAAGACAACAAGAGTATATATGAGGGTAGATTTCTTCAATAAGTAGACATCTATGCCAATAAAAAATCTTAAGTTGGCACAATAACTATTATGTTTATTGACTCAAAAATTATTTATCTACTTTGCAAGTATTTTTACCAAGTAGGAAATAGTATAGTAAACAAACATATAAATTTAATTTTAACTAAAACTTAGATTTTTTTAGGAATAATTGTAATATTACACTAATTTAAATATTCAGTTTATATTTAGTAATTGACTATGTTACATTTTGTCAATAACAAATACAGTCTACCCACAATCTAATTACATCTAAGTGTTTTTTTTTTTTTCAGTACAATCAATAACTTTTTCTTATATGAGTGTACTTATCAGATAAATAAATATTCATTGTAATAGGGAATTAGACAAATTCTATTGATGTAAGTAAATAATTACATAATTTCAAACATAAGTAAGTAATGAAATTATAAATTGCATATTTTAATTATATATTATGTCCTTTGGTAAGTATATAAAAAAGTTTGGCGTCTATAAGTATTAACAGCCGATACCATAAGGCGCTACATCGGCTCCGTGCGACGTACGCGCCGTACTCGCGTAAATAAACAAATTACATTGTAAACATTCAGCGTGAAGAGAACATAAAAACGGCAATTCGCGATCTAAAACGGACAACGCGAGGATAAATTGAGCACAACTTAGTTTGTTATGCCCCATCCAGCGAAATGGACAAAAAATGCAATGGGTCCATCCCGTATAGTCAATGTTGTTTGGTAGTTTTGGCGCAAAATTTCCTCAGCTTTGCACGGTTATAACTTTACCTGGTTTCAGCGATAGAGAGTGAGTGAATGTAAACAAATCCTGAAACAATTCAGCTTCGAGACCAAAATCGTATCACAATGGAGAGCACATTTGACAATCGACTGTGTGATCAAAACATAGCCTTTTGAAGCCCTTGCAATCAAGATAAGGAAGGCTTGGCGATTCTAACACATACATTAGTGATCCAGTAACGATACTGAATGGTTATTGAATGGGAAAATGCTTTTATTCGAATGCTTTTCGCGAGATTATTATTCGGTTTAGACACTGAAAATGGCATAACACGCGAACACTTTGATCGAATTTCACACTGAAACACTTCACCATATCGCGACACTTTGTTTGAGGAACGCGAGACGGGCCTCGGTATGCATTTTTTCACTCACCTTGTTGTTTATTTGCTATTTTATTAAAACAGTTTTGAAAAACTTCATATAAATGCATAGGCTCGTCATCGCTCGTCGCCATTTTGGAATTTACTGTCCAAATAAACCATTGACAATATAGAAAGAACCACTAACAATTAATGCGTTCAAAATTTTTTGACAGGAGTCCCCTGGAACTAGAAATGAATCTCGCACTTCATTAAAAAAAACTTATTTCTCCAAAGTTAAAACTAAGACCACATTTTCTGTTTTAAAATTATAAGCTTCTTTACCTGTAACTTAATTATCTAGGTTCATTGTAATATTTCAAATTACCCAAAGAGGTCATAAAAATTGAGAAGTTCGCCATGTTTTGCTATGAACTGACGTAAGAAAAGCCTATACTTACAAAATTTTGGAGTGCACTTCAAAAAAAGGGAAATAATAACTATCTACATGTAACATGTTTTCATTGAATTCCATTAACACCCAAAACCAGGTACAGTTTAACATAAATTTGCTTAAATCGCGTAAAACATAGATATAAAATTTGTTTGTCATAACCTTTGTTGTTGCAGATTCTTATTAGCTTTAGTCAGCTGTCGTCTCGTTATTCATGTATATTCAAGCAAAAGAAGCACAATAACAGTAAAAATAAACATGTGAAAAGCACAGAAGCCGCTCCTGGGTTCTACAAAGCTGCATTATGTCCTGAAAGTTTAGAAGAAGCAGTAAACAATTTTGATAAAAATGTTTTAAAAGACATGGGTAAAATTAACTTAAGATCTCTTAGAACAGTTTCTACACCTTGTAAAAATTCCGTTAAAAGCTTCGTACAGTTGAGCTCCGCAAAAAAAATTTCTCATATATCAGGACAATCATTTGAGAAAAACAAAAATGGTTGGACGAATGTACCCCATGTTCCAACTGTAACCGTCGATTTTCGCGGTAAAAGTCCGAGATTGACATTCACCGAAAACTTTATTGGACTGTTTGCGAATGGAATACATGATGATGTGTTCAGATACAAAATACAGGTCCGCAATTTTAAAACGGAGCGTAGTATCCATGCAGACTTGAAAAGGAATCCCAACCTCATCAATAGACTGCGTAAGTTATTCGGTCAGTATTATTAGCAATTTTTCTGCAGTGTTAGTTGTTGTTAGTAACAACATACATTTTACATAAACTGTACATTCATATAATAAATTGACTGAAAGATTCACTTTAGGTCATAATTAAGTAATTTCCATTATTGGAAGATAATTAAGTAAATATCAAAAGCTAAAGCAAATAAAGAAAGTCTTAGCTTAAGCTTAATGTTTTATCTTATTCAATGCTACTTTGCTTAGTAAGTTTTATTAATATGTGACATTCAACATGATAACTTAGGAGGAATAACTAAAAAGTAAATATTTTTACTTTTGCCCTGTCTTTATACTTACTGCAATAGCGCAGCAACCCAAAGTGGGTCTCTGACACGAGAGAACGCCAGTCTTTATAAACAACATATATTACATACAGGTACAGCAGTTAGATATCTTAGCTATAAATACTGTGCAAGCTGTTAGGCATAAAAGTATGCAGTTTACTTATTACCTTAGTCTGCCATATTTATAAAGAAATAAGCCTAAAACTGTACCTTAATAAGATATTTTTGTAAACAATTAGGACTAAATGTCAGTGAAGGTACAGAGAAACAGCAGCAAAGCAACATGGGGCCAGAGGTAGCACCACGCTTGGAGAAGCTCCTTACCGAAGACCAGCTTCTCACTAGTCATCAGAAGGATAAGATTAAGATTGCATTTGCTGAAGGATATCTTGCAGGTATATATCCATCACCTTAACAGAACTTGATTGAAATTGATGATCTACCAATCATTGTTCATACATGTGTAGCAGATCAGTGCTTACAGCTTAGCTCATATTTGTATCGGCATAGTTGTGACATGCATTTAGAAAGATCTGTGAGTCATAAGGCTGCTAGCAGTTCATCAGCTCAAATAATTATAGTTCAATATGTGACTTTACACCATTTTAGTTGTTGAGGTGCAGCTCAATGGTTTTATGGCTCAGCTGAAGATTCCAAACAGTTCAGATCTGATTTACACACATAAATTCTGAGCTTTAGGGGTATTATTGAAAAGTGGTAGTGCCAGTTTTAACATCTTAGCACAAATGGGCCGGCACGACTAGTGTAATACCACGACCACACAGAAAACAGGAATGAAATGGAAGCAATTCCGTGTTTCGTCTGATGAGTGTGGTGCCGAAGGCCTAATTTAATCCCTTTACCACCCGTTTCTTATAAGAAAAGGATGGGAAGAGGAAGTGGATTTGACGGTGGAGGAGATGCATAGGAAGGGGAAATATCCTCATTATGTGCGTCTCCTCCTTCGTCGGATAAGGTTAGGCAACGCATCTGCAATTGCCGATGTCTATGGGCAGCGGTCGCTTCGCCATTTTGGCGGATTCAGGTGTCCGCTTGCTTGATTGCCACCTTATGTTATATAAAAAAGAAATATGGATTTTGTACAGGTTTTAAATGACATCTTTAATCTCACATAAAACTGAACCAATCTAGTTATTTGTAAAGCTATTGATAGCCCTGATCTATTGTTTTTATGTAACATCCATTTTTTACATATTAGTGATGGTGTTATTCCAGGCTCTCACCCGGAGAATGCTCGCACTTCCAAAGGCTCCAAGTACCTGAAGCTGGTGCAGCAGTTGCTCACCATTGTGCTGTTCCTTGCCATCTTCGTCAGCCTCATGGCCTCCGTTAGTGGCACTGTATTCCGGTATACATCAACTATTTTAATAGCTTCTAACAAAATAATGTTTTGTAGATTTTTAACACTTAACAACCGAATTCTGAAATGAATCTCGAACAGTTTGTTACATAAGTGCTGTTTACAATGTGACAAGTGTCAAAATGTTGTTTAATTTTACAGTTTAAGTATGGAGTAATATAAAATTTAGTTTCAGTATTCCGTCGTAAGTTTTGCCATACTCACAATAATTGTAATAATAATTTAGCTTGTAAATGTAGTATAAAGGCTTATAAAATTGATTATTGATCTGGTATTTAACAGTTTGGGCTACATTTTGTAATAATATAATCAGCAGGAATGTGACTAACATGCGCAGGATCCAGCTCGGCAACCAGGTGGAGGTGGACCCCGAGGACATCAATGTCACCTTCGATGACGTCAAGGGTGCTGACGAGGCCAAGCAGGAGCTCAAGGATGTGGTCAGTTCAATTATTTTAAAATTATACTTAACAGACTAGCTTTTGCTCGTGATTTCGCCCGCGTGAAAATAAATAGTAATATAAAATATAGCCTATGTTACTCGGTGATAACATAAATTTTTTATTGTGAAAGAATTTTTGAAATCAGCTCAGTAGTTTTTGAGTTATAAAAATGCAAATCCTTCCTTTTTATAATATTAGTACAAAAGGGTATTTTTGTGATCTAAATATCTTATCTTCCAGAAAAGTCTAATTGTAAGCGAATTTATTTTTTTATTAGCTTTCGCCCGCGACTCTGTCTAAGTTAAAAAAAAATACAAGTAGCCTATGTGTTCTTCCAGACTACTCTACATGTGTGCAAAATTTCATCCAGATCCGTTTAGCCGTTTAGGCTACAATCTCTAACAAACATCCATCCATCCATTTATCATATTAGTAAGGTTTATTTGTTTAACGTACAGTTGTGAATTTTCAGGTGGAATTCCTAAAGTCTCCAGAGAAGTTCTCTTCCCTAGGGGGTAAACTGCCGAAGGGTGTGTTGCTGGTGGGTCCGCCGGGCACGGGGAAGACCCTACTGGCGCGTGCGGTGGCAGGCGAGGCTCGTGTGCCCTTCTTCCACGCAGCGGGCCCGGAGTTCGATGAGATACTGGTCGGGCAAGGCGCGAGGAGGGTCCGGGATTTGTTCAGTGAGTCAATACATGTGTTTAAATACCCTTTTAAGATTTTATCAGGTTATTGCTGGATATAGCTTATGTTAAAGATAACCAGAATTGCTAGCGCCATCTATATTAATTTAAATAAAATAAACGACTCTGCCATCTAGCGTGCAATATTCTTTGTAGTCGGTCAACCATATGAATTCGCCAAAATAGCGACACTACTGCTGACCATAGACATTCGCATTTACAAATATTCTACAATTGTTTTTTTTGTATAAGTCTACAGTGGACTTGTTAATAATAGTAATTATTTTACATTATTTCCAGAAGCGGCAAAAGAACGTGCACCTTGCGTTATATTTATTGACGAGATCGACTCTGTCGGCGCCAAGAGGACCAACAGCGTGCTGCATCCGTACGCCAACCAGGTCTGATGGCCATTTAAGCTAATTTCAGAACATATGCAGAGAAGGGGACATGGGAAGAGGAAATATCCCCATACCGTGAATCTCCGTCTATTAAAGCAATGCTACTTGCATTGTGGGGTAAACTTCAATCACGGGTTAAATTAAATCCAAAATTAGGTTTTTATGATTCTTTTTACAGAAAATGAAATAACTTTAGAACTACAAAAAATCTAGAATCATGTTTTAGGCTAATTTTATAGCTATTTAGGTCTTCTACCTTCACAAAACTTTTGATCCTTTCACTATCATCTTGTATAAACTGTATTGACACTGAAAATGTTAGTTCTTTTATTATCTCATATCTTTATTTTCTTATTTAGTATATAATATATAAGTTACATGATAAAAAATAAAATAAAAATGCACGAAACAGACCACCACCGGTTGCAGAATCCGATGAATCAACCAATGGTACAGAGACATTATCATCACTAAGCTTGAGGTTTCTAAAATAACTGTTTTTATTTTTAATTTGTTGCAGACTATCAACCAGCTGTTATCGGAGATGGATGGTTTCCACCAGAACGAGGGTGTGATAGTGCTGGGCGCTACCAACCGCCGCGACGACCTGGACCAGGCGTTACTGCGCCCTGGCCGCTTCGACGTTGAGGTCAATCAGTAAATAATTACAATTTAGAGCCATAAAAACAACGTTTCAGTTCAAATACACGTAGAAATGGTTCCAATTTGTGAAATATGATTTTTTTTTCATACAAACACTGCAATTTTATCACCTACGAGCTGTTCCCATGCGGCTTAATCCGCACGAAATTATAAAAAGTTTATTTAATTATTTACATTTGTGTAATTTCCAATTGAAAATGTCAAAATCAAATGCACAAATGACAAAGAAGGTGTTTAACAATAGATGACAAATACCGTTACCATGGCAACCCTGTCTCTTAGATGTTAGCTTGTAGTTATAGCCCTTTTCCCACATAAGGGTTTTTTCCAAAGTAATTATACCTTTATTTTCATAGCGCGAAAATTTATAGCATAAAACGTGTCGTAAGTGTAGGGATTTTTATTAAAGAAATAATTATTCAAAAATATACTGAAATTGATGACATTCTATGTAACTAAATAGTGTGTGTGTGTTTATGCTTTTTAGTTTAAATATAGATTAGCTTTCGCTAGCGACTTAATCAACGTAGAAATAAAAAAAAAAGTGTTCTTCCATACTATTCTCTACATCGATCCAACTAAAGTTTCGCTAAACATTAGTAAGTTTAGTAAGTAGTAATGTAGTGTGTTGTCCGCAGGTGTCCGTGCCGACCCCCGACTACGGCGGGCGCGTGGAGATCCTGCGGCTGTACGTGGCGCGCGTGGCGGCGCAGCCCGAGGTGGACGTGGAGGCGCTGGCGCGCGGCACCACCGGCTTCACCGGCGCAGACCTCGAGAGCATGGTCAACCAGGCCGCGCTCAAGTATACTAACATGACATAACTATGCACCCTTCACAATTGGTCAGTACAGTTAGCGCTGGAAGACTGGACTGACATTCAACTGGCACAGTGAGTGTACAATCTATGGCTGCTCGGTGCAACTGTACTGACCAAGTGTGAACTGGACATTATGTTGCAAAGTAGCTGTTCCACGTGAAATTATTTTGTTTTTGAACATAGTCTATGTTACTCAGTGATAACGTATATATTGGTGAAAGAATTTTTGAAATCGGAGTTTTTGAGTTATTTCAAATATTTTTATGTGTGAAATAACTCAAAAATATAAATACAATTTTTTTTCTCCTTATATGAAAGTATTGTTATAAAAAGCTACGTTATCGCTTCATAACATAGGCTATGTTTTTTTCTCATTTTTTAAATTTGACTCGGACAAAGTTGCGAGCTATAATAAATACACACAAAATAGTTTTTGACTGTAATGTATTGTGTCGCAGGGCGGCGGTGGAAGGCGCGCAAACAGTGTCGATGGGGCACCTGGAGGAGGCGCGCGACAAGCTGCTGATGGGCCCCGCGCGCCGCTCGCGGCTGCCCGACGACGAGGCCAACGCCATCACCGCCTGCCACGAGGGCGGCCACGCCGTCGTCGCTTACTACACCAAGGTGCACCTCACATATCACACAAACACAAAAACACTAAAAAACACATATACACAAAGCATAGTTGACATTTGAGTCACCTTACGTGACTGACTAGCGCCATCTATTGATTAGGTCCTGAAAACTCGCATGTCGATATAATTAGTTGTATTTAAATAAATTACCAATAGATGTCACTAAATTTAGGTTACAAGTTATAAGACACCCATTCATCTAATCTTTCGCATTTATAATATTAGTAACAATAGCTGTTAACGGCTTAATCTAAATGATATAAAAAAAAAATAAAGTTTGCAAATGACAACGAAAGAATTTGTAAAAAATATGCTAAGATTGCTGATATCTTACATAACAAAATATATGTTTACGCTTTGTTATATTAGTATAGGTTTTATAGTTAGAGTGTATTTGTTCCAGGACGCGCACCCGCTGCACAAGGTGACGATAATACCTCGCGGGCCCTCGCTCGGACACACCGCGTACATACCCGCTAAGGAAAGGTAATCCCTTGTCCTTCCACCCTTTTTAAGAGGATAAATGGGAAGGATTTGACTGTGGAGACGTATAGGAAGGGGAAATATCTTATTTACTTGCGTCTCCTGCAATATCGGAATTTTGGCCTGGATTGGCTCTGTTACAAAGTTATTGATACTGTGCAGATATCACGTGACGAAGCAGCAGCTGCTGGCGATGATGGACACCATGATGGGGGGACGTGCTGCTGAAGAGCTCGTCTTCGGACCTGACAAGATCACATCGGGTAAGCCACTTTTTACCATATAAAAACTATACCTCTATACTTATAATAAAGTAAACACTGCAGGATGTCAGCAATCACAGCATATTTTTGGATTATCCTGTTTTCAATGAAAGCCCTGCACTTATATGTATTAGGCTGTATATTTTTACGCTTAGGGGGTAGGTAAATTAGGAAAAATGCTCTTCGAGAAATAGACAAATATAAGCTTATAGCAAAGAAGCAAGATTGCCATTAACTATTATGGGTTTTCCAAATTTAGTCAGCATGTAGTTTTATAATTTAATATAGATGAAGTCGCGCGGGAACATCCTATTTATTAATAGCTTTCGCCCGCGACTCTGTCCGCGTGGAATTAAAAGTATCTTATGTGTTCTTCCAGACTGTTCTCTAAATCTATGACGAATTTCATCCAGATCTATTCAGCGGTTTACGCTACAAATTGTAATTAACATCCATCCATTTAAATTTTTGCATTTATAGTTTTAATTAGAGTAAGAATGTATGACACCGTGTGTCCAGGGGGGTCGTCAGACCTGAAGCAGGCGACGTCGATCGCGTGCCACATGGTGCGCGAGTGGGGCATGAGCGAGAAGGTGGGGCTGCGCGCGCTGGAGCCCCCGCGCGGCGCCCTCGCCCCCGCGGAGACCATCGGCCCCTACACCAACGAGCTGGTACGGTGCACCATCTTACACAATTTTCTTTTTTCCTCACTAATAATTACGGTATGGAATGCCCTAGAGTATGTTATGTTTGCACAAAATGGCAGTGAAAAATAATTTTTTAAAAAGTCGTTAAAGTTAGTACGAGTTCAGATTTCATTCGTAATTTATTTATTGTTAATTTCTTTGTCGTCGTTTTCCGATTAATTCAAATCAAATTGAAAACGTTGCAATATTAGTTTTAAAACTCAACAATAGATGGCGCTATTTCAAATGTTACTATCAGTCTTAATTTTATTAAATTGGATAATTTAATTTAATTATGCAGTTCCTATGCTTCGCTGATTTTTTATATAAATGTTTTATTGTTATACATTTGCAGGTGGACGGGGAGATAAAGAAGCTGTTGTCGGAGAGCTACGAGCGCGCGAAGGCGATTCTGCGCGCACACGCTAAGGAACATAAGGCGCTTTCTGATGCTTTACTCAAGTAATATTCTTACTCTTCTACAATAAAACTAGAAGGGGAGGGGAGGCAAACAACACTGCGTTGACACAGTGACTCAGACTCTTCACTGGATTTGTATTTTTGTCTGTATTGGAATAACTCGAAAACTACTGGGACGATTTTAAAAATTCACCGTTAGAAAGTTAATTTATCTGCGAGTAACATGGACTATGTTTTTTTGTTATTTTATTATTGTTATTTAAAAAAACGCGGGCGAAGTCACAGTAACAGCTATTTGATAGTATTTTGATGAGAAATTTCTTCATATTGAAGTATAAATTTGCAATATAGATACGAGACTTTAGACGCGGATGACATCAAGGCGATAATGAGCGGAGAGAAGTTGAAACGGGACAGACAGAACCGCCAGCCGGGCAAGGAGCCCGTGCCAGCTCCCGCGTCAGCACCGGGCGCCGCTGGACTGCTGGCTTCACCACCTGCAGCGCCGCAGCCGGCATAGCACGGGTATATTGAGCATTGTTCATCACCAGTAGACGTCCTCACCCCAAGGTGACTCCCCAAGGAGTCTACTCTAAGTTAGGGATGACTAGGCCATAGTCAACTGCAATGCGCGACTTTATACCCTCGTTTGATGTTTTCCTTCACAGTAAGAATGTCGGTTGTTTTTTTTTAATATTTAGAGCCTGTCCCACCACTGGCTGATAGAGGCTCAGATAGCTTGAAAATGACGTCACTGTCAGATACGGTAACAAAATCCGATATTTTCATCATATATTTTACACGTTGGATTGTTATCAGGCAATTTACAGTTTGGTGGGACAGGCCCTTAAATTATTGTTAAAATTATCAGAAACTAATCAATAACAGTTAACTCATGCATCATCATTTAGTGACGGCACCGACTACTTTGCGAGAAAGTCGGTGTCCGTTCACATATAGACACCGACTCTAGTCGGTGCTGATACCGCATCGATCATGAATTAAACCGTTTTAATTATTTGTGTAGAGCATAAAAGGTTTAAAATTAAGTTTTACAGATATATGTGTATTGGTAAAATTATTTGACAAATAATTTGAATTTTCCTTTTTTCTAACTTTTTAAAACTCCTTGAACATTTTTTTTGTTATTTTTACAGGAATATGCGCCGTCCAGTATGACGCTGGGTGCGTGCGGACACCTCGCCTCAATACATACAAATAAGTGTAACAATATATTATTTCATATTCAGTTGATGTTTGCTCTTGTAAGTAGGAATTACAATACGAATGTAAATATTTTTGTTAAACAAGAGATATCTCTTGTGTTAGTTAATTTCAGTTAATATTTCGATATAGGTTGTTTTAAATGTTACATCAACCATTTTTTTTTAATTAATATTTGAATTTATCAATATAATTTTGATTTAAATTGTTTTTTTTTTGCAAATTTATTTAAACATTATCCTTATTAATTATGGATTGTAAAATTTGAAAACTAAAATTTAACTTTTGTTAACGTTAACTTAACAGTTAGAATACTTAGCAGTAACTTGAGAAAGTTGATTGTTTATTATATTCTGTATGAAGTAATTTTGTGTTTTCCCAAAAAATAATGACAGAAACTTATATAACTTAGATCGTACTTAGCGGAGAGTGTTACATCCTGCTTACAAGTTAGCAATGCATTCAAGTTGTGAAGGCGTTAGTGTTATTGTACAACATTAAGCCTTTTAGCGCCTCAAGTGGTAATTATTTTTTAAAATCAAATTAGTAAAAGTACAAATTTGTCTGAAACATGTAAAATTGGAACCCGAAACTTTTAGTTTAAGTTGAATAAATATTTCAACATGCATTAACTTAATAACTTTATGGAATTCGTAAAAAATAGAATCAATTGTTTAAAATTATATGTTAATGTTGGGTTGTATAAAAACATGTTTAACAACTTGTTGTAAAACATGTTTCGTAAAAACCTATATTCAATAGTCATGGGTTTCGAATTTAACTTAAATTATTATTAGTTTAACAAATTGTTTAGTTGATTGAGAATTTATTTCTGCCATTTCTTCCATTTATCTAATTGTCTAACTATTTGATAAAAAAAGAATTAAATTCGATATCTCATGTCTCGATTTAGTTTATTTTCCTTTTTTTTGAAGTGTTACCAAAAACCTTATACGTCAATGATTTTAACAATTAATGATTTGCGCTCGGAATGGCCGCTAACAAAGTTAACTTCAAGTTGAAAGGTTGTGTAGTTAAGTTGCAATGATTTACTTTGGTTTGAATACTTAGAAACTACTGTGTACATTATGGAAAATATTCTTTAGTTTCTGTTTGATCCTGTAACTTAGGACTTGAAAGTTATTTTATTGCATAAATGTGATACAGACGCAGTCAGAATGACCTAAGTATTTATAAAAGTTTTAAATAAATTACCTACAAAATGTATGAAGGCGCAAATCGTATAAGTGGAAAGCAATATTGTAGTTAGATTTCTGAAACTTCATATCTTATGAAAAAGTTAAATACATTATATATTTTATGCAGATCATATGTTTTGAGAAATAAAAATATTGGAAGAAAATCTGTGTTTTATTTTATTGTTTTTTTATATACTCCGTCCAAGTGGAATTTAAAAAATCAAAGTAGCCTATGTGATTTTCCAAAAATATACATTTAAGCCAAATTTTATTGAGTACTGTAACAAACATCCATCCATCTAAATTTTCGCAATTTATATCGTAAGTTGGTAGACGAGTAAGCGGCCACCTGAACCCGCCAAAATAGCGAAGTGACGCAGTGTTTCGCGTTGTATGGGGAGGTTGGCCATAATTATTTATGAACATTTTTTAACTAATTTGGAGATATTTGATTTGTTTTCATTAAAATTGTAATGTAGGTGTGTTAATCAAACGGCGGTTGGTACTGGACTGATTTATTATGTGTCATTCAGACGGTACATTATTATAAGCATACCCACATATACACCACATTATCTCCCCCTTAAAAAAAAGACAAAACATATAAAATTACACATAAAAATACAATAACAACATTACAAACACATTAAATACATTTTAAAAT
>NW_013525213.1:2655137-2714408 GCF_000836215.1 Papilio polytes
TCATGTTATAAAGACAAATACAATTACTATTTTATTTCATCAAACTATCCGTTTTCCACAAAACCTAACTTTTAAAACTAACGGTAACATCATCATGTGTTAAATTTAAAATTGTCTAATTACCAAAACTAATTCTAAAACGTTAATAATGCAATCAAAATACAATAAGAAAATTTACATTAACATCTACGTTACATATTTGAAATTCAAAAAATTTGCAATTGCACACGTCATATCGCCGCTAACGTCTCGCTCACACCTGCAGCAAATGATATGCGGCCGTCCCGCTCGCACTTGCACTTTGCCCGATTACACTATGCGTTGATCTACCGTTATTTATCCTAACTTATACAAACTGAAATATCGAATGGCAAATTATGAAATTATGAATGCAAACACAAAAATATATAAAATTTACATCACCGAGATATACAATACAAAAGAAAAAAATACAAACACTCCCGAATCTTACAGTCCCTATATCACCCGCGTGTACACTTCGCACGATTTAACACATGACGATTGCGGGACGAACCTCCTCGTAAAACCCGCAGGCACCTCTGCCGCCGCCACTTCACGGACCTCTTGTCCATTCTCCCGGCCGGCCCCGGCCCTGAATATCTTCCGGACATACACATGCCCCAAACACCCGTGTGCTTTTAATATCGCACACGTAGACTGCGGGATTCACCTCACCGCAGCACCTGCACGCGCTCCGCTTCCGCCGCAGCACCGGCCTTCTGCCCACCGCTGCTGCCTGCCCGCGCGCAGTCCGAGTCCCTGCGCCGGCGCCGCTTGCTAACCGCTGCTCCCGGCTGCCTCCGCACTGCGCCCAGCCGCCGTCGACACTATCGCCGCCTGTCCTACCGCCCTTTTTGCGGTCGCCCATGTCCATCTCCTCATGCATGGTTACGCTGGCACACCCCTGGTATTTCGGACGTCGTATGCACACAATCCGCACAACCACAGCGCACAAAACGTTGGTAGTACGTCCACCTCGCGAAAAATTGTTCGGGGTCCACTATTCAAAAAAAAAAAATATGTGTAATTTAGTCACTGAATTATTGTATTAACAAAAACATAGTAACTATGTACATACGCCAATCAATAAATATGCACTTTTACGGTTTTTGGGCTACATTAGTATGGGCGCCGGAAAAATACACACAAAATTTAAATGACATCTAAAAGAACACATCCTCTTTAGCTACATTTCTGTAGTACATACTATGGGGTAGAAATGCACAGAAAAAAAAATTAAAATACTTACGAGATCTAAATGAGCACCTACGGTTTTTTGGCTAAGTCAGTATGGACGCCGGAAAAAGGCGGAATATTTTTCAATGGAATCCAGAAGAACACATTCTAACATTTCGGTAGTACATACTATGGGGTAGAAATACGTAGAACATAAGCTAAAATGCTTGTTTACAACAAGATTGTGCCAAGGCACCTAACACAAGTTTCGATACTCTGTGAAAACGTAAAACATACACAAAAACACATAATTTGTGAATCTAAATATAATACATGTCATGACGAAATAATAGCTATCAAGATTTACTACATAATTAACTTTTTTAGTGGAATAATACTCTGTTTAAAGTTATCACATTTTCTCGACCAAACCGATGTTCAATAATGACTACTTTTACTACGACTATTATGACTAAACCATACATTGAATATTTTTTTTATTTACAAATCTAAATGTGCTATATATTTTTAAAAGTTTATAATACTTCAATTTTGGCCAAACTCTTCGTACAACGTGAAACACTGTGCGACGGTGTCCATAGACATCTGTAATAACGGATCCGATGCCTTCTCTTAATCGACGGAGACGCACATAAGGAGAATATTTCCGCTTCCGATGGCTCAGTGGTTTAAGCACTTGACTTGTAATCTACAGGTCTTGGGTTCGAATCCCGCTGTAACAGTGTGATTTTCGATTTTTCGAATTTTCATATGTACATAATTTACCCGACGTTCTTACGGTGAAGGAAAAAATTGTGATGCCTGCACATATCAGCGAAGAAATTCAAAGATATGTGTGAAGTCAACCAACCCGCAGCCGGCAGCATGATTGACTATGGCCTAGTCACTCCTTATTGAGGTAGGTTCCGAGCCCCTCAGTAGGAACCTATAGTAAGCTGGTGATGAATTATTTTTGTAGTTCATTTCTGTTCTTTTCCATTTAAATCCCAATGTTATAAAATTAATATCATCTTGTTGTTTCTTTGCGACATACTAATGGTAGGTAATTATTATTATTTAACCTATAGTTTTGAAAAACTGTTTAGAGTTAACATCGGAAGTAGGGTTTAAATGAAACAAATGTTTATCGTTTGATGTATATTTATTATAGTGTGTGCGGCGTGCGCGGCGGCGCGGCCAGCCAGCGCGCCGTGAGCGCGTGCAGGCGGGCGGAGCGCCGCGCGCCGGCGCAGACCTCGCGCGCGCCCGCGCTCACCACGCGCCCGGAACTGGAATACATAACAATATTACATACAGCTATATTTAATAACTACCTGTTGCTTGTGACTTCGTCCGCGAGAAAATTTATTTAAAATATTGGAAGTGCGAAAGTTTAGATAGATGGATGGATGTTTGTTAGAGTTTGTAGCCTAAACGGCTGAACGGATTTCAATGAAATTTGGAACAGATGTAGAGGATAGCCTGGAAGAACACATAGGCTACTCGCTTTTATTTATTTTTTTATTCCACGCGGTCAGAGTCGCGGGCGACAGCTATAAATGAATTTTTGAATTCGGCACAGTAGTTTGTACGTAAATCGAATACATACAAAAATACAAATCTTTCTTCTTTATATTGTAATAACTCAAACTTCTGGGCCGATTTAAATAATTCTTTCACCATTAAAAGCTACGTTATCAGTAACATATTTTTTTTTGTTTCACGCGGGCGAAATATCGAGCAACAGCTAGTATATAAGCTTCCTTAAAAATATCCTAAAAACAGACAACTCTGATGAATGTGGTGCTGAAGGCTTAATTTAAGTCCCTTTCCTTTTCCAACATTTTCTCATATGGAAGGGATGGAAAGTGGATTTGACGGCGGTGATGCGTAGGAAGGGGACACATTCTAATTATGTGCGTCTCCTCCGTCGATAAGTCGACGAATTTAGGTGGTCTTTCGCTTGTTTGCAACCTTCTAATATTTAAACGGTGTAAATACTCACCCTGACCAGACGTGTGCGAGTGTGGGGGTGTCGGGGGTGTCGGGGGTGTCGGGGGTGTCGGGGGCGAGGGCGGCGGCGCGCGCGGCCCGCACCAGCTCCTCGGCCAGGCTGCGCGCCGCGCTCGCCAGCACCGAGTGCACTGCGCTGAACACATTGTACATATCTACACAACTAATTCAAATAAATGCCTACAACACCCTTCATACTTTGTGAAATCACAGCTCAAAGAAACATAATAAAGCATTTTTTGCCTTACAACAACGGAATTAACTCCTTTGAGAATGGCTCCGATAATCTCTTTCAAAATAGATTCAATAAACAAGATATCGTTGTTGAAGTTCTAACACCATACAAGGCGCTATTTTGACATTTTAATGCCATTTGTTAGAGAATCGGAAGACGCATCGTTTCATCAGAAACATGTATTCTACGTATACAAATATTATAAAGAGGAAAGATTTGTATATTTGTATGTATGAAATAACTCAAAAACCACTGGATCGATTTTTAAACATCTTTTACAGTTAGAAAGGGAATTTATCAGCTATGTTTTTTTTTTTAATTCCACGTAAACGAAGTCTCCAACAGCTATTTAAATATAGCTATAATTAAGTATACACAAACAGTGTATTTATATAGAATCTTTACAAAATTATCGAGTTTTTTCTCTCTTGAAAATTTGCTATTTTCAACATATTTGGTGTTAGAACTTCAACAATATCTCAGCGATTCAAAACATGCATCTAACTAACCTGTAAGAGTATCCATTCCCCACATCTTCATTCCGCAGTTCGATACCAATGTCCGCACACTTCTTCTCAACAAAGAGGAACCTGAGCCTGTCCTCCGCACTCTCCACGGGGAGCACTTCCAAACTAGTCTCCGGAATCACTTCACTTTTCACTTTCACTTTACTATCACAATTCACTATATCTATTTCTTCATCAGATTCCGATATAACAGACTCCGATAAGGAACTATTCGCGAATTCATCACCATTAAATATAGTTAATGAATTAAAATCCCAGTTCGAAGAACTATCCGGCATGGTGTCGCTGTGCTGGGAGTCTGTGAGGTTCCATGAGGTCCACCAGTCCTGGCTGGTGCGCTCCGGGATGCTCTCACTCCTCACAGGGTGGTAGCCGTGCAGTCTGGAGTAGATCAGGATCTGTTTAGTCTGCCAGATCTGATCATCCGTCACAAGGTACTGTACCATTATTTTGTTGATTAACTTTGCTCTCGACCACTAAAATAAAAATATATATATGAAACTATGTTAAGTGGAAAATATTATTGAGAATATTAATAACTAGCTTTCTCCCGCAACTCCGTCCGCGTGGAATTTAAAGAAAACAAAACTGAGTAGCCTCTGTGTTCTTCCAGACTATCCTCTACGTTTATGCCAAATTTCATTGAAATCCGTTCAACCGTTTAGGCTGCAAAGTCTAACAAACATCCATCTAAACATTCGCATTTATAATATTAGCATGAAGTATAAGAATGTTTATAATTTTATTGCTTTCAATCTATTTACAAGTTAAATTCAAACTGTCATTACTAAACATCTGTAGTGAGTAAAAATTTTAAATTATGAACTAAATAAATTTTAAGAACATAATAAAAAAGTGAGGAAATAAATCTTACTTCTATATTTCTTCTCTTAGCAAAATCCAATTTCCAATATTTATCTTCACTTTCAACAACAAATGGAAAATATTTCACGAATTCTGGATCTTTTGCTTTAACTGTGATGAGTGGGATCTTCTTCAGGAGGTAGCTGACGGCCATCCTGATGCAGGGGAACCTGAGCACAGCGGCACACACCTCATCATACAAGTTACGATCACTCTCCACACTAACATGTTCTATTTGCATTTCTTTAACACTATGCGATGATTTCACATAACAATGATCATTCTCTATATGAGAAAAATTCACACTGTCCTTAACTGTATCACTTGTTAAGTTATTTTTATTTTTCCGCACATATTTCAAACCATTTGACTTGATCGGACTGATTTTCGCCTTTTTAACATTACCCTGTGAATTAATAACTATCTCTTGCACTTTAGATAGATCTAATTCTCTATCCATTTCTAAATAATATATTTTCTTCGTTGTTGGATCCATGTATTTCATTATTCGCTTTTTAAAGCATTCCGGATCCTTCAATATTTCTTTTGGCAATTCATCGGTGGGTTCTATTTTAACTTCTACGTTTGATTCCTTCGTTAATTGATCGTATAAAATTGATTTCTGAGTATCAGGTTCAATTTTTATTTTATCTTTTAATACTAAAGTGGAATTATCTTCTAGATTTTCATAATCCATTGCTTCTTTTTTAACATCTTCCTTTTTTATCAACATTTCGTCTACATTTAATTCGGTGCTGTCTTTTGAGAAGAATTCTAACCAACTGTCGTTTAATTTTTCTGAATTTGTATCATTGGTTTTATCATCTGCTGAATTGGTGGGGGCCTTGTTATCTTCAGTACACAGATCGCTGGGCTCTTTCTTGTCGTTGTTGTCTTGTGGTAAGTTTGCAGGAATGTCATCTTTGTATTCATGCTCCAACATTTCAGGTGTACTGTACAACCACACGTCCACAACTGTTTCTGCACCTGAAATACAAAGTTAATGTGTGTTAGTTACATTAACATGGTTTTGTGTTTTGTTAGTGTTTAGTTGTATAATGTCGTTATTTAGTTGGTTATGTCGGTGTTTAGTTGGTTATGTCGGTGTTTAGTCGGTTATGTCGGTGTTTAGTCGGTTATGTCGGTGTTTAGTTGGTTATGTCGGTGTTTAGTTGGTTATGTCGGTGTTTAGTCGGTTATGTCGGTGTTTAGTCGGTTATGTCGGTGTTTAGTCGGTTATGTCGGTGTTTAGTTGGTTATGTCGGTGTTTAGTTGTGTAATGTTGCCGTTTAGTTGTGTAATGTTGCCGTTTAGTTGTGTAATGTTGCCGTTTAGTTGTTTTATGTTGTGTTGTGTTTATGTGACAGTTACCGAGTGTCTGCAGGCCGGTGCGGTGCCTGTCGAGGCGGATGGTGTGGTCGAGGGCCGCGGGCGGGTTGCGCGCGGGCAGCGCAAAGTGCAACTCTACACGCGCCGGGAACTCGCCCCAGCCGCGCCGCGACACCTGGAACGGTGGCTTACTGCCCAAAACAAACTCATAAATAACAACAAAATACTCCAGAAGTCATAGTTTAATAGTTAGTAAACAATTTATGCTTGATTTCTGAAGTTCCCACATATTTTGCCAATAAGTAGCAACTCCTAAGTATTTTGTTAGAAGTCTGCCTAGAGAACTGGTGGCGAACTTTTATACATCAAAGTGACATTTTTATGAAGAAATGTTTAATGCAGTCTTAGACGTGCCATCAAATAATTTTGACTGATTATTTCAATTCCATGGTGCATGGTAGTGACTTCGCTTTTTATATAATACTTACTTTACACCTTTTTGTTGTGTTTTTATGATCATCGACGCGCCAAAATTTATGTATCATGTGCTATTTATGACACGTGAGCTAGTGATTTGCCGAGATTTAGAGAAGGTATGTGCAACCTTTGACATATAGGCCAAACATTAGCCTGCAAATACGTTCGCGGGCCGCAATATCAAAGGATTTGATGTTTGTCGCCTCATTGTCACTCCCTGAGTACCTAATGTGTTTTTAATGGGTTTTTTAAATGTCTTGCATGTCGGATCATATCTTACAGCGAGGGGGTGCGGCCCGCGGGCCGGATTTTGCCCATATGATGTAGACTTGTGGTGATGTATGCAAGCTGTGTGGGATTATTTCCAACCGTCACCCCACTCTGTTCCCACGTGGAGACAGATGAGAATAGAAAGTTTCATCCGTCCTACCTTTTGCGAAGAGGGGGTTTGTTGGAACTTATTTTAGAACGGTTCTGTCACCTTATTGGTGTTGGTGGGACAACCGGTGGGACGGATGAAACCGGTGGGGGCAGAGCTGGGTGAGGCGGGGTGAGCGCAGTACTGACTCGATGCGCACGAGGTGGTGCGGCGCGTAAGAGTGGTGCAGGCGCAGGGCGACGGCGCGCAGCACGGCGGCGGCGCCGCGCACGTACAGCAGCCACGTGTGCGTGGAGCGGTCCGCGGAGGACGCGCCCGGCGCCCACTTCGACGTGTTACCTTACATACCACTTATATCTCAACTATATATCTTACTGATCTGTCATAGGGTCCCGCCCACACTGAATGATTGGTATATTGTGGTTCGATTTCAAATATATCTTTGAATTTGCAGATATATGTTACTGTAACAAGGTTGGCTACATATGAAATTCATAAACAAAATATATAATCTTATTCATTTTACTAATAAATGCGAAAGTTTGGATGGATGGATGTTAGAGTTTGTAACCTAAACTGCTGATCAGATCTAGATGAAATTTGGAATAAATGTAGAGCATAGTCTAGACACATAGGCTACTTACTTTGTTTTTTTTTAATTCTGTGTGGACGGAGTCGCGAGCGAAAGCTAGTTACAAATAATAAATACCTACACACAGAGGAATCATAATAAATTCAGTAATTTACAGAAGTAACAATTGTATTTTAAATACAAATACCATATGTGCCTAAAACAGATCTTACTAATTTTACTAATATTATGAATGCAAAAATTTTAGATGGATGGATGTTAGAGTTTGTAGCCTAAACGGCTGAACAGATTTCGATGAAATTTGGAATAGATGTAGAGAATAGTCTGGTATTACACATAGGCTACGTACTTTTTTTTTTAATGACACGCGAACGGAGTTGCGGGCGAAACCTAGTTAGTGATAATTTAAAATTAATAAAAAAAAAGATATAATACCTATAATAATTCGGTACCGGTGTTTCACCTGGTTCCTGGTGGCTTCTACCAGGGTCACCACATTCTCCACCTTCGGCTCCAGACGTCGGGGTATTTTCTTAGGTTTATCTGTTTCCACTTCATCAGGGAGAGGATTCTCCTCGGGTGGTATTTGTGACTCTGGTCGAAGTGACTTTGTGGAATCCGCCGCTACCGTGTAGTTACGACAATGTACCATAGCCTGAAAATAAAACAAATATGATGTATAGTTTTTTACATATCTAACCTGTTCGGACATCAAGATCATTAGAATTAATGCACAGAACACAATATTGGAAGTAGACACTGGGAAGAGTCCCATGCTATGCACATCTCTTGAGTTTTTGTCCTTGGTCAACCAGCAAGATATATGTAAGAAAATTATACTTTTATTTAAAAATTTCAGACTTTTTAATAAAAATTAGACAACATCTATACTAATATTATGAAGAGGAATGACTTGCATATTTATGTATTGAAATAACTCAAAAACTACTGGGCCTGTTATGAGTGAGTAACATAACCTATATTTTTTAATCTTTTGTCTTGTATTCGCAAGCAACAGTTAGTAATAAATAAAGACAGTATACCGAGTAATTCTTCTTGGCCTTGTTCCTAGGCTCCCTGATCTTCATAATCTCCTCCAAGTCCACAGTTTTCTTGCCTAGCAGCTTTCGTAAAGAGGGGTGGATCCTACGCTGACTATCTCTTAGCAGGGTTGTCACCTGACACAAAATTTGTAAACACTGTTTTGTAAATTCTATTATACTTTAGTTTATCTTTATTCACTTCTGTTTATATAATTAAATTATAACTGCAAAATAAATGTAGAACTCATCTGTTTATTTATCAACTTGGTATTATTAAGTTACTAGTGAAATTTACAAAAATTGTTAATTTAACAACCTCTGTCCTGGTGCGAGGTTCGTTCTGTGCGAGCGCCTCATCCTGCAGGTTGTTCGGGGTGAGCTGCAACTTCTGGTCCTTGTAATAGCGCAGCACCAGCTGGTACCTTAGCTCACATAGTATCCGACGTGCTTTTTGCATTCTGTAACATTGATTTTATAGATCTTTTCAAGGATCTGATTGCTAAATAAAGTTACTTATAGATTTAAATTTAATTAATTGGAATCTGACCAAGGAATATCTTTCAATAAGATTAGATGTCTAATGATGAATGGTTCTCTAAGTTACTGAGGTAAATGCTATTTACAATGTTTTGGGAAATGTGTCCACATTGTATGTCGAACATGCAAGATGCATTTAGTATTTCTCATAGAGTTTGTTTACAGGACAATCGCTTAAGTTTAGATTTCAACCCAGTACAGTGCCAGGTTCTTTTGAACAGGTGCCATCAAATTTGTTTGTTATGATTGTAAAATTCATAGAATATTTAATATTAAAATTACTCTTCTATTCTTTTATGTGATGATTGCAAACTTACCGTTGATTTGCGAGCATGACGTCATTTTCTCTTAATTCTAGCTCATTACCAAACTCTCTTAGTATTATGTTTTTGATTTTGTCTATTTGTTCCTTTTCTGTTAAATTTGAGGAACCTTCCTGAGTGGATATTGAAGCTTCAGGGTAATCTGGATCATGGTATTCTTCTTTACTTTCCATTATAAACAAATTTAAATTATAAAAATACAAACGCCTTTACAATAACAAGTTTTTACGTATTATAAATTATCACATATATATCACGTCACACTATTCGCGCGAAAGTGGTTAGTAAACATTATTGTTAATAACACATGGTCGAAGATTTCTCTTAACATTACCATGCATTAATTTTAAACCAATTTTATACTTTTAACCAAATTTCCGCATTTTGACATAGTAAGGTCAATAACCGATCCGACTCATTGGGGTGGGTTTTTAATTACGTTCGAATAAACGTAATAAAACAATAGCAGTTTTTAGCAATCTTGCAAAAAACGTGCAAAATATTGATACAATGCCGGTTTTGTGTAACGGTCGATTCCACATTTTCTTAATATATGGATTTGAGAAATTTTAGACATAAACTTAATTTATTTGGATGATATTTACAAATAATGTAATGGAAATTAAGCAAAAAAATGATGAAAATGCTTTATAAATGCATGAAATGAAAAATCAAAAAAATCATGTAATTTGACAATTTGTTGACATCAATAAATTTTTGACAACTGGCAATATTTCCCAACTGTCTTACGAAGCACTCGCTGACGTCCTTTCTCTCGAACAAAAACAAAAGGTTTTTCCACGACGAAATCGTCTCGCATATTCCGTGCGCGGAGAAACAGCAGCGTGGATCGTGATGTGAGGGCTTGCGGCGACGAGCGCGCGCCTATGTCCGATTCACAGGCGAACGGCCCCGAGGCCAACGGCATGTTAGAACAACGACGTCCGTTTTTCTATCCCGACAGTAGTAGCGACACAGAAGAGTATCGCAGGGACACGGAGGAGCGTCGCAAACGTCTATCGAAGCGCAACGGCCCGTGTATCCGTGGCAGAATGCCTCCGAAGAATCAGAGCCCTAGCGTGCCTACGCCGTCGACGTCCACACAGGAGCCGCCTCGGAATGGCCAGAAGAACCAGCTGATGGACGACAGAATCACCCTGGTGGTGGACAACACTAGATTCGTAGTCGACCCCGCTCAGTTTACAGCCCATCCTAACACCATGCTTGGAAGAATGTTCAGTTCTGGTAAGTTATTATTGACCTACTCTGATCTCTGTCAATTTTATCACTTTTAAAACTTGCCAACAACCAAGGCATGTGTGCTGTATGTTTATATTACAGTTTAATTACCATGAACCAACATTGTTTTGAGTCATTATTCAAAGAATGAGATTTTACTGGTAATGAGTCACTAAAACATGTTCTTTGTGAGGTATATATGTATGGTGCAATTCATTGTCTTATGAACATGCTTTATCAATAGTGTATACAGTTTGTCATAAAAATGATACATCAAATGGCTTCACTATCATACTACTAAGTGTGAAAGTTTGGATGGATGTTTGTTGCTACTTATTATTAAAATGGCAGATATAGAACATAGTCTGGAAGAAAACATAGTCATGGGTTAAAGCTTCTTATAATGAATCTATTATTATCTAGATGTGTGTAATTCTGCAAATATTAAATAAGCATATTGTTTCTTCTAGGAATTGAATTCACTCATCCGAATGAGAGAGGGGAATATGAAGTGGCAGAAGGCATATCAGCGACAGTGTTCAGAGCTATCCTGGAGTACTACCGCGGTGGGACCATCAGGTGCCCTCCCACAGTCTCTGTGCAGGAGTTGCGGGAAGCCTGTGACTATTTGCTGGTGCCCTTTGATGCTAACACAGTTAGATGCCAGGTAAGTCAGTTTTACAAAATATATATTATAGCTGTTGCTAGAGACTTTGTCATTGAAATTAAAAAAAAATATAGCTTATATTACTCACAGAAAAATTAGTTTTATAACTGTGAAAATTTTTTAATCAACCCAGTAGTTTTAGAGTTAATAACATGGGTTAATTCTTAACTTTAATAAAGTGGGTTACTTCTTAACTTAACATTTTAAAATATGTGCATACAAAAGTATTGTAAAATTCCATATTGAATTTATATATATTTTGCAAATCTTTGCTAATTCAGTTACATAACTATTATTCATAAATTGACATAACAAATTATACAGTTTGTTCTTAACAAATAGACATGATATTCTCAAGGTAACAAGTAAATCAAATTTGCAGATTATTTTCTGTTTGTTTTATTATTTTCTCTGCTTATCATTGTGTTAATATTGGACCAGAAATATCAATAGTAACATATAAAATATATACATAATACTTCATACTAATGTTATAAATGTGAAAGTTTGAATGGATGGATATTTGTTATGGCATATATCTAAAATAGCTTAAAGGATCTTGATTAAATTTGACATAAATGTAGAATAACTTATAGTATTTACTTAGTTTTTTTTCTTTTAATTTCCTTCATATGGTTCTGAGAAAAAGATAGATAATAAAATTAAATATAATTAAACTTTACTTTGAGATAATATTTTGTATAAACCCTTAATGGTTATAAATGTTCAGTATCACAGATTTCTGTTTACCCTAATAAGGTTGCAATATCTTGAATGTATAATTTACTAGCTTTCGCTCGCGACTCTGTTCGCTTGGAATTAATAAAAAAAAAGTAAGTAGCTTATGTGTTCTTCCAGACTATCCTCTGCTTCCATACCAAATTTCATCAAAATCTGTTCAGCTGTTTAAGCTACAAAATTTAAAACATCCATCCATCTAAATTTTCGCATTTATAATGTTTGTATTTTTAATCAAGAACTAAATGAAACATTATGAAAATCACATTATGCTAAAATTAAATTTATGTTAGTAATGTGTAGTAATCAGTGTAAACATGTTCAAATGTTATCAGTTATGTTCTATTTTTATATCTAAATGTCGTTTTATTAGACTTATATGTTTTTGATAAAACATAATAAGTTTTAATTATGTTTCAAGTAGTTTTGAGTGTGTTTGAATATTTGTAGTTTTGATGATGTCAAGTGATACTTTTTATATCAAGAGAAACTGTTCTGTTTGCTGTTTGATAATTAAGGTTCATTTTTATCTGAGTCTTCTAAAATTAATTTAATATTATAATTTCATATTTATTTATTTATTTAGAGCCACTCAGCACATGTGCTGATCGTCCGTGGCCATAAATATATTGCTTTCACCCAGTAGATCCAAGGGCCTAACATACTTCATGATAATATTATGAAGTAATTTGAATGGATGAATGTCTATACTGATATTATAAAGAGGAACGATTTGTATATTTGTAACTAAAAACATCTGGGGCAATTTCTAAAAGTCTGGCAACATTAAAAAGCTATGGCCATATTTTTACTAAATTTTTATTCCACGCGGACGAAGTCGGGAGCAACATCTAGTTACATATCTTTAAAATGGATTAATGGATCTCAATGGCTCAGAAGTAGATAATAAAAAGAACTCATGGGTTTACTAAGTTTTTTTTTTAATTTGCGTAGTATTCAAAAATTGATGCAGTACCATTCATGGGTCGATTGAGCGTTTCCATTTGTTGGTTACGTTATAATTTAATATCTATAGAATCTCCGCGGTCTACTCCATGAGCTATCAAACGAGGGCGCGCGGCGTCAGTTCGAGTCGTTCCTAGAGCGGCTGATCCTGCCGCTGATGGTGGAGTCAGCGCAGCGCGGCGACCGCGAGTGCCACGTGGTGGTGCTGCTGGATGACGACGCCGTAGACTGGGATGAGCAGTACCCGCCGCAGATGGGCGACGAGTACAGCCAGACGGTGCTCTCCACGCCATTGTACCGCTTCTTCAAATACATAGAGAATAGGTAAGTAGTTACCTGGACTTAGATCATACATAATTTTAAGGCCATATTTATAACTGGAATAACGTAATTAAATTAAACACTCAGGCCAGTAACTTTTGCGGGAATGGCGCGCTATTTGATACGTCCCAATGACATTGACAGCTGTCAGATAGGGACGTCTATGTTGTGTTGCCCTATTTTCTTAACAATGTCAGCCGTCATATCCGAATTCATTGCCCTCTTAAACATAGTCTTTTTCACTCAATCCATTTATTAATTTGGTCTTCTCTACCTTTCTAGCCATCACTGTTCATTCTTAACTCTTAATTCTATAATGTCCAGTGTGACGTATATCCAATAAAAAAAAATCTACTAAAGTGGTTTAGAGAAAAATACGTGAGAGTTTGATTTGAATGTGTTGGTAATATTTATTTTATTGCTGCAAAAAACGTCTAATTTAAGTTAAGATTGGTGTTTGTTGTATATTCGTTTTGACAGTGGGCATTGAATTAAATGTTGTCCTTTCAGAGATGTAGCAAAGCAAGTGATGAAAGAGCGCGGGCTGAAGAAGATCCGTTTAGGCGTGGAGGGCTACCCCACGTACAAGGAGAAGGTGCGCAAGCGGCCTGGAGGTCGCGCGGAGGTCATCTACAACTACGTGCAGCGCCCCTTCATCCACATGTCCTGGGAGAAGGAGGAGGCGAAGTCCCGCCATGTTGACTTCCAGTGCTTCAAGTCTAAATCCGTGACCAACCTGGCGGAGGCGACTGCTGACCCGGTGATAGAACTGGAGCCTCTAAGGGCCCGAGAAGAGGATGTACCGGAGCCCCCTGACGCTGCGGGGGAGGAGGACCAGTGACCGCTGGTCCGCTCTTCGCGAGCGCTACTAAGGATCCTGATGGCCATGTTTTGTTGGTACGCAGTCTAAATTACAATTTATATAGTCTGCTAATTCGGTTTTGTTGATCAAAGGTGTTTGAGGTCGAATACCTCAGTTTTTGTGATTCAATATCTAGGCAATGGCCCAATTTGTGGGCTTGTCTGTGCTGGAGATAAAACCATAAAAGACTTATATGTAAATGATTGAATAATATGCCATTTGCTTTGAAAAGCTTTTTGGCTCTGCAAATTTGTAAATTGTACACAGAGATGAAATTTCATCATATCAAAGCGTATGCACCAATAGTGAAAATTATCCGTTTTGTACGGCTTTTGTCGTAAATTCTAAATTGTATGGTACTATTTTATAAAGGTAGCTTTTGTAGCTTTGTTACTGCTGCCCTTGGGATGACTTTTAGCTTATGTGCTGCAGATATACGTACTAAACATTACACAAATATATTAAAGAATTTTTTACATTATTCAGACATCTTTGAAAAAAATCTACTAAAATCATGTTAAATATAATTTTGGTGATGGTGACAGTTAATAACTAATAAAAATAAAAAAACAAAACGATATACCTAAAGTACGTGAGAGTCAAAATGGCGGGTGTACCATAGCGAATTAAATTATACCACTTACGTAAAATAACGTCAATATGGCGGGTGTAACTTAATTTCGTTATACGTTCTAGAGGAGGTACAATTTTTTTTGAGCGAGGTACTAATTAGTACATTTTAGGTACTTTTTTTAGTAAGTGGTATAATTTTATTCGCTATGGTCACCCGCCATTTTGACTCTCACGAAAGTACAACTGATTTTGTTAGTGGTTATGTCATAGTGAAATTATAAAGCGATTTTTAGCTAAAAAAATGTAAGAAAATAAATGGCGGCCTGCGCAGTTGTAGTTAATATTCATGTAACAAAGATATTTGCAACTTTTTTAGAATAAGTTTGTATGAGATGTATTCCAAGGGGGGATTTATAATAAAACTGTAATTAAAAAATGGCTTTTCTTTCATTTCCCTTTTACCTTCTGTCATAGAAAAAGATCATAAAAACATTGAGTTTACATGCTACAAACCATGGTAATTTGTACTTAGATTTCGCCATTTCAACGATAAATTTGATAAACTCATCTTGATATTAATGACAGTAATATCTTTCAAATTAGTTCCTATTCTCACCGCCGCGACTGTCAGCGCCAAGATGGCGTAATTCAAATGTCCAAAATATGACGTCATATAACCTCCATTTATAAAGGTCAATATTGTGGTCTGCATAAAATGAAACAAAATCACCGCATCACTGTACTTTATTTAAACTTAAGCCAAACATAAGTAGCAGTGTTACTAAATACAAATAATAACTCTTAGCAAATAGGTACCTATCTAAATGCCTTCTTAAATACACGATATCTAAAAGTAACCACAAAATACGCTTAGAAAGACAAATTATATATCAATATATTACGAACACATGGCACGAGCCGAATGTAACCCGATAATTCGGAAATCTGTTCGTTGAAATTTAAAAATTATTACTGGCTTTTGATTATCGACAGTGTGTTGCATGAGATCAACTCTAATAGAAAAACTCTAACCTCTATTTTCTTACGTGAATTATAAACAATATTGAGATAACATCGTATATTTAGTACTTCGGTTAAATATTCTGCCAACTTTAATTTTTATTTCGATCGGAATTGGTATTTCGGTTTGTATACATTTGGTATTGCGACAAATAACAGGGGTTTCTAAGAAACTTTCACTCGAAATCGATGGGCGGTAGAGGGGGTGGTACCACCTCTGACATCATGCTTTCTGTTATCACAAACTTTGTGTCTTGAGAATCTGGAAGATAAAATATTCTAGTAAAACGCTACTGCTACCTGTAATATTTTTGCAACGTTTTTGATTCGGCAACGAAGATGTCACAATTAAAATGTTTAACATACTCAAAGACATTTACTGACGACTTAGCAGTCCTCTAGTCTACATTTCATACCAGATGAACACACTGATATACGGAACATCCAAGTTACTGGTACAAAGTAAGAGTAAGGTTAGGGCCTCACCAGTCGCTCTCGACGAAGATTGGGAGCGCTTGTAGAGTCGTTCTAGAATGACGCGCGACGGAGACAGCGGCCGCCGCAGCCGGCGCAGGCCGCCGCAGCATCGCTCGGCTGTCGACATAACGCACCTCAGTATGCTTTATGTCTTGTATGAACACCTTCAATGCCCAGTATCACTTGTAGGCACGGAACGTGTTAAATACAGGAAGTACGAGAGGTGGAGGTGGAGGGTAACTTTAGTCCTCCTATTAATTAAAGATGCAGATGCCGTTAGCGAACGATCACAGCTCGATAGGTAAACTCTAATCTAAACTGTAACTTGAGAATTTCGGATCTCAGATAAATAACTGGTAAGCCATTTAATCCAGTAGCGGTGATCCGATTGTCAGTCCTCTGAGCGTTGAAAGTTTAAAGCAACGTAAGTACAATAGTGATGATGTCGCTGGGCCGCACCGGGCGCGGGGGGCGCAGGGTGCGCGGCGGGCGCGGGGGGCGCGGAGGGCGAGACGCGGGGGTCGTTGCGGCGCGCGCTCAGACCCCCCGCCGCGCACGCGCAGCCAGCGCACAGCAAGCCACACACAGCCACGCCCCACTGCCACCAGCGCCAAGGGCAGCCGCCGCGCCCGCCTCGCCCCCACCACTGCCACCACTGCCAGCCCTGCGACTGAAATACTGGGTTCTGGAAAAACACAATGATTCATGTAGTTAACAATCATCTTCAACTTTCCCTTGTCCCTACGGAGGGTAGGCACAGTATGTACTGCACTCCCATACATTTCTATCAGCCGTCATATATGAAACCATCCCCTTCTTAAGCATATCCTCTTTCACACAATCCATCCATACTTTCTTCGGTCTTCCTCTGCCTTGGTAGCCATCCACTTTCAGTCTTAACGCTTTCTGATTTACTTCCTCTTGCTTCTCAATTTTCATGTAGTTAATAGTATCTGCTCAATTTACGACCACAAAAGACGACGACAATAAAAGTAAAGGTTGTCTTTGAATTTCTACGTCAAGGGTCAAAGTATTTTAGGTATATTGGTACGTGCAATGCTAAAGGAGAATATGTAAGGTACGTACATCGTACCTGTGCAGGCGACTGAGGCCGAGGCGGCAGGCGGCAGCGCCGGGCTCCGCGTGCGTGCCGCGCGGACACGGCGCACACGTGTTCTCGCCCGCCGCCGCACACGTGTTGGCCGGGCACACCGCTGCAACACGTCACAATACATAACCCTCCGCACATCCCTCCTACCGTTACCTAATGATTGACAATGCCAACTTCCGACAATTCCAACCAGCAATGATATGCTTGAATAATGATGCTTTTAAAGGAAGTACCGTAATCATCAAAAATAATCTTGCAAAGTATACACTGAAATTTATATTATATTATATTGTATTGTTTATCCTTAGATCTTCATTTTTTATCAAATTCGTTAGCAATCATCATCACCAACTCACTACAGATCCCTACTGAGCGGCTCGGTTAGTCGTGATAGCAATGGTTTAGTAATATACAGATATGTTACCACAAATCTTCTGGTCAGTTAGCAGGTAGTACCCAGCGGGGCATGCGACCACCACGTCCACGTCTCCGGGGGACATAGACCTCGATAGAACCAGGTACTCCCGATGACCGTTTGAATCTGCGTCAATCACATGCAGGATTAGTAAATTAGAAGAGAAGAAACGACTCACTTAAAAGCGACAATCAGGTAGTGTTAACTCACCTTTAGTTTTCAATTTCTTTGATATCGACATCTTGGGCATATTGCTGTCCACGGGGGTTAGTGTATTATTAAACTTGTCGTAAATGATTACAACTGTAACAAAGACACATTCCGTTACATCTATTACATCTGGGAGATACACCTTCATATCTGTACTATGCTATTACTTGACTGTTAGTACCTTTGACAGTGGTGAGTGCGGGCGCGTTGCTGGCCCACAGCAGTGCGATGGAGCAGGTGAGGTCGCGCCGGCACTCGGGTCCGCACTCGATGCCAGGCGGCGCCACTGCTGTTATAACCACCGTCGGCTTCAGCAGGTCTTCATTTTGCTGTACACACACACATTATACCAACACATTACACATACGATACTTCAAGAATATGGACATTTGTCAATGTAGCTAACTCGGGGTCTTAGTTGACACTAGTTTGAGCATTGCCACATCCAGAAACGTGATGGTATGGGTCTCACTTGTGTTGGCGCTTTAAACAGTTGTGTTTCCATGATTACAATCACTGACCTGATCTGACAGCGATATAGGATGGTCGACGCGCGCAGAGCTGGTAACGATGCCGCAGCAGTTTGCAGACTTCTGTATCTCCTGACCCAAGTTCTGTATGTTCTCAAGGTCCTATAAACAAGAATCATAAGATGTTTAATGATGTGAAATTATTGTTAATTTTGAACGATTAAAGCTACTAACAATAAATAATTTTATGTAATCTCCGACATACGAACGCCCAAAATAAAGGAAAAAAATCACCATGCCAATGATCTACATTTAGAAAAAAATTTAAAGGAGTATAAGCACAAACAGAAATAATAATAGACGACTTGTTACCTCATAAGTACACTCGCCGAGGCACTTGTAAAGCGGTGTAAAAACAATGTTAAAGTCGGGTATCTCTATGACGTTTACTCTCACACTGCGGGCCACGATCTTATCCTGAAAACAAATGTTTAGCATCAACAGTAATGCAGCAGTTTAGAGGTATAAGAAGAAAGTGCTTTGCACTGGTTTCTATGATATTTCTATTGATTTCTTGCCTGCGAGCACGTGTACGTCCCGAAGTTCCTGGGCTCTATGCCAGTGAGCACCAGCGAAGGCCCGACCACCTTCAGGTTGGGCGCGCTCAGCATGGACTTCCTTTCAGCAGTCCACGTATAGCGGAACATATTCGTCAGGTTGGACACCGAGTACACCGGCGTGCCAGACACGTTGCAGAAGATCGATATCGACTTGCCGCGGATCACGAATATCTCATCCTGGAGCATTTTTAGATAAGATACATTTCGGTAACATTTGTCTAAATAAATTTATAAAAAATATGATATACTGTGATAAAAAAATTACGATTCAGTTGTGTGAAATTTATCTCTACCTACCACTAACTCCCGCAGAGGAGGTAAGTTCGTCAAGCCGTTCACGACACTCGTCATGTCTATCGTTTTCCTCTTTCTTCTCTCGTTCTCTCTCCCTCTGTACACTCCATCAGCGCCCAGATACAGTTTGTCGTAGTCCTCCTTATTATTTCCCAGAATATACTGTATCTTCTCTACTGGGTACTTGCTTTCCATTCTTTTATTGTCATCATCGATATAATCGTAATCGACATCATTTCTATAAGGAATGTCTGCAAAGTTATTTTTAGTCGACCTTTTGCCGCGCACCCAGTTCCACCTCCATATCTTACTACCCTGCTCGTTGCCGTGTCTAGACTTCTTCGTCTTCGTGGTGTCTCGTAATTGAAAGATGGACGGCAGGTTCTTGTACGCGTAGCAAGTTATATTCTTAACGAAGGTTCTGAAGGATGTCGCCGGCAGCTTCTTGTACATGTCGATGACATGTATGATAGTTGCGTCGATGTCGCAGAGCGGCCCCCGCACGCAGCTCGGCTCATGGACCTCTTGAGAAAAGGATTGGTATTAATTTTTAAAACTTTCCAAATAAAAAATGAGCAGGTTTAATTATTTTTGTGCAAATAATTGACGTAACTAATGCTATGGTATGCTCTACATTGAAAAGTTTCAGTTATACAGAAACAAAATCTAGATTACTTTTTTATTTTATGAATTAAAGCAATTTGACAATGCGTGTACCTGCTTCGCCATGGGTTTTAGTTTTCTTAAGGTTTTCGTTCTGGAAAAAACATATTGTCGCAAAGTAAAGCAGTGGATATAACAGAAATCAATGTTTTCAAATTATCTACGCAATTGCATGTAAAATATATTGTTTTGATAGTTTTTGTGTACCATCTTAGGTCCATGTTGTTGTTGTTTGTTCACATTCTTGGCAGGAGCCGCTGCGCTTGCAGCGGTTTTGTTGACGGCGGCCTGAGGTACTTTCTTATCTTCTATGTTGTCACACGGAGACTCAGGTGGGCAGCCCGCCTCTGTTACTGTACAAGAAAAAGATCTTACTTTTTGATCTCACTTAATTAGTAGCTTTGTTTTGTTTTTCGTTTACTAAAACCGTATGAAGCACTCTACACATTCTCATTAAAATGTAAGCTATACCGGGGTTAGTGCTGTTTTCTGCCTCCGAGTTATTTTCGTTAGAAGCTTTGTTGTGCACCCGCTTCCCGTGATCCAACTTCCTCTTTAAAGCCCGCCCTTTCGGTCCGTTTTGGTGAGTTTTGGCTACCTTAGAAAATATTTTAAACAGTATTAGTTTTGTTACATGTCTCGTAGAAATATGTATATCCAACTAATCCTCCTAAATTATCGTTCTAGCATTAAAAAATAGATTGGTTTTTTATAATAATAGGGGGCAAACAAGCGGCGAGAACACCTAGGTGGTCAACGACGCCCATGCACATCCGCAACACCTGAGGAACTACAGATGCGTTGAATTGTAGTTAAGAATATCGAACTCACCTTCTCCTTTCGAGTTCCGGGAAGCATTTTAAACTTAAATTTATCAAGGAACTTGTCGAGTAACCCGTGACAGGGTTTAGAACGGCAGGTGTCGGGTGGAGGCTGTAATTCTATAGATGGCAGGTCTTTACGTATATCGTAGTAAGTGTCAGTCGTGGGGCTCGCTGGTGTCGCGTGATGCCTCGCGGAGGGTGAAGTTTTTGTCACCAATTGTGGCCTGTGTTCCTCCTGGTTATGCTTGTTGTACGGACTCTTGTTAGCCACCACTCCATGTCCCATATTCAAGGCGGTCACCGACTTACCGTCTTTGAGGTCACTTTCTTTGCGATTACCTTTAAGATCAGTTTCTTTATGCTGTTGGGGTTTCTCATTGGTCCTAATAAACAGAAATAGAAAATATAGCGACAGTTTGCTTTTATTTTTTATCACAAGAATAGAAATTGTATGTTATGGATATAGAATAAAGTTTCAACATTTAAACTGAATATAGCATTTAGTTTAGCATACGTTTTTATCAGACAAAATACTCACATGAAAACCTCAGAATGCAGCTGGAAAAATGATTGACCGTCGTCGTCTTCATCCTCTGCTGTTTTTCGCAAAGCAATTTTTTGCCACTCCTCGTTGAGTTTATTTGTCTCAAAATCAAGAATAGATAAAAGAAGTTCCTTATTGTCTTTGGTGACAGCATTCATTGTGGTGCCACCGAATAACAGTTCATCTTTTGACTGCGTGTTCTTGAGTGGAACTTTAACCAGATTCGGTTTAGGAGTCGAAGGCAAGTTGGTACTGGTAGCTGGCTCGCTTATTGTGACGTCTTTATTGTTAAGCTTGTGTGATTGAATGGCTGGTCGTTTCTTTGTAAACGAACTTCTAATAGTAATTGTATTGGAAGCTGTGGTGTGTTTGTGTCCAGAGATGGGGGTAGTCGCGGTAGTTACAAGGACGCGCGTGCCGTTCGATGCATCTAAGTAATTAATTGTTGATTCTTTAAGCCTGCTAAAGCTGTATTTTTGTAAGTTTTTACGTAAATTTTCCTCGTAATTATTGACAGCATTTGTAACCGAAATTAAATTAGCTTCCTTTGTAACATTTCTACCGTTTGCATCGAAGTTTTTATTATGGTATTTTGTTGTTCCAGCGGTCTGAATGTGAGTAGTTTTCTTACTACTTTGGATTGTTCTAACTTTGGCACTGAAAGGCTTTATTGCTTTGTACGGCGTAAAATTGTTTACCAGATGAGATGAGGGGTCCTTTATTTTAGATTTGAGCGGTTGTATAGAACTCATTTTCATTCTTTTTCTAGGATGGGAAACGTCCGACAGAACTTTTTTATAAAGAGTATAAGCGGCGATGCTATAATATCGATCTACACTTTGAACTGTGGCGTCGTCTTGATCGAAGTCAAATTTGTTGGAGTTTTCTGTAGTACTTGTAACATTTTCCGTTTTATTATCACTCAAATATTTGAAATTATCATCCAAGTTTTTAGCTTCGTCTGCTAATTGATCTTGATATTTTTTGCCTTTCAAAAAATTAAACCACCTCGATTCGATCCCCTCTTCGCTCAGTGGTGATTCTATTTGGTACTCATTTCTAACGTATCTCTTTTTCACATTTTTCTTAGCTATATTACCTATGGATGGTGTAACGTTGTATGGAAACCAATGATTTTTATCCTTCCTTTTTTTCTTCGGATAACCCTTGAGTGTTAGAAGAGCTTTGATTCCTTTTTTCTTAACATCATCTTTTACGTAATCTCCTGCGTCATCGTAATATAAAATTCCAGGTGTTGCAGTTAAATATGGCGGACCACCTAACGTCGAGTCAAATATACTCTTTTGAGTACTCTCCAGTTTATCAGACTTGCATATAATGTTGACATTGACATTGTCTAAGGAGTACACATTTTTAATACGTCTGTTTTCACCTTCGTTGGCTCTTTTATTAAATGATTTTAAATGCATACATTTTGTTATAACGTCTAGACATTTAGTACCACTGTCGAGGAGATTTTCATCGCCAATGTTATATTTTAAAGCCTTTTCTAAGTGGTCTGCTAATTTTTCTACATCATGAATCAAAGGCTCTCCGATGTAATTACTTTTGTTATCAGGGTTAACAAAGTCACGTTTGTCCATGTACATAAAAACTTTACAAGGACGTCCTTTACATTTCCCTGAAACCCTTTTGAAGTAGTCATATAATGTTTTGTCTATTCTATGCACAGCATCTCTTAGCTTTCTACCACCACTGGGATTTACCCAGAAGTAAGTTTGTATTTCTGTACAATGATCGTTCATGTATTGTGCCAAGTTATCTAATTCGAATATTAATTCTGATATGACGGCATCACTTGCAGCGCACGCGCGGCACATCGTGCGATTTGGTTTACAATGACAGTAACAAACTTTGTCATGGCCTATGTATTTTTTTATTGTGTCCCAATTTATTTCCCTTCTCTGTCTACGATGGTTTATCGTTGCGCTTCGTTTTAATTTTGTGTCAACTTTTCTAAGTTTTCTTTTATGGTCTTTCGTTGTCATTAAGTATTGATATAGCTCCATTAAATGTTTATTGACAACCGCTATAAAATCTTTGCTCAAAGTTACCTTGCTCAAATTATTTGGATTAGGTGACGTTATGCCTTTCGGTGTTACTATAACATCTGATAATTTATCTTTAATGTTGAAATCGGACAATAGTTTACCGCTATCAACAGCTTTTAAAATATACTGACCGTCAGGAATGGATTGATTTTCTACGAGAACATACAATCCGGGTGAAAGTTTGTCTGCTCTAGGTTTTATTTCATTAATGACAGTGAACGTGCAATTCTTTAAGTTACTTATATTTGGTATGTCTGTAGAATTTGTACTAGTTGTTACATTTTTAGGAGGAATAACAAATGCAGCTTCAGTAGGCACTGGGTCTACATCCTCAACTGAATGTATTTGGTACTCAATGTCGACCGGTGTTGACAATCTGGCCGTAAACACTTTTCTTATCCTGACTGGTTCACTGAGGGATCTCTTTTTATCTATTGAAATATTGCACGGGATAGCGATGTGGACTTGAATAGAGTTACTTATTCCATCACTGGATTTAACAAATGGTTGTGTCGCTTTTGTTGATTGTTCGGCAATCGTTGATTTATTTGCGATTTCGTTGAACGCTCCAACTATTTCGTTCTCATTTAAGTTTCGATTCTTCCGCATTAAATCTACTATTACTTCGATCGCAGCAACGTCTTTGGCGGTAAAAGTATTTTGTGATTTTACGTCGCGTTTCAAATGTTTATTTGTTGTGTTATTTTTTATTTTAGTTGTTGTATCAAATTTATTATCATCTTCGTTATAGTCCATGTCCGCAGTGTGGTAATCCTATTAAAAGTAATTCATAATTATTTTTTTTAATGAGTAAAGTTTAAAAGCGAGTGGCGGCAAAAATAGTAAAGTTACTTTAACATGACACTTACATAATAATTACTGGTGATGTATAAACTCTCTTCATCTAGTTCCTTCATATCCTCCGTGGTGAATGGCGTGGTGCTGGTTTTGGGCGAGCTCTCAGTTGTGCTGACCGAGCTCTCGGCGCTGACGGTCGGTGAGGTGGCGACGGTTATCTTCAGCGAAGGCAGGGTCGAGTTGATAGTTGGGCATTTGCTTTTCTTAGTTATTTCAGTGGTCGCGCTTGTTATATTCTCATTGGATAACTTAGCCATAGAAATAGTCGGAAGTGCATTTGTCAGCAAACCACCATTGAACGCTTTGTTTTCTATCTTTTTCGAGAATATTTTCGTTGTTATTATGACGAACTGAAATAGGATATGAGATATTACTCCATCCTTTATTAACTAAGGTTATTTTCAGAATTTGTGTTTTATACTTACACGATGGTCGCTGGTTTTTGTTTTAACTGTTTGTTTAGGGTTAAGTTTTGTACGCGTCGTGACCGGGGTAGTTGTTTTTGTTAGTTTTTCCTTCACGACGCTAGTTTGTGTATGACTATTAGTGCATTCAGTGAGCTTCATCGGTTTTTCTGTGGTCGTTTTCACTGGCGTGGATGGTGTAGTTTGCTAAAAAGAAAGGAGGTGTAAGTATTTGCAAGATCTATCAAAAATCTCCATCTCAGAAAACGTGGCACTGGCGTACACAGGAATCATGAAAATAAATTAAAATCTAATATTTACTGGACCAACCCAGCTGATTAAAATAACAGTCAAATCAGACCATACAAGATTAGCTAATAATTATTAAGACCCTATTCATTTATATTCCCTTAGTTATTTCAGATGAAATATGAGATACAAAAGAAATATGGTAAAAGATAGTAAACAGTTCAGTATACAAACAGGTTTATCTCCACGCTTCGTTGCATACGGACTCTTGCATAATGTAGTTTTCGCTGTGGTAGTTGTTGTTGAGCGGCTCGACTTTAGTGGAACTGTCGCTATGCTCTCTGTCCAAACAGACACATTATAAAATTTATTAAAAGAAAAAAATAGCCATGAAGAAGAATTGAGCGACAAAACATTAAATAAGAATAGAAAGGAAAAAATAATTAATCTGTTAATAAAAAGAAAGTATAATAGATTTAGATAAATAAAATATTATACTTGTAGTTGCTGTGGTTGTGGTCATCGATCTTCTGACAGTAGTCGAGGGTATAATGATTGGAATAGAATCGTTGATTGACACCTCGATCTGATTCTGTTCCATTGCGAACACAGACGTACCTAAAATTTAGATAACGTTAGATAAAAGTACGATGACAATAACATTTTGATTTCACCAATATTACCTTTCTTGAAGGGACCTCTGCGTGGTTTCACAGCAACAGCTCGCGGTCGACTCAGCTGTTTCAGATCGTATATGATGGTGCCCCGCCTCGGTTCCATTGTTGTTTTTTGTGATGCTTTTGAATCTGCTACTTCGTTGCGGTCTGGAAGAAGATGAAGCTGTGATTATCACTTCCGTATACACCTCTGTTTATACATATCCATATTATTGCTTTACTAAGTGGTTTTTACTTGATTGCTATCGTCTAGATTAAAAAAGCTTAAAAGATTAAAATTCCTTTCGTCAACATAAGTTAAATGATTTCCTTTGCAGCAGCATATTTAGCAAATATATTGTCAACTCCATAATCGTTTTTAAGGTTAATGACTGTTTGTATTGCTCCTAGTTGAATGTATTATAATTAACTATTAGGATGCACTTTACCTGCATCAGCACTGGGTATCCTCCTGATACGATCGCCTGACATCAAATCCATCGCGGAGCGCGGTTCGGCAACTCCACTAAAAAGTCCACAAGCGTTAGCACTCTCGTCCAGGCCATCCGAAAAACTCGGCTCCACCGTTTTCAGTATTCCAAATTTAGTTAGCAACTCTAGTAGAGCTATTCCCGACACATATTTCAATATGAAATCGTTCCAAATCGACTTTGGCGGACTAGGTAGCGGCGTGTAGCCGCTGCGCTTTGTGTCGGGCATGTAGTATGTGGGTAGGTCGATGTGTATCATTACGTTGGGTCGCGTGAAGTTCTCAACGGCCTCGACTACCCTGACCAATTCTTTTATTTGTTCATCTCTGTCGGAAGTGCAAGCACTCACTTTACGGATGGCTTGGACAAATCTGCCGAGAGCGGCTAAAAATCCTAAATGTCTGGAAGTCAACTATGTCAAGTAAAATACAACAATATAAGAAGTACAAGTACTTCCCTAAAATTCAGATCAAGTATACTTGGTGGAATTGTACTAGCTGTAATTAATGACATCGAAAAGGAGAGGTAGTCGCTGGAGTTATCATCGAATTTCCACTTTAATGAGTAGAAAGTCGACGATGTCACAATTGAATACGATTTAGAAGATTTTGGACTTTACTAAAGTTTCAAGAGTGGACTTAGTATATTGATATATTAACTTGGAATGCACTTTTTTGTTAGTCAAAATTATGAAACTTTGAAATAAAAATTGTAACAGCGTCACCTGTCTTGGTCGATTGTCATCTGACGCCTCTTACGTTTACGTCGTCTTTTTGGTCGCCGAAGCACATCTCCTGTATTAAGAAAGGTGGATTAATTTATCGAAAAACGTTCTAAAACTAGTTAGTTTTTATTCTTACAACTTACTGTCTCTTATAAATTCTTGTATATTCTTGGAATAAAAACCAGAGTTTCCAAATACTTTTAATCGCTGTGACGAGATATCTGTAATTAAAAAATCATTAAGACAAAGGTCATTGAATCAATGAATAAAGAAATACATTTAAAATGAAATTAAGGAAGTACAATTTATAAAAACCAACCATGTTTGCCGTTTCTTTTATCCTTTATTTTATTAGAAGCGATGTCATCCAATATAAAGTCATATTTCGATGTTTTTGTTGTTACATCCATTTTCTTTGCATTCGTGTACAGATCGTAATCAAAGTAATTTTTACTCTGCTTTGAATCTGAATGATCAATGAAGTCGCTATTTCCTTTGCTTGGTTTATACGCGTCGCCAGCTGTATTTTTTTCTTTGCCTAGTACTTCTTGTTTTTTATCGGATTTGGAATGATACAACAAGTTGTTGTGCACTAAGGGAGAGTAGGACAGCTTGTATTTGTCTGTTGTTGCTCTAGGACGACCGTCGTCCATTTTATTTATCGGTAACACTTCTGAGAACGTTTTAGACAGCTCTGAAATATTGATTTTTATTTTATTTTCAGTGGGAAAGACATCAATATATTTGTGAGAAAGCTTTAATTTGTGTTCTTGTAGATGTTGGTGCTCTAAGTTTCCAATATCTTCATTGTCCTCAAGTGTGGGACTATTAAGTATATCGTGAGTATCGACTTTCCCGAAATTGAGTTGATCTTCCAAAGTATCAAAAAAATATTCGCTATCTTCATCGTCCGTTTTAGCTGTAAAATTGACAGTGGATTCCGTCGACTGAGAATGTTGCCTACCAATATTTCTAAGAGGATTTAGTTTAATGTATTTATTAAAAAGTTCTGCACCTAGGTAGTCTAGCGTAGGCGAGCCTCTGTAAGGTTCTTTAATGTCTCTTTTGATCCTCTTAGCATTGATATTATTTTTAATATCATCAGTGAATCCATGGTTATACTTATTTTCTATTTCTGTTGCCAATTCATTATTAATATACCTACCCAGTTTTCTCTTAGGCGTTGCAGTGGTACTTTGGTTCGTGGCATGGGTTGCGTTCTTTGGGTCCAGCACATGAACGCTTTCTGTTGTCTGGTTGTACAGAATGGGATCTAACGCGACAACTGAACCTTTCGCTTGCAGATCAGACTTGAAACTGTCGGGCGAAGGAAAGTAAACAGGAGAGGTGACTGACTTTACGTCGATGTTGTTATCACGTAGGAAATTTTCAAAATCTTCATTCCTCATCGGCAGAGGCGTAGAGAAATGTTGCTCGGGGACCTTGTGTAGTTTTGTTAGTATGTTCACCTAAAACATTTATAACTCTCTGTACACAATTTTCAGAAATTAACAATTGGGGCCAAAGGCAATTAAAATTAAGCATCAATATAACTATTACAAATAGTAGACAAACTCACAGGAGATAATGCATGATGTGAAGTCTTTGCTGTAGTTTCTTCTGTAACAAAGATCATATAAATAAATGAGTTGTTTTATTCTACATGTCTGGTGTAGCTTGACAAATAATAAAATCTAAGACAAACGTACCTCGAACTTCTTTTAATATGTTCAAGCTGTCATCGTAAGCCAACAAGGTGGTGTCGAATAACATAACGTCGGAGGCAGTGGCGCTCTCTTTCACTGTCGTATTACCTAGAAAATATACACCATGTAAATATCTCAAATTTAAATATAGAGCCCTACTCCTATAAGCTGCTCGTATGTTTATAAGAATGGCACGTGACATTGCCACTTGACTTTCTAGGAATAAGAAAATGAAGTCGCGCAAAGAAGATTTTATGCCTGCACGGATTGAAACTTCTTAGGCAGCCTTAAGTTATTGATTACAGTTTCCTTACAAGCTTTCGTTAAAAATCTGTATAAAAACATCGTTGGCTAAGTAATGAGAAAAAAGATAATGCACCACCTATTATTTACCTGGATTAGATTTACTTTTAGCGGGATCTTCAATTTGAACGCTGTGCGTTACGAAGAAGCTGGGATGTAATATGCCGCGGTACTGCGTGCTCAGCAACCCGGGTACTTCTAGACGCACTTCACTCCGCGACAATGGATTCATATCGTGAGCGGCGATGTTACGTCGCCTGATTTTATGATTATCTTGATAACTCTTTTCTATTTTTTTAATTAAAAATTCTTCGTTCGTTTCCGCGTTCTTGGGAGATGTCTTGTTCATTTTAGTCGCCTGCTCAAATTGTTTTATTTTGCTCTTCAACTTCTCCCCGCCTACTGGTTTCTTGATGTCTAACAATTTGTCCAATCTGTGCAGTTCACTTTTCAGGGCCGTCATATCAGGTGGCTTGTACATATACGGTTGTTGGATGTTCTTTAATATATTTTGCCAAGTCGTATATTTATCAGAATCCAATATATCATTGTGCCACATTTCTAAATCATTTAGATAGTTGGGCGTCGTTTGATATCTTCTTCTCGAGTTTGAAAATTTCCTCCTTTTGCTGCTGATTAGTCTGTGTTTCTTCATCCTGGGAGACACCTCGTATAATGGCATCGTGACAAGCTGCGCCTGCCGCACAATATTGTCGGCTGTACTCGAGTTGTCCAGATTGAAAGGCTGGCTATCATCATTCAATTGAATATAAGAAAAGAAGTGAGATTCCGTAGTGGGGAGTATTCTGCTATGTGTTATTCCATTGTTTTTATATTTGCCTGTATCAATTATTTCGTCGTCGGAATTTATTGAACTTAAATAAATACGTTGTAGATTTTCTTTAGCCATTTTGTTTGGCCTCACAAGTGCTGTGAATCTTCGTATCAGATTAATGTCGTTTATTTTGTTTCTGACTGCCTTGTACGGCGATACTGCGTAGTCGTATATACCTTGAGTTGTGTAATCATTCAACGTCTTGACGGTTGTTACTTTAATATTGATAAAGTCAGCATCGTTGAAGTCCGGTCTATTTCGTGCGCTTCCAGTTAGCGTTCTGTAAATCGTGGATGTCGGCGGCGGAGTGACTTTCGTGGTCATAAGTATCGGACACGGTTCTAAAAACAAACGTCTTATTTTTAAACAATTACTTAATTCGAGATATTTTATATTTATAGTGTACTCAAATCTGAAGCATTTGTAAGTCTATTTTTTCAAACTTCTGATTCTTTGGTGCTTCATTTTTCGATTTTAATGTAAACTTAAAGGACCATGGTCAATTCTTTTGTGATTACCTCTTTAGAAGAAAGTCTTTATAAAATTAATATAAGGCGTATAACTGTAACTCACCTGTCATTACAGTTTCGTTACCACATGGAACATCGTTTTTTTCGACACAGCTAGTATGTGGGAAATATTTTTTCGGTACCGTGGTCTTGAAGGGCAGGTCTTTTGTAAAACTCTTTAACTTAGAAGATTCCGGGATTACGGTCGGTATATCCATCTTTATATCGTCTAGGTTCGGCGGCGGCTTGTTATACTTCATAGACTTGAACTGATTGACGTGAGTATCAAGCATATCGTAGTCGAACATTTTGCTCAAAACTACATCCGGCTTTCCATCGATTCGTACGTTAAACATTTTTTTCAATTTCTTTAATGGATTTAAACTCTTTATGGTTCGCGGTGAATCCCGCTTCTTTAGTATCGACTTTTGGTTTTTCTTATTTTTGTGAAATCGGAAACGAAGATGGTTTAAAAACTTTCTTAGCCTGCTGTCATGGCCGGTGTTCCTCAGGTTGACGACGGCGGTCGGCTGGGTCACCACGTTCAGGTCCACATACGCGAACTTGCCTGATTTCTTTTTCATTTTCCGCGGCCGGTCCGACGACAATTCTTTCAAGGCGTCCAACTCGAGATCTGGCAAATAACTGCGATACAGTTGGTATTCGTTATCAGTGTCGTCATTTTGCAAGTTCCGGACGGGTCTATGCAGAACACTTTCTAGCAGTAAGTCTATGTTGACCTCTGTGCTTGTGTTTTTATCATATTTATCATCATATTTTTCATTCCTATCATAAAGTTTTGTATTTACATTTTCGGCTATGTTATTGCTCTCACATCCCATCTTCAGACCTATCGTCAAAATTTAGCAATTAACTAATAAACCATATCGGTCAAAGCAAGAAGGTTTCTGTTCTTATTATAAATTTAAACAACAATAGATATCAAAGCAATGCAACTTTCATTCCTATTAAAATTAGTAATTTCCAACTTTTCTAATCTCCTAATTTTATTGCAACAAAAACATACTTGCATAATACTGATACACTGAATAGTGTAGTAAAGTTACGAACGAAATTATTCTTACCGTGCTTTAAAACTTTCTCCAATGCTGATGTTGTTTGAGTTTTGTACATTTTTAAAACGTTCGCCAGCTGGTCTAAGTCTGCGTCCTCGCTCTGCCTCTGCTGGTCGGTGGTGGCTATCAGATTGTCGTTATCGCTCATAATAGTGGCGCTACATCTGGACGAGTCAAATTTGTTGTTGCTTTTATTGTTTTCTGTAATCATGGGTCTCAGCGACACAGTCTGCGATGAATGGTACTTTTTGGGCTGACCAGAATCGATAAAGACATAAAAATGTTTCTTGAACCAAGATTCCTCGCTCTTGGTCGATATGTCTTGGTCCTCGGTAGTCTCAGCGGCATCATAGAACGCCCTCTTGTACCGCTTGGGCACCGTCGGCAGTTTGTTCAGTATAAACTTGCCGATGTCATCGACGCTGTGGTGTCTGTGCGCCTGATAACGAACTAAATTCGAGTAGTTTTGCACGCCTTGCTCCTGTTGAAATTTCAAGTAATGTTTGTAGCCGTTCACATAATCGTTGTAGTATAATTTTTCAGCTAAATCTTTAAAGTCGGTCGTCATAGGATTTGTCGGTTGTGTGTTGATTTCGATATTTTCAAGAGGCTTATCATTGTCCACCTCGGTCTCGTACTGCTCGTGCTGCTTGGTGTCCGCCGCCACGCCATAGCTCGCCGCGTCCTCCGACGTCTTTCTCTGCAAGTTAGTTAAAACTATTTCATTTCTACTGGAATTAGTTTTGAGCTCGGAGTTTCGATCACCGCTCTTAGTTTTAGAGTGTAAAGATATAGGACGTTCTTGATAAAAATCTTTTAATAGTAACTCAGACTTAGTAATCAGGTCGTAATCATCGTCATCGGGAGGCTGCGCTGAGGTGTCGTTTATGTCACGAATACTTCCGGTATAGTTTATCGCTGAGAACTTTTTGTAACGCATTGGGGAGTTTCTAGATATATCGTAATCGATAAATACACTTCTATTACTAGTGTTATCAGAGGGAGCGACGCTGTGGGCGCTGTTCGCGCTGTTCGCGCAGCCTCGTAGTTTATCGTACCAATATTTAGTTTCGTTTCTTATAACGCTCTCACTAACTTTAATTTCTTTACATAATTGACTTTTTACCTTTGTTAACGTTTTCTTCAGTTCGTCCACATTAACATAGTTTGATATGTTGCGACTTGTGTTTAAATTACGTTTCATATTATTTTTAAATGTCGCAGATTTAGTACTCCTGTAAGAGAACGGAATCATCCCGAGCTCGGTGATGAATCCTTTAGTAATAGTTTCGATTGCGTTCATTTTGATGTTGTTCAATATCGCTTCGATCTCGGAAGTTTCCACCATGTATTTGTCCATGTCCTCGGACAGTGGTGTTGTGAATTTATTGAAATTGTACGGCCCGTTGGGATTCATCATAACGGACATTAAACTTGTGTAAGGATCAGTCTTCATGTTGTATATTTCTTTTAGATGATCTAATTTAGTGGTCAATTCTGTCAAAGATAAATCATTGCCCTCCGTGAAGGTCTGTTGGCTCGGCTTCATCGTCGTAAATGGGAAGTTATTTCTCCAGGTGTAGTTATCGTTTATGGATAAATGTCTTTTGCCTTTTTTTAATTTATCAGTAGTTATTGGCGATTCATCACTGCTTACGGTATTTGCCCAACTTCTATTAGAGCTGTCGTAGTTTATAACTTTCCGCACCGTCTTCTTATCAAAATCACCTTGTCGTTTGTCCAACTTGCTTCGTTTCTTTCTTCTGCTCCGTTGTTTGAGCAGCAAGTAACCTTTGTCGTTGTCCTTGGTAATGTTATCTCTCTTGTCAGCTTTCACCGGGTGCTTCTGGGCCCTCGGAGCTGTGCTCTGTATCCGAATTCTCGCCATCATATCGTTGGAGATGAATTGCTTCTTCTTCTTCCCCTTTAGTCTGTCTATTAGTCTTTCGAAGAAGCCTTTTCGTTGCGATTTAGTTACTAGAGGTTCATTGCTCTTACCTGTTACTTGCACATATCTAGTTACATTAATGTTATCGGAAGACAAGAGGGATGAATCTAACTTGGTGTACTTGGGTGTCCATGACTTGTGGAAGTTGATGTCCTCCTGGTATCCATTCCTAATGTGAAATCGATTCTGTTTAACATCGTGTTCTTTATCGTTTTCTAAATCATGAATACTGTCGATTACATTGATAATTTCATCATCCTTTGCGATACTTTTAGATATTGTGTGGTTTTCAACAAGCACCATCAGGTAAAACAAGCTGGAAACAAGGAACTAATTAAATGTGTATTATAATCTTTATATGAATAAGAAACTAGTTATATAGACCTATGATTGCACAGACAAGACACGAAAACATTGTCAGACTTAATACAGTATCAAAATTTGTTGCAACAAGTATATTTATACGCCATAAGGATTAAATGACTTCCAAATACGAATTCTAAGATCCCCTCCCCTGCCCTGTCACCACCATATTGTGAAACATTTGAAGTAATATTTTGTGGTACATATTTACTGTGATCACTGACGCGATATTTCAATGTTATACTTTAAAGAGTTTATCGTAAATATGCATATAACTTATTTGAAATAATTACTAGATTTACGCCACATTTTTACCCACGTATATCGTTTGACACCTTACATTTGGGCTTAAAAAGTTAAAATCTTACTCACCATAAAAAATTGAAAAATAACATTTGCTATGTACTAAGTAATCCAAACCGAGCATGATACCATAAAATAAAGCTAAACTTAACAAAATAAACCCATACCAATACTTTTACAACTCTTTTATATAAATTGCAGATTGTCAATAGTTTTGCAATTGTTTTGTTCCGTGACAGCGTCAGTTTGAATTACTTCTTTATGTCACTTTGATCGCTTCTTTTATAAAAAGTATTTATGTTATCTTCTATGTAACGCCAAGGGCGAAGACACACGAGCGACGACGCGTCAGACATAAGAAGTTTCTTTAGATCAGTAAACTCGACTGCATTCTGAGTAGAAGTTTAAACAATCAATGTTGTCGACAAAGGAAAGGATGAACAGAGAGAGGATATTTCCCTTTACGTATGTATCCCTCTCCAAATCCCTTCCCCCTCCCTTCGTGTGGAAAATACCTTGTATAAAAAGTGTACAAAGGGGAAGACTTAAATTACTATAAACGTAAAAATACGTTAGTTTCCTTGTAAAAAAAATTGACTATATTATACGTCTCTAACATTGTCATCTATCTTACTTAGACCACAAACATAGGCCTTTAGTTCATAATTATTTTTAACTTTTAAAGCTATAAGGGAAAGGGTTAAGACCCAAGGTAGCTAAAAAGGGTGTAAAAAAATTCATGTTAATCAAAAATTTATTAATTTAAATTACAACTAAGTTTATCATTGATACTGCGGGTTGACGTAAATGCCGATATCGTAGCCGAGTGCCTTTCCACGCTCGCTCTTCATGCGCATGTTGACGAAACTGTGCCCCACGCCGCCCGCGGTTATGTTGATGGACGCCTTGCTGTGCAGCGTGTCCAGCGCCTGGATTCCCTGCAAATACAATGGATAATCCTGAACTTCTCCCGTTTTTATATTGGCTAGTGTAATCAATTAGTGCATTACGAATTCATTTATAAAATAAAGTGTGTGTGACTTTCAGTTATCGGCCGCGGGAGCTCTAAAGTGCAGAAAGTTTTAATAAAAGATTATTATTTCAGGGTTCTCAGAAATCTATGTCATTTCAACTTGTTTACGAATATATTTTGAAATTACTATTTATAAAGTTAAAACATAGTGATTTTTTAACTCCGTGGTCCAGAAATATGTTGTTTATTAATAGTTTTTTTTTATAACATAAGGTGGCAAACGAGCAAGCGGCTACCTGAAACCACCAAAATGGCGAAGCGACCGCTGCCCATAGACATCCGCAATTGCAGATGCGTTGCCTACCCTTATACGACGGAGGAGGAGACGCACATAAAGAGGTTATTTCCCCTTCCTATGCATCTCCTCCACTGTCAAATCCACTTCCTCTTCCCAACCTCTCCTTATAAGAAAAGGGTGGTAAAGAGAAAGGGACTTAAATTAGGCCTCCGGCACCACACTCATCAGACGAAACACGGAATTGCTTCCACTTCACGCCTGTTTTCTGTGTGGTCGTGGTATTACACCGGGCGTGCCGGCCCATTCGTGCTAAGATGTTAAAGCGGGCACTACCACTATCAAAATAGTTTCTCAACATTAGTAATAATAATATAATATATTACTATCAGATAAATTTCCTTTCTAATAGTGAAGTTTTTTTTTTTTAATCAGCCCAGTAATTTTTGAATTATATCAATACATACAAAAATATATCTTTCCTCTTTATAATATTACTTTGAGATATAGATGGTACTTTATACAGCTAAGATTCCCGGCAAATGTTCATCTACACGTGTGAACGTCCCACAGCTTTGCGCCGCTCATATCCGGCGCTTGTTACAATAATACGAGTAAAACTATAGAATGTTATGCAACAATCAAAACGGAATATAGTAGCTATATACAACTCATTGTTTAAAACGACCTGAATCATCTAGATATCTAAGCACTTCAATGAATTGTGAATAATTGAAAACATTTATCATTACTGAGGACTTCCGACATGTTGATAAATATATATTCGTCCTTAACTGACGGGGCTATCTATTATATCTTTATATATATATAAAGGTGGCAAAAGTGCAAGAGCGCACCTTGATCCGCTGACGGTCTGGCGAAGTATACGCAATTGCAAATGCGTTGCCTAGCCTTAATCAACGAAGGCGAAGACGAAAAAAATCAGGATATTTCCCCTTTTTATGCGTCTTTTCCATCGTCAAATTCACTTTTCCTTCCCACCCTTCCCTCTTAAGAAGAGGGGGGGAAAGGGAAAAGGACTAAAATTAGGCCCTTTCTGGTGTAAGCAATAGTATATTTAGATTGATAGCACGAAAATTGGCTAGAAAGTATCGAGGTCAAAAATTTCTATGAAATTTTATTTTTGTCAATGTCGATAAGAGACACGAAAAACTTTAAATAGATATCAGATATACTACGAATCATACAATTTTATGCTCAGTTGAAATATTAACTGAACAGTAACTATCAGTTACAAGAATAAACTAATAAATACAGCATGATTATTTTTTCTTAAAGATTTCAACACAATTTATTATTAAAACTGATAATTGCCAGTTCTGAGTACTTCGGATATCGTTTTCCTAGAAATTTCTTCGCCTATTTATGATAAAGCGGTTAGTTGGCCATTTTACTTACTTTATAGAGGAAAATGTAATTAACATAATTTGGGTTAATTATCGGTTTAATTAAATACAACATAATTTTCAAATTAAAGTAATAAAATATTCGATAGCTACTTCACTTTTTTTTGGTTTTAAAAGCATTCGTTTAGGCATTTTTAACGGATCTGATTTGTAAAAAGCTTGGTCATATAGTAAAAATTATGGCCAACAATTTAAGAGACAAAACGTTTATAATGCCAAGACCATCGACTCAAATTAAAATGAATTCTATTTTAATAGGTTTAAAAATAATAAGAAAGGGGAGCACATTTCAGTACTCCACGTTGATCTTGTTGGCCATAAACATTCTTACAACGACATTGTTGCGGTCGTTTTAACTCCTGTTTTTTATATTAAGCTTTATGGAGTTTATATTAATATAATTGTGTTTTTAGTCATAAGTATTTACATACCTGAATAACTTTATTATCTGGTGACGAGTAGAAAAAATATTTCACCCTTTTGATGAATGGTATTGCGTTGTACTCGACTCTCTTGTGTTCAGCGAGGACCACTCTGTTCGCAGTGTTGCCTATCACGAGGTGGTCACCGCCCACACACAGCAGTGAAGTGGTCAAAATTGTTAATAAGATTATGGTCTTCATTGCGAAGGGATTGTGCGCCTGTCACTCTGGTCTACACGATTGTGCTCGATTATCAAAGGTCGCTTAAGTTTATCTTGGGTTTGAATAGGGTTGCCATGTAGGGAGTTTTTGCCTACTTTTTGTCGGGTAATATACATATTTTTAAATTATGTTTAAAATATCTTTGTTTTCTACAAAGAGTGCTGTCCGAAAATAGATTATTTTTTTCATAATTTAACTTAACGAATTTTTTAAAGTGTTCAATTGTTAACGAAAATGTATCTATTTGTAGATAATATTGAACTTATCTGCATATATTTAACATGTAAGCCTAAAGCCTTAACAGAATTTTAAGATAAAATGTCATTGTGGAGATTAAAACATTGGTATAGCAACACTGGCAAGTAATAACATTTAACATTACGCATCGCGCTGTGATCTAATATGTTAGTCAGCTGTACAATACAATCACAGTCATAATATATTCATTCTTAGATAACACAGGATGTTACAAACGTAAAGATAGTTATAGAATTATATTCCCTTCCCACTTAGATTCAATATCTCACTGTCAACATACGAACTAAAATACACTTTTTGTGTTGCTATTATGAAAAGTTTTGATAAATTTATTCAGCATAAATTAGTTAGTAATTTTGCGTTACTGCGTGTGTCATTTAGCTCTGACCAAAATTTCAGGTCCAACAACTAAATTTGCAGTTCACCGATCAAAGTGTTGTTTGTAACTATGAGTCAATAAGCTGTGAACTGCCAGTTAACTCAAAACTCTCATCATAACTATGCAGGTATACCTTGAGGTTAGCTGTGAGCTATTTCAGTGGTCTGTTCCATAAATGGACCGTAAGCTGATCTACAGATCAGCTACAGCTCATCTATCTTAATTGAGTTACCATTTACTGGTATTACGATCATATTTGTATAGGTTTCGAATGTTCGTTCTATTTATAAACGACTCAATCAGCTTATATCAATATTGTATGAACCACTTTAGAGATAATACTTGTCGAAGTCTATACTAAAATTATAAAGAGAAGATTTGTATCCTTGACTTTTTCTATGTATTGGAAAAACTCTAAAACTAGTGGGGCGATTTTAAAAAATCTTTCACTGTTAGAAAGGTTATTTATCTGTGAGCAACATGGGCTATATTTTTTATTATTTTTTTTATTCCATGACGGAGAAATAGCAATAGTAATAAATAAATAGAACGTTGTAATCATAAATCTTTATTCAAGAAGGCCGTGTAGTCGTCCTCTAGCGTGTGTAGGTGTGCGTGCGCGGCGAGCAGCGCGTTCTGGCGGCGCAGGTTGTCGGCGAGCGCGGCGTGCGCGCGCGCGGCGGCGGCCAGCTCCCCGCAGCGCGCCTCCAGCTGCCCCCGCGCCGTCTGCTGCTGCGCCGACAGCGCCCGGCTGGCGTCCCGCAACTCCTGTCGGTTTTATAGTAAGCATGGTTTGGGCATGTTATGGGGATAAGTTGCTTATAACAAGAAAGACGTCAGTTGTGAGTTTACACCGCTAAAGGCAGTGGTAGAAAACTGGATGGATTGCGTGATATGATCTAGAAGGACGTGATGACTGAGATGACGTATGATAGTTATTAAGAATTAGAGAGTTTATGAATATAAAACATGAAATTAAAAAAGTAAGTGAATTAACATAACTTACTAACATTAACAGAAAAAATAATAGTTCTAAACGTACATCGCTTTAATTTCTGCAATAAATTAGAAGGTTGTAGATCTTCCCTACGTCTATTGAACAGAAGAGCGTACGAAAAGATGATATTTTATGCAAAATTCACCTCATTTTTGACCGACTTTTTTTTGTATTAGAAATCAATGGGACGAAACCTTGCCGAGCACACCATAGGTTCAGCAGCTATCATTGCTAGAGACCTTACTAGTACTACCTTCTCCGCCATCTTGGCAGTTTCGAGCTGTCGTGTGAGGGTGTCGAGGGCGCGCTGTTGCGCCTCCCCCCGCCCCCGCAGCGCCTCCGCCCGCCGCGCCGCGCGCCGCGCCTCCCCCGCCGCGCTCCCCGCCTGCGCCACTGCCTCCGACCACTGACGCTCCTTCTCCTATATTGTTCATCGGTACTATGCTGGACTAACAAAATAACAGCCCGAGCCGAGGCTCCTGAGGAAGCTTTCAAACTCATAAACGAGGTTTAGGCTAAGCGTTTTCTGCGCTCGGCCACCTCAAGCCCGGTGAAGCTGTAAATGCCTCTTCAAGGCAAACAGTGACAAATCAGTCTCAAAAAAAGCACTGCGCTGGATTGACACAACACTAGACGTAGAAAAGCGCCCCATTCTGGCGTGATCAGTATTTCTGAGTGTTTAATTACGCTATTTACAAGTATATTAATCGTCCAAAAATATATTACACTCACTGACACACGCAGACTCCATTATTGGTCACGTGAGCAGACTTTAAAGGAGATTGTAGATACAAATCTACTAAATTTACACCAAAAATATCGTTTAACGATTGTAGTAGGAAATCTTACTGAAATTTAAAGTTCAAATATTTTAACCACCAACTAAACTGCTGAAGAGATGTTTATAAAATTTGATATAGATATAGAGGACAGTCTGCAAGAACAAATAGGCTACTTTTTAATACTGCGCGGAGTCGTGTGCGAAAGCTAAACTAGAATTACAATAAAACACTTCCAACATGCAATATTTTAAAGTCTCTCACTTCTAAGTTAGCCTGCAGCGCGGCGCACTTAGCTCTAGCGTCGGCGGCGGCTGCGCGCGCGGCGGCAGCCTGGCTCAGCTGCGCCAGCCGCGCGCCCTCCAGCGTCGCCAGCTGCGCCAGGTGCCCCGCGCACTGCGCACTCTGCAACGCAGCCCCGCACTAAGCTACCGTGTGTGACGTCACAGGTCACAGACAGAGGTACAGGCGCGGAAATCCGCAGTGTACAACTTTCGTAAATATTGCCTTGTTCCTTGCACGACAATCTCCACTTTCAAACTAATTACCAATTAGGTGGCAGTGAATTTGTTTATGCGAAGAAATATCAACAGCTAAAGGAATTACGTATAATAAAATATGTATCACTGACCGAGTTTTTTTTTCATATAAACACGTACAAAAGCCTATCTTACTAATCTTACTAATATTATAAATGCGAAAGTTTAGATGGATGGATGGATAGATGGATAGATGGATGTTTGTTAGCGTTTGTAGCCTAAACGGCTGAACGGATCTCCATGAAATTTGGCACAGATTTAGAGCATAGTCGGGAAGAACACATAGGCTACTTTTTATCCCGGGAATAGTTAGGGTTACATATCTTATTGAAATTTGGCACAGATATACAACAAAGTCTGGAGTACACATGGGATAAGCTTCATCCCCGAGGTGTCCGGTTCCCGAAGGATACGTAGCTATTTGTAATTTATACAGTTCGTATGTTTTCTAATACTACGCGGACGAGGTGCGGGCAATAGCTCGTTAGGTAATATTAGGAATTCCTAAGAAGGAAGTAAATTAACTCAAAATGTAAGTTTTTTGGGAAATTGCGTTTGCAGTTTCGCTTGTTTACACAGGAGATTAGAGATGAGAGAGAAAGACGTTTTGCTATCTCTTTTGTTTTCATTCTATTGTGACGCTTGTCGAACTAGTCATATTCTCGCGAAAATGATGTCGTTTATAATAAAAAGTAAAAAAGATGGTTATATCCTCTTATGACTAAAGGTGCGATATGATTAATATTTTACACGTTCAGATTCCCTGATTGTACCTGCTTATCGAGAGCTGCCTGCATCTTGTCGACCTGCTCCTGTAGAAGCTTCACCTTGGCCGCTAGGAATTTGCACACGCGTTCCACAGACACACGCTCTAGGACATACCATAAATAATACAAATTAACATATAAGTTATACAATTAATATTGTGGGCGATTGTCGAGTTTGATATCAAAATGTCGAGGATAGAACGAAATGGACATTTAACTAAGAAGCTAAGCCCACATTATCATATTAAAAAAAATCTAGGAGGAGAAAGAGAAAAATCGAAGTTTGAATTTTTAAATGTTTAGTAGTAGTCTCTTTAAAGAATTAAATATTTCTAACCGTTTTAATTTATTTGCCTACTCCTTAATTTATCGTATAATTTAATCAGCGCCATCTAACGGCGATCATGAGCAACTTTATCAATAGTATGTGACTTGTGCTAAAGTTTTTTTTTTAAATTATTGATTAAAGATTGGATAAAACAAATGGAGATTTAAAAAAAATATCTGTTATGTAAAGAATAAATCTGGGAAGTACTACTCTGCGTTTTAAAACAAAATATTAATGTAAAATAACTATGGTAGCAATACCACAATCTGAATTTGACTTTTAATGAAATTGTGGTATTTGTAATAAAAAATCAATGTTTTTAAAGAAATTTCATGTCGAGATAATATATATAATACATCTAAAAAATTAAAATAGTAATCTATTAAAACAGTTGTAACAAAATTTATTATTTAGTTAACCTACTGAACATTTCTTAATAAATTCCATATTTTAATTTCTTACTAGTAATTACTAATATGTTAGTTTGTTATATCTTTGTTATTGCTTATATGCATAAGCACTGGAAATAATTTCAGAATTAAATATATTTATTATTCTTACCTTTCAAAAATGTTTGAGGCAATATCTTGTCATCAATATTAATAGAAACAAAGGCATGTAAGAACTCTATATCATTATTTAAAGAACCATTTTCATTAAACATACAATTATGACACATTTGTACTGTATTTTTATAGTAATTTTCAGAGATTTCACAATTATTTTGTCCTGTCTTTTTCATTTCTGTATTTGCCTTTTGGTGATTAAGTCTCTCTTTTTCTTTGTTGTTTAGTATTGGGTGGTTAAGTTTTTTCTGTTTATCTGCACTTTGTGGGGTTAATGTTCGTGTATCACAGCAGTGTTTTTTTATATTTCTAGGTGAAGGTGTTAATTTTAATTTATGTGGCAGATCTGCAAATACATCTGGTTTTTGCTGAAATTGAGAAATAACTAGATATCGTTATGAATTTATAGGTAATGTTAGAAGAAATTAAAAAATATACCATAGCATGTTCTATTTCCTTCATAAGACTTTCTGTTTTCTTTTCCAACTCCTTGTTTAGTTTTTTAAATTCATTTTCGCGCGCTAAAAGTTCTTGCGAATCCATCTTTGATGACCTGTTTTTTAAATATTAATTTCCTTGTATTTTATAATAGTTTATTTTTAAATTAGTCACCTTTTTATTTTACTTTTCAATACAATAGATGACAAACTTCAATGTGTTTACATTTTCGAACGTTACTATGGTAACAGTCAAAATAGCTTCCATATTCATTAAATTGTTCAGTCAAATAAGAAACATATTTTAAAGAATACTAACTAAATTGACATTCAAGTTTCTGCAAATCAGTTGTAAATTATAAACCTCAATTTAGAAAAAGATGTTTACATAAATCAATTAAATTATTATTCTTAGTAAACTGTTGTTGATGAGAATGTGCTGCCATCTAGTGTTAAAACGTAGAATTAACAAAGCGTCAAAAACAGCTGTGCGCAGTCCAATCAGGACAGGCCTGAAATGTCAATAGAGCAGTGTTTTTGTTGACATATCTCTTTGTTTAACATATGATCTCAATTGAAAAAACCTCGAATATATTTTGATAAATACCATTCTAGTATTGTAAAGTATGCTTAAAAACCAGTAAATGTTCATTCATTTCTATAAAACAATGCGTCTAAATATCTTAAAACTAAGATTTAAAGTTGCGTGTGCGAGCGAGACGATACGTGCGCGAAAGAGATGAAGGAAAGTTTAGAGGTTGTTTCACAGATTTTCAATCGATTTACGAATGAGAACGTTCTTGGGCCAGCTGACATTTTTTAGTTCATTACTAAAGCGGGCGGTGTGTAGACGCTCGCTTTACGTTACCGCATCAATTATTGAAAAAATCACATTTGGACAGCGTTTGCTCGTCCTCGGACACATTGTGAATAGTGCAATAATGTATTTGAAGAGAAAAAGACACGATTTTCGTAGTGTTATATTATAGCGCAGGTGTTCCCTATTGGAGTTAGACGAAAACGCTTGCTGCTAAAAAGGTAATCATTGTTTTATTTTTAAATGATGCATGCAACATGCAGAGAAATGGCCGAGAGGAAGTGGTCAATGGAATATTCAGTATGCATTAGTACAATCGTTTATTCCATATCGTTGCTGGTTTTTAGAAAGTTTGACAGATTTACCAATCGACACTGTAAAGCGACCATTTTGTGTTGACATTGAACCATATGGGATGTCGTTAGTTCTTTGTACATTATTATTTGTGAAGGGTATATCAATATTACATATGATTTTATGAAATAAATAGGATAGTAGATAAATAAAGCAATGAACCTAGGATTTAGATGTGTAATAAATTAAACCTGTCAGTGTCTTTAGTTTGCAAACGTGGTAAGAATAGAATCAGCTGTTCTCTGATATGTTTTAGAAATTCAATGTCAGGTAAAAATTGAAGTATGAAGGTGGATGAATTTTTTTTTTAGTAAAAGTACTGGTTCAAGCAGGTATTATGGATTTTACAGCTGTTCGTTCTAAACGTCATGCGAATATAGTCCTTATTATCAAGAGCTTTGGTTTAAAATTAAACGATTAGATTTAATATAGTGTGGCAATACTCTGAATTCAGCCTGCAATCCCTTCAGACCTGTTCTAGGGATGGGCTTGCTGTTATCGATTGATATACCGGTTTTTAAATAAAGAATTTTACAAAACCATTATTTCAAAATAAATTATATTTTATTGATATTGTAACCGTCGTATTTATTGACTATTTAAGATATTTAATTATACGAAGAATAACTTTTCTAGTGACTATTTTTTTAAAACATTCAGGTTGGCTATAACGATATTTTTCTGGTTGAAAGTTTCTTTTATAGCGTTACGTAAGCAATTTTATTGGCACTCCATCGTGTTAGAACTTAGAGCTATGTAGATGGAAATAGTTTACACGTGCCACTTTAGTTACAAACGTACATAAACATTTAAATGTACATATTTAAAGTTTTTACTATTTTACAAATTCTACGCTACGATTGAATATACAAATGGACGTTTTTTAACTTAACTGGTATTGGCGTTTTCAAATAACTTGGCTTGCAGTTTTCAAATAAAAATATGTTAAGCGGCTACCTTCGGTGGTTACACAGTCGCCATTTTGTTTAACTCACAGGGTTGTAAGTTCCGAACACACTAAAATGAAACATCAAAAATAGGGATGTCCTTTATAAACCGTACTTTTTATCGGATAATTAATTTCGTTGAATACAATAACTTATAGAACATTAGTTAATTATGGCCAATTTACTAATTATTTTGATACATATTACAAATGCATTATCGGTAATGTTGTTGATGTTAATATATCGTAACTAAATGATAACGTGATTTATGTTTATCGATGTATTACGACTCGTATCACCTTTGTGTAAAAGTCAAATACATTGTTAATTATTAATCGAAACGGTGATAAGTTTAACGAGTGATGATGGAAGATGAAGTTTAATTTTGTCTTTACATTTGAATAAACACTATGTATAAATGGTTTCCTTGTTTATGGTAAAACCATGGTCGTGTGTTATTGATCGATGTGAGTTTTTTTTAACACGCTCAGTCAATAAAATATGTTGTTCAAACTATATTAATGTGGTTCCGATATAAAACCGATTTCCTTTTGTTTTTATAAACATATTACATATCAAAAACTTCTCGAAAGATTGTTTACAGAGATTGGAATAAACCATGATTGGATGTTTATTTTTGTCTCGATTAATATTTACTGTATTTTAGTTTGTTGAATTAAAATCTACCGAGTTTTCCTTTAACAGGCACGTGTTTTTACCCTCATAACTAATCTGTCGCGGACCGCCCCGCGCTCTAGAATTTAATTATAATTGACCTTTCCGCCAATCGGTACTAATCTAACACGCGTTATGTACTGTTTTTACAAACGTTAGTTAGAATTTCCTGGATCATTGACACTTATAGTTGATTATATGTTACTTTCTTGTTAATAAAAAACTATAAGTTTTTTGACAGCATTAAAGGCATTTTGACAACAAAAACAGGGTTTCTACCAGACAAGTCTGTTTGTCATAAATCTTGTTAAAATACATGTGAAATTGGAAAGTGGGTAGGACCGGCACTTGTCTGTCAAGATGTAAACAGTTTATTTTGATCTGTTGGGGAGTGGCATCGTTAGACAAGTTCTTGTCACAAGACGGATAGAAAAACAAACCAATGACAGCAACATCCCTTTAGTCGGTCATAGTATTTGTTCAGAGCTACGAACTTTATACGCAACTGAGAACTTTGTCTGATAGGTATTGCTAAAGTAAAGATGTTATTCTATCGAATGATGGTGACCCTTAAAGTTAAGGTCAAACTCAGAAGGTGCTAGGTCAACTCACGTACTTCATTGAGTGTGTAATTCAATTACTTGGTTAAATCCATAGGGATGCTTTTTAGTCTGTCGATAAATTAATGATATCACGATATATTACACTTACAATATCGTCATACTAATATTATAAATGTGAAAGTTTAGATGGATATATGGATGGATGTTTGTTAGAGTTTGTAGCCTAAACTGGTGAATGGATCTCAATGAAATTTGGTATAGATGTAAGGTACAGTCTGGAAGAACACTTAGGCTACGTTTTTTTTTTATTACCACGCGGAGCAAGCCGCGGGCGAAAGCTAACACATAAATGTGTTTTAAATATAAATGTGATAAATATAGTAAGCTCTTCGTAAAGTAACCAATGAATCTATTTACGCGTCAACATTTTATCGATCAATGCTTAACGTAAGGAGTAATTTCAGTTCGTCCTGTTCTTTAAATAACCACTTACTGGATGTCGATAACCTCTATGCTTATTTCCATCGCCTTTTTTTTCTTTTTATTATCGCATACGGACATATCCGTACAAAAAACGTCTTCACATTATTAACCTTAATTGTTCTGGAATAAGGCATTTCGGCATTTATTTGTATAATTGTTGGAACTTTAATTATTCTAATTGAGAAATATTAGTTTTTTAAAATGTCATTATACTAGAATTTTCAAACATATTTTTTGATTGATTTATTGATTCCCAATGAAATTCATAACAATTATTTATTTCAGTCTTTAATCGTTTTGATTGTTTTTTTATTTATGAATATGAGAAACTGTTATATTAAGTTTTATCGTAAATGTATCGTAAATTTAAAACCGATAAGTAGAGACAATGTCACATCACTAGCCTAAATTTAGCTCGCTGCGTACAAAGTCGTAGCCCTTTGCGGAGGTCCGTAACCTCGACGCTTCGAGTTTTTTAACTCGCTTTGCGGATCTCTTTTTATTTTTTAAAAACTAGTTTACGTACGTGACCTCAAGGCATTGTTAGTTTTTTATATTGTGGAAATACAATGCGATTGAAATGAACGTTTAATAGCTTTGTTTTTTTACACACAAGACCAAGACTTTGTATGTAGATGACATCAAATACACACGGTATTAAGTCTTATATAAAAATTAAAATTAATACAAGTAGAAATTGATTTTTAAATATGATTAATTTAGTCCCGGCGTCAATGAAAATTGACCGCGAGAAGTTACGTAGAAAATCTTCTTTGTTACGAAGAAATCATTTCTTTTTTATACCAGGAGAGCATAAATACAAAGATGTATTAGATACTACAGTACTTAATGGACCGTTCAACGAACAATAAGCGGGCGTGTAGTTTTAATAAAGAATGTGTGCCAGCAAACGGTAGGGGGAGGGGAGATTGCTGACCCTCCCGGGGGAGTGCGAGGAGGTGCTGCGCTCCCCGTGCAGGATAACGGTGTAGCGGTACTGGCGCACCCTCGACGGCCATATACAGCTCCCGTGGCCCGCGATCTATGTCTTAAATGCAACAAATTGTATTTTATGCTTGCCTGGTAATTACAACGGACACAATTAACTGAGTTTTTTTTATCAAATATCCATTTTCTTAGAATTAATACAGTTAAGTCCTAAGTCCTAAACTAATTCTTTTATTTAGATGACCTATTACGTCTAACTACGGTATGCAAATGAGATTGCTATACGAATAGTTCTTCAAGGGAAATACCGACGTGTATGTTTTGTTAAGACAACAAACAATTGCGTAAGATGGCCATCAGACAATGGATTGCATCAGACGGTGCAAATTTCTGGAGTCTGTTGTAGCTTGCAGCTTGCTGTGGTATGTTAGGGGACTTGATTGTTTTTATTCGAAGCCAATCATCGAAATCATGCGTTATTTCGCAAATGTTAGTAATATTAGTAATTGGGTTTTTTTGCTTATCACTAACCCAAAGGTAGATGACCCTCGTACGTTTTTAAATTGAAATATAATTCTATATACACTAGTTACAATAAATTTTGTTAGATTGACATGACATGACTCTTTATTTCTAAACTATGTTTTTAGCGTGACTTGTTTCGTGTGGAATTAAGATAACTTAGTAAGTAGCCTATGTATTCTTCTAGAGTATGTTCTATGTTTTAAAGTGTTTAATTTATCATACAACACATATTAGGTTTCCATAAAAAGTAAAGCTTATGCAATTGTATTATCGATGGTGGTTTGCATATTAACACACCCCCCATACCCTTTCCAGAACACCGTCGCTTAAAGCCATAAAATGACATTTCGATTTGATTGACCTACATTTAAAAATTACCTTTATTATGCTTTACCTACACATTACCTATATATTTAGACATTACCTACTTGTTTTACATTTTGTAGGTAAATAAGTGATTATTCCTTTAATCTATCTATGCCTACTATTGTAATAAAGCGTAAACACACACTTCTTTGTTGCCTAAGATGTCAGCAATTACACCATATTTTTGAATAATTCTTTTTTAAATAAAAAGCCCTACACTTATGTCACGCTTTAGGCTATATATTTTCACGCCATTAAACTTAGGATGTAAATATTTGGAATAAAAACCCTAATGTAGGAAAGAGACCATAAGTTGCTGCCAACATCAAGAAAGCAAGATTGCCAAGATTTGTCATGTCATGTCATTTTGACATTTGCTATTGATAATTTGACAAATGCAAATAATAAATTTATAATTTCATGCGGATGAAGCCGCACGGGAACAGCTTGTTCATATGACTATTTAGAAATATGCGTGTGTATACACATATATATTTAACAATAATGTTGTTCCCGTTAAAGGAATGAATGCGATGTAATTTATTTATCGTTAGCCTGTTTATAGTTTTAAAACTATTTCTTATCTTTTATTACTGAAAAAATAACTATCAACTTCATGGCCGCGGGTGACAGTTTCGGGGGAATACCATGTTTGTTCCCAAAACACACGAATATCGGAAACAAAACCGACATTTGATCGGCATCTCGTCGGAAAGTTTTTTAAATTTCAACTAGAATTCGCCCGCGACTCCGTCCGCGTGGGAAAAAAAAATTGAGTAGCCTATGTGTTCATCCAGACTATTCTCTACATCTATACCAAATTTCATTGAAATCCGTTCAGCCGTTTAGCAAACAACCCTAACAAACATCCACCCATCTAAACTTTCGCATTTATAATATTAGTATGATTAGATTTTTCTTCTGAGAAAGGAATACGTAAAGAACAATCTATAAATGACGTCATCTAAGTTCAATTACGTCACTTGAGATAATTGCGTTGTTTTGCGAATTGCACAGTTCTTTTTTCCTGGTGCTTTAATAAAGACTAGCTGTTCCCATGCGACTTCATCCGCATAAATTTATAAAAAATTCATTTTATTATTTACATTAGTCAAATGGCAAATTTCAAAATGACATGACATGATGTCAAACAATGGCAACCTTGATTCCTTGATGTTGGCAGCAACTTATGGTCTCTTTCCCACATTAGGGTTTTTATCCAAAATATTTACCCCTAAGTGTAATGGCGTGAAAATATATAGCCTAAAGCGTAACGGAAGTGTAGGGCTTTTTATTGAAGAAAGAGTTATTCAAAAATATGCTGTAGTTGCTGACATCTTAGGCAACAAAGAAGTGTGTGTTTACGTTTTTTTTATTAGTATAGATAGTATCCATAAAGTACACTGCTAAATAAAACCATTTAAATGTCGTTTATCTACTGTGACCAATCTTAAATCGGTTTCAGTTTTAATATCATTTACGTGGCCGCAATTTAATTATTGTAAACGAAATGGCGTGATAAAAACAGATATCTATAAACAAACTATAGGGTACCGTTTTTTACGTAAATTTGCCGCTTTCGGTTATTTTTTTCTTTATATTAAAGTCTATTTATAAATTTGCCAGTTCGTGGTATAAATAAAAGATAACAGAGCGGTTTTTTTTTAATTATAATGCTATTAACCGGTAGTCGTTTTAAAATGATTCCAAAACAGAAATAAGTACGTAAATATCGATGTTTAAATAGTAATTAGACGTGTGTTTGGTATATCCAGTTTGGATAACTAAACTAACATTATAAATAGCAATGATTTGTTTGTTTGTAGCCTAGAGTTTTTAGCCTAAACAGCTGGAAGGATCTCTATGATAATGGATTTGGCGTAGATGTTGACGATAGTCTGAAAGAGCATATAGGCTCGAACATATTTTTATTTTCACACGGACGTAGTCGCGGGCGAAAGCTAGTATTTTATATATACGGGTCCCTACAGTTTTGATGTAACGTTACACTTGCCTTGTTTTTTATCCGTTAGCCAGCTAGGCGTTAGGCGATCGACCTCTACGGATGTGGGGTCGTTGCTCGCAGGGGTCCGGGGCCTGCGGAATTAATTTGTTGAAACGACCTTATTGTGCTGTGTGCTTTTTGCAAAAGTATAACAAAAGAATTGCAGGTGATGATGTGAAAAGGATAATGTAGCAAGTGGAATATTTTTCTAATATTTTAGTTATTGTCACGTAATTTTTTTCAATTCATATAGCATTAAAATGTGCGAGCATAAAACATTTAGAACTGCCTCACCTTGAACATATCCTCGGTCTCTTTACATTAATTTGTTGAATTTTTAGGTTAGAAGACCGAATTAATTGGTTCAAAAAGAACGATACTGTTTTTGTACAGATATTTTGTTTGTATGCATTTGGTTATAAACTAAATTGATGACCATGTCAAAAAGTATTTACGTTTTGGCTAGATTTTAGATATCTGCTGTCTCTTTCTATTTCATGTTAAAAAATAACACCTAAGTAACAATACGTGAGACAAAACAATTGTCGCGTGCGCAGTTTTTTGTTTTAATGTCTTATATTGCAAGGTCTGTTGTCAGCCCAAGGGCAATGATTGTATATTCTTGCCAATCGTGTAAAGACGTGTTTGTTTATGAATTACGCCGTGGTGTAACGTTAGATCTTTCGTCTGTTCAAATCTCTTTACACTTTGTCTAATGATCACGATAGTTTTTTATTGTTCGATGTTCGATGCCAACTTGTCTGGTAAAAACCTCTCACGTCAGTTGTCTTGGCACAGAGTATACACTGTTAGTCTAACCGAGAAGTTTTGTTTAGTTTCAAACGCTTTATTTATAAAAAGAAAAAAGATTAACTAGTTCGTTGTTTCTACAGATTTATCAATTAAGCCAGTACACATGTTGTTTTTTCTGAAAAGACGAATCGTTCAGATAAATCTGACGTTAACAGGCTTTAAAAAGGAAAACGAAATAAACGAATAACAAACAAATTATTTAGTTTATCCTCAGTACGAAATTATAACAAAATGAACTAATTACCTTATATTCTTACGCTTTCACCTTGAAACAATTCGAAAGTGACTGTCCTAAAAGGTTGGAGTAGTTATTTATAAACAGGGCTGTCGACTTTCAGTTGTTGTCTTGTTTTACAACAAATACTGTAACTAGACTTATAGCCTAAATAAGGTAAGGCGTAGCTCAGACTAAGACCGATGTAAATGACAATAGACGTATCATACCCGTAGAGGTGACAACCCTATTAAACGCACATATCAAGTGCCCTTTTAATGAATTCCTTTGTCTTGTCACCTGTGACTTGATACATTTCTTGAATTATGCCAGTAATTGAGAATGTATTACGTCATCGTTGTGTGCCATTGTGTATTGTGTAAAGCAATTTGCGACTTTAGTCAAATAACTATAAGAAATGTTTTCGATTGGATATATTTTAACGTTAATAAGACATTAAAAATCAATATTAGTTACATGCAATCTTCCGTCATATCCTCTATCGCGTGTGTAGAAAGTTTCTCTAAAAATAGACAACAATCGACAATCACTCAACAGACTGTTGTGCGATTGTCGATTGTTTCGCAGCCAATTCAACTGTTTAGTTGCACAACTAAAAATCGAGTAGGTGTGTTCAGGTGTTCTCTTGAGGTGGAACACCGCTACATATCCTGATAGTACATACATGTTTTGTGCGTGTTCACACTGCTACAGCGAGGGTGTAACGACCTGCGGGCGCGGGCGGTCGTAGCACCCCGCGCGGGTTCGAGGTCGTTACATTTTAGTTTTACAATTGACTTTATGACAACCTGGTATATATAAAATAAATTGAGATATTGAGAATCTTATAGTCTGGAAGAATCTTTAAAAAACATTTAAAAGAATTTACTTTACAGATACCAAATTCAATAAAATAGCACCGACTTAGTTATTGATTACTAAGGGAGCCCCTTAGGTTAGTATGGTATATCCCTGTACTAGGAAACCATAACATTTTGTGTGCTGTCGCGTGTGAGTTGCACAAACAATTGGTGCCCGACGGAAACCCGGCGATGGCTTGCATTGATCATTCGCTCACTTTCTAACTGCACGCAAACTTCCTTACACACGACTAGTTAATAATATTATTCAAGTTGAATGTGTCTTAGATGAGTTAATAAGTCAATACGCTATAAAACAAGTTTTACTACGTTTTAGTTTATGTTAAAATCGACAACTGGATTTCTTCTGCCATCGTTCAGATTATGGTAATGAATTCAGCGTGTGCCCAACATTTCAGTTTTAGGAGTACGACCAGGCTTGTAGACGTCTTTCTATTGAACATCCTGATGTTTATTATACCGTTTTACTCTCCGTACCACTTTTCCAAGTAAAACTTTCAAGCCCTCATCTCCGGACCCGTTATCTTTTCAGACAGGTTCCCTTTCCACAGCCGCGGCTATATTGTGTAAAGTTGCGGGGTTTTTTATTGGTACGCGCTTGTAACCGGATCTGAATGTACTGTATCACGCGGAGAAAAATCTCTTTGTTTATTCTCAGTATGTTTTTTTATTTGGCCATTAAATGCGCTCGCTTTCGGCGTTTTAAGCGTGGTTTTTGGAGCGAATCGGATAGCTCTTTGGTTAATATTTTCTCTGTTGACTGATTTTGATAAACAAAAACCCTTTGTTGGAAATGTCACTTCTAAAATAGTTAACCTTTGTACTACTTAGGTGATCGAAATGGTTGTTAAGTTTTCTTGTAACTACACTACCTAATGACACATGAAAAATTAGACAAATACGCGGTAATTGTGAGTGTATGGAAGTATTCTTGTGACAATAGTAATGCTGACCCGGTCGTAGTTCCCAAACTTTTTCCCATTGACCTAATTCCGCGTCGACCTACTCTGGCGCCCCCTACCGCATCTTGTGTCCCACTTTCATTACAGAATGCAAGCTTACGTTCTGTCGTCTGTTTGTTAGTGTTTTGTTTGATTGGAAATGAGGTATTTCAAATACCTTTGATACTGAGTGAAAATGCTCGACATTTTTAACGCATTGTGTTCACCAAACATGCAGTTTTAGCTTTCAAAACATACCTTTAAACACAATAAAACCTATACAATACTCTTGGGTTTAACTCATTCATTCAGAAAATGCGTAGAATACGTTTTATAGCTGTCGATTAGCGTTGTGCGATGAAACTTGATCGATTGAGTGCAATAACCAGCTGAGGCGCAGATAACCGGGCGCGGTAACGCACTTAAACGACCCGAGACCCCGCGCCTGCAGATCTCCTTAGGGTTCATGTAGACACGCAGAACTCTAGTGAAACTTGGACTTAAACGTGGTTTATTACCACTTTTATTCATTCATTTATTTTTTTGCACAAATATTAGTATAGCTATATAAAATAAGGATATTTAGATTGCACAATGAAATGGTCTTGTTTATTTGGTCCGCAAGGTCGGAAGATGCAGGTAAATGACACGGGAAATGAGTATGTTTGTTCGGAGTTCCCGAAAGTATTATTTATAAACAATTACACTTCTCAGATCTCCTTAATGATGTTTGTTTTTAGCGAAAGGTTATTGACCTCATATTTGAGTAGTCACTAGTTACAGATATCACTAAATGAGGCTTCCTCTATTCATAATTTATGTACATCGTATTGCATTTTATGGTATTGAATCGGAAATTCAATTCGTAAATAACGTTCGCAGAAACGCATTGAGTCATCCGTTGAGTCAGTTAATTTCGACAAGTAACGGTTTTTACCTCCTCCCTTCCCCTTCCCTCGAGTAAAACATGTTCGTGCGTTTGTGTGCGTGGGCGTTGTAACACCGTGACCGATGACAACGCCCTGTTAATTGTTTATTTGGGCAAGAGTACGGTGTGATTGAGGACGAGTCCAGAATTAGAGGACAAAGCGAATTGGAAATACTTGTAAGTAAAACGGAACCTTTAGAAAACCAGTTTGAAATAATGAGAGAGTCTTAAATAAATGCCAGTTTCGCAGTGTATACTGGCAGGATAACAATAGTCGAGGTTAAAACTATTTCTCAAGTTATCAACGTAATCTGCCAGTGAACGCAGCAAGCACTCCGCAATCACGTTGTCACTCGCTGGCTGATAACGATTGTTGACAACTAGTGCAAAATTCACTTCCTAATATTTCATAACATTAACTATTAATAAAATTCAATGCGATTATATTTTGCGAGGATTTTATAATCTGAATTATAAATATCATTGAAATAATAACAAGTAACTTTATAAATATCCAACTCCCTTAGGGACAGCAAACTAAGTTTTTGTCTTCCAAGTTAATATGTTCTCCGTCAACTCAATCGTCACTCCCTTGATCATGTCACCTTCCTCGCAATATATCTCTTTCTACGTCTACCTCTAACGGTGTACCTCCACACTCGTAACTAAAGTTCTCCTTGTCACATGTGATTCTCCCCTCATACCATGCTAACCTTTTACTCTTTGTTTCTTTACCACTGGAGCTACTTTAAGACCACAGTAATGTATGCATCATAAATATAAAAAAAAATAGCTGTTAAATATCTCCCCTAAATATGCTCCATTCAGTAAAGTTTAAAAGTTCTGCATTTAAAAACTGCTTTTGTGCAAAATGTACATTTTGAACAAATTAAAAAGTACGGCCGCCGCGAAACTGGGTCAATTGACCCCCCGACCGATAAACAACCGAGACACAAACACTGCCATCGACATCGACCCGACTGATTTCCATCGAAACAGCTTCTCTAAACTGAACTTTGTTAATACTGTAAATAGTTGAATTTTCATTGCGATACGTTTAAAAAAATAATTCCACGAACTGAAAAATATATCTCAAATGAATTTAGAAAATAAATCAACTTCAAGACATAAATTGTAATAAAGCTTAAAGCTCGGCCAATGAACTTGAATGAGCTTAAAACGGCGAAAAATTTATTCTAAGTTCCCTGACCCGCTAAAGCAGCGTCAAAATGCATGAATCCAATCAAAGCAGTGCATTCGATTCAACTGCGCCCCCACCCCCATGTCTAGACGGGTGCAACCGGTAGCTGTAGGTAGTTGCAAACACTCAACAGCTGATAGTCTGCTGAGCTTCAGATCAGTTTATTGTGAACCGTCGCGCTGGGTGGACGTGCCTCATGCGCGGACCCGCGTAAACATGCGCGTTTTACTCGTAATCTTATGATATTATCATCTCCTTGTTTGTGAAATGATTAATTTTACTTAAGTATTAATTAGATTTTATTTGGTCTTTTTCTCGAAAATAAATTCAATGTTTACTAACTTAGTCTGTGTTTTTATTTTGATTTCATGAAATTAGTTTTAAACGACTAAATTGCTTCTATGAAGTGTTACTTTTAAGTTTTAATATTTACAGATAGATAATTTTAATTCCATCCGATATATAACTATATATTTATCGTTTTAACTGTGATATTCAGTGATTTCAAGATGTTCTGCCTCTTCAGTCCACGTAAGTGTACATTAAACTTTACATCAAGCCTGTCTCGACGATGACTGTTGGGCGATGTCATTGTTGTAAAGGGGTTGTTTACAGCGCGCGTTTACGGGAGGGCTGACAACCCTACTGGTCCTTTTGAGTGCAGTTTGCTCCCGTGTGTAATGCTTCTATTTCTCTAATTTCGAGATTTTTCGTTGATTATTTCTTGATTTTTTGGTAATTTAGTGTTGATTAAAGAGTATAAATGTGTGTTGTTGATTGAGTACTTGTTTTCGAATGCTTGACTATGAAACAGTTTCACTGCAAAGGGAAAGTGTTTCTATGCACTGAAAGCTGCAATGTAAAGTTTTCTCGAGTGGCGATGTTTTATTTCACGACACAATCAGCTATTGTTCTTATTTGTATTTTTTACTGAATGAAAATAATAAACGTCATTCCGATGATACTACTGTAATACAAATGTTTTGAGATGTTTGCTTTTGAATGCCGTTTAAATGATTTTAATATGGTTTCGATTTCAATTGGGTTGTTTCTCGACTTGTTCTCTAGACTCTTATATTATTGACTTTCTTTTAATTTTAAAAACAGTAGCTTTTGTTTCAGTAATATATCATACTTCGTTTTAATATTATACATGTGAAAGTTTAGATGGATGTATGTTTGTTAGAATTTGTAGCTTAAACGGCTGAAGGGATCTCGATGAAATTTGGCATAGATATAGAGGATAGTTTGGAAGAACAGATAGGCTACATGCTTTTACGGAGTCACGGGCGAAAGCTAGTATTTTATAATCTAGTTGAAATCGATACTGTTAGGGTCAATAAAAATCTCTAGCAAAAGGTTTACCAATGCAAGTGTTCTACTTACGTCGGCCCTGCCGTATACTAAAATATTCAAAACTTCTCTATAAATGTACGCTGACCACTTTGTTTCCACACAAAAGGTAAATGCAACCTGCATTTAGCTTCCATTTGTATTATCTTTGGCCTTTTACACTTTAAAGTTATGTTAGAACAAAGAACGAGGTTCAGTTTAAAGTTTCTTTACATAATTTTGCTCGCGACTTCGTTCCCGTGTAATTAAAAAAGTAAAAATAAATGTAGCTTATGTTACTCACTGATAAATTACCTTTCTAACGGTGAAATAATTTTTAAAATCGGCCTAGTGTTTGAGTTATTTCAATACATACAAAAATATAAATCTTTCCTCCTTATATTAGTATAGATAAATTGATTTTATTTAGATTACTGCACTCAGGGTGTCCCTTTAACAACTTTGGGTGGCAATTAGTGCATTCTACGCTCTAAAATTAGAAATAGATGTTATTTACTTGAACTAAAAATTTTCAGGTCATGTGGTGGCCTGTTTTTAAGTACCGAAAATACCTCTAGTGCTTGTGACCTGGGCTGCCTTATTATAATTGTAAAATTGTCGCGTACTAATGAAGTGTTTCTCGAGGGAGGGGGCCCTCTAAACAACCCCCTGATGCGTGATGACGTAGGCTTGGGGTGGGGGTGATCAATCTGTGCACTCGACGCTCAAGTGCATAAGATTGGTATTTGCATTTTAATTTTATGATATCACAGACATAGTTATGTATATTGGGTATACAAGTTGGTGCATTATAATTGATTTGTACAATCTAGTACATTTGCAGTGCACCTTAACAGCTACAATCGTTTTAACATACCACAATAAATACACATAAAATACCACACAGTTTATAAGTGTCTGTAAAAAAAGTCGGTTAGTAATACATAATTACTGCTGTCTAATTAGTTATTTAAAGGAAGAAGCGGAGCTGTTCGTTGCAATGAACACGGTAATTTTTCTTAACTTGGTTCACTGCGTATTTCCGCGACTGTACATAAGTTTTATGCGGATTGGAAATGTGATAAATGAGGAATTAATAAGGGATTCCGTTTGTCTTAAAAGTTAACAGTAGACGTGTATATTTTTCGATGGACATATAAAATATAGTTGTTTCTAAGTAATTTAACTTTAACATACATTCAAATACATGCTCTAAGCTTTTCAAGTTGTATGATCGAAAAACGTTCGCAATTTTATTTGTAAGCGAAGTAAACGCAGCTGTTGCAAAATTTAATATAATATTATTGGTGAGAAGGTGAACGACACAAGATTCGTTTCCTCAACTCTTTGTTGTCTGAACGTTGAACCAGGTCCGGGTCTAGACTCGGTCTAGACTTGCAGACACCCCCCTGATGTCCCTCCGGCCACACGATTGATGTGTATTGCCAAAGTTATAACGCTTGGCTGCTTATTAAATACTTTAATATTTTAACAAAATAAATTAAATTTTTAAGTTCAGTTTTTGTATAGGTTAGAATCTGGAATTAAGTTTTCATGACGATAGTAATTTTTTTTAAAATTGAAAGTTTTTACAAAGGTTTCATTGGTATATTTTTATTAATTTTGTCCGTCTGTTTGTTGCAGGTCAGTGTGTTGATATTTTCGAAACTTGTGATGAAGAAAATGAGATGTTGGAGGTGAGCTTAAATAAATATAAATTCTCTGGTTACGATTACATCATTTTTATTCAACGATATTTTATATGATATTTTATAAAGGAATCGTTCGAAAATTGTATCCCGTTTTATATGAAATGTTCGGATTGACTTGCATTAAGTCATAATTAAGTGGTTACGCAGTTTTGTGTAATGTGGAAGGCATTGATCAAAGATGACGTCCTTGCTCGGCACTTTCACCGTTACCGCAGTCTGCGCCTGCGCCGGTTTGACCCAGATGCGACGCCAACGGACGATTTGCGTAAGCGGTAATTTGTGAAAATCGCATAATGATCATAGAAAGTCTAATATACTTGAGATGTCCCTACATGATATGTATCCCTGGTACAAGGAAGTAAATTATTGATTTGACTTTTCCATTCCTGACTGTCTCTTTTTAGTTTTGGAAGGAGAAGAACGTTAGGGTTCCGGGTAGGTAACCTAGGTGGCCTTCCCCTTTGTGAATTTACTCAGATATGTCTCAAAGAGTACAACTTAACCTCGATTAGACTACCGATTCTTTGACAAGATACCTAAATGATTTTTCCGTTGTAGGATTTTATAAAATGTTACCACTGTATTTGTCAATTAGCTGAAAATAGAATGCCAGTCCTTGTAAAGGGGTATAGTCCGATATAGTTTATCTTTGTAATAGATAGGGCTGCGGTGTCAGGTTTGAACCCGGACGGTCGCGGCGGAAACGAAAACCACCAGCCACAATACATACGCGGTTGGCAACAATGGAATATTTTTAGCTCGATTTGTCTCTAAGATGCACATTTTCTCTGTTCAAGGTTTAAACAATTTTAGCTTACGGAAGTGTTCGCGGTACATTGAGCCTTCATTATGCAACTTGTATCTAAGTCGTGTTGTGTGCTTGTTACATACATAAATGCATAATACGCATTGCAAGTGCAAGCCAATACGAAACGTTTTAGTTGCAAATGTGCTTGTTATGGTCTGCCTTATGTTGTCCTGGTACTTTTACATTTTAAACTATATGCGTTTTAATTTCCCGTTAGTTTGTAAACTCACTAGTGTATATTTTATTTAATTTAATTTAGGGCCTGTCCCACCGGTGGTAGATAGAGGCCCTGATAGTGTAAATATGACGTCACGTCAGATAAAATACAAAATTTCTGTCCCA
>NW_013525213.1:2715659-2722836 GCF_000836215.1 Papilio polytes
GAAACAAAAAAATCCTATATTTCCGTCACGTATTTTATCTGTTTGATTATTATCAGGCAATTTACGAGAATTTGGTAGTACTGCCCCTTACAGTTTTAGTCAAACAATAGAAAAAAGGACAACTACTACTCGTATCCATATTGGATTAACTTTAATGACGTAAGAGCTTAAGTGACTATAACATAGACAATTTGTTTCTTTACAGCGCGCACACCTCTGACTCAACTATCGCCTATCGTAAAGTCACAATTGTTTAGTCTTGCTTTGATTCCTATAAGCTTATATGGAGGTGCACACGAATCTTTTTTAATTGTGCTACTAAACTGTTGTATTGCCTGCGAAACAATCGATAATCGCACAACTGTTGTGCGATTCTTTAATCATAGGTGTGCGCTCGCTCTTAGAAGTCGAATGCATTTATAGTTTATTGATCTCAATGGTAATTCTCCTTTAAAGTAAAGAAATTTATCTTTATAGCTTACTAGAATTAAATAAAAATACTTTTGCTAGTAAAAAGTAACATCATAACTCAATAACCCTCAACGGAAATGTAAGGATATGACAGAAATATAAATCGTTTATTCTTTGCCACATAGGTGAAGCTGGGGCGGATTGCTAGTTTTGAATAGACTTTGTATTATAATAAATATGTTACGGAAATTTCCATGTTTTAAAGTTGTCACAGTCGTAGTAACTAGGTTTGTAACCTTTGTCACCGAACACATGTTACACTGTACTGCGCGGTCTAGGCAAATAAATTCATTGTACTACGGACTGTTTTATCCCCACATAAGATGTTATGTACTCCTGATATCGGCCTACAAATACGCCTTAGATATTACATTCTAGATAGCCACAGCCACTCAACTTTAGTGTTATAAATATTATTCAACGAGCAGTCGCCCGCAAACTTCGTTAGCGTGGAATATAAAAATGGTCGTCTATAACACTCCCGTGTACATTTACTTTTTACCAGCTACCTTCCAGTCATAGTCCCGTCCAAATCGGTCCACCCGTTCTAGAGATAGTGGTCCGGTCGCCATTTTGACCGTACGGAATTAAAGTAAATGTAGCTTATAAAGGGCTGGAAACAAAAAGCCCAAGATAGACCGATATGGAGGAATTTACTGGACCAGGCCCAGGCCCACCCGCGGCTGTAGTGCCTCTGATGATGATGAGCCTATAAAATGCCCTTTCATGTCAGCTACCCTTCAGTGAAGTCCAGTCGAAATCGGCCCAGCCGTTTCGGAAATTGCCCGGAACAAACGTGGCTTGGGGACATACAGACGCAGACGATTTTTTTAAATGCGATTTTCGTTATCAGCTACGCAAATACGTTAGCTTCCCGAAATATGGAGTTTTTTCTTTGATATTACAGACAGACACTCCAATTTTATTAAATGTATAGATGATCTTTCATTGTCCTTTGAAACCCTTCTCAACTTCAACAATTTCCCATTTAAATACCCATTTTTAAATATCTATAAAATGTTGTTCCATTTGTAATCAATTCAAATTATCCCCAGATGTTAGTAAATTCAATTGTGATGTTTTTATTTCCTTTTTATTTATTTACCAGCACAATTCACGCACATTTAATACGCCTTACCTTATCAATTGTATTCGATAACGGATGTACGGAACCAACGGATTGAAAATCCGTTTCACGGTTGACCGATTTATGTAATTTAATAAGTTGCAACAAGTTATATGCCAGCTGTAGCTATGCTTTCTGTTGTCAAGTGCACTAAATATTCGTACTTGAGACCTTGAATGCCATTTTTATTTCTTAACTAAATTGTAAGCTTAGTAAGTAATAACTTAGGCTAACTAATGGAATTTCAACACAGCTAATGCACGATATAATCTATCATAAATATATAAAAAACAATGTAAAGTTGCAGACTTGACGCATATATCTAATTGTCTAATCTTTGATACACGATTTGTGCCAAGGTTCATTCTACATCAAGCGGTACCAAACCACGACCTGTCTAGACCACTCGACGCCATTTCTATTTTGATATGTGCCCCTAGTATCGATTTATTGCTGGACATAATCTGTGGTAAATGCACATGACGCTTCCAGCGGATAAAGCGCTTCTGCATTAGGTGGGGTTCAAACAAAGAACTACCTGAAGCGCTGTAGGCGTTATTTTCTGCCTAACGACAGCGTATCTATGTCAGAAGGGCTCGGGGGGCCGTGACATAACGCTGCATTCAATTTTAACCTAATTTTGAATACGTCGTATATCTTTTACTATGCCGTTCGAAATTAATCTTTATTGCGATGGGCCTAAGGTTGAGTGTCATTTTTGGTCAATAAAGTTTACATTGCCTTGTGAACACAGTTGATATTGGAAGGTCGTATGTCGTAACTCATGCATTAAACTTTCAACCGTAACGTATGTTAATGATTACCAAAGTGGATTATCAAGCGCGCCTCATTAACACCGACTTGTAACACCTTTGTTCGAAATTATCACAAAAGACTTTGTCGAATTTTATTTTCGTTGTCTTGAACGTAATGGAAATAATGTTTATTAAACCAGTTGCCATGTTAAAACGGAAAAACAATGTAACCGTGCTGGGCGCTGTTTCTATCGGAGCATTGAACTTGAACTTTGTCTCGTAGTAGTAAAGTTCAATTTCAATCGTAGCGCGGCTACAGTCGGCATGCGCGAATTTCATATACTGTTGACTTATGTTGTCCTGGTACTTTTGCGCGATTTCACTGCCTTCATTTTGCGAACGCCACCAGGTGCGGGCTGTAAAAAAATTACTTGTCATTTGCAGAATTTAAAAATCAAACGATATACGAATAATTTTGAATATCTTGTTTTTGAGGTTTTGGTGTTTTTATGCCTTTTCCGGTCGCAATATTCAATTTTATATAGAGTACAAGTGAGCAATTTTTTCTGAGAAACGTAGGTTATTGCAGTGCATTATTGAATAATTTCACATAGACCTAGAATGTTATGGAGGACAGGCCGTCATTCCATCCCTTTCCGACCTTCGTGGTACGTGGCGATGGCGGTCATCAAATCCTACGCGTGTATCATTAACTGCGTAATTTGATGATGTCATAGTTTTTATAATAATTTGTGCAACAGGAGTTAACCATGACTTAGCAAATTTTACTATGGACCCTTCTAAGGTTTTCAACATGTTGAAACTTGTTGAAATGTTTATAAATTAGTAGGTATATGATTTCCATTGTTCCCAGATTCGAATTTGAACACTTTTTATAGCACTAGGGGCACACGAATATGTTTTTGTAGTTCACCAACCATTACAAATTAAAGTAACTATTTCAGTTAAAATTAAAATATTGATGCTTATTACTTTATTCCCATGGTATTTTAGCAGATCAATATCTAAACTTGAATTAAAATAATCTAATTTAGTTAAATAAACCGAGTAAAACTATTTTCTAGTTCAATTAAATTATTCCTTTGTTCTTATAATTATGATATTAGTATTAGTATGATAATCATGATTCGCATGTGGGTCGCGGCACTTCGCATCCGCCATCTTTGTTGTTGGATAGGGACGGAGATATGTAAACTAAAGGTGCGAGAGCGAGATAGACGAATGTTTGTCAACATTGTGTTGTTTAAATTTAGAATGGCGTATACTTCCGCATCTTTAACGGGGAATGGCCGTTTCGTGGAGATGGTTTACGTGTTATTTATACCATAGTAAACAGTTTCCACGTGCCAACGCTCCGTTATTGCGTTGTTATTGGCCGTCTATTAACCTCTTTAATTATTATGCAACAAAGTAAAAATACTGACCTTTCTAAAAGAAAGTTTAGCGATTATATTATCTCTGGGTCTTAACTTACTTTTTTATAAAAAAAAATGTTACATTTCTTAATACTTGTAATTTCTTAATAATGTAAAATATTATAGAAGAATATGTACACATTGTAATTAGCAATAATATCGATAATGGATATCAACCTGTCGCTGGTGGGGGAGGGGGGAGGTAGCTAACAATATCACGTGACGCTCGAACCGGTCCGTACCTTACTTTGTACCACGACTATCATACACGTTTCCTTGAACTTTCCATCGTTAAAACGAACAGCTAATGGTCTTACTGTCGTTGTCGAATTAAATTCAATGCCATACATTTTACCGTAACAAGTCATTTCAACAACCAAAATTATGATTTAGGTATAATTGGCATACGAGAGTGAAAGAGAGAGTAGATTAGACGAAATAAAAAGAATCGTGTAAAATAGTAAACTGTTTTGTTATCGGCGTCCTTCCGATGTAGATAAGATGTGCATGGAATAGTGATACGATAGTTACCTCATTGTTTATGCTATCCTGGTACTTTGGTTGTGTGGCGCAGTGGACAGCCCTGGTGGGAAAAACTAAAAACTTGTTTATTAGTTCTTGTAGTAAATATATACTAATATTACAAAGAGAGACTTGGTTTTTGTATATATTTGATTCACGCAAAAACTAATGGACCCGGACAAAGTCGAGAGCCACAGCTAGTATAAAACATTTTGACTACTTAGACCAGTTGTTATATTAAAGACTGTTCTTATTATGGGAAAATCAATAAGTTACACAAAGGATGTGCTCGGAAATGGTTTGCAGTGATTCAAAAACACCCTGTTGCCGCGAAACCATAGGAGTTGCCGTTGAGTCATAAACCATCGCTCACATGTTTGTTATTCTACTAGCTTTCGCCCGCGACTAGGTTCGTGTGTAATTCAAAAAAACAAAAAAAATACCAGACTATCCTCTACATCCATACCAAATTTCATCGAGATCCGTTCAGCAGTTTAGGCTACAAACTCTATCTAGGTAATAATTGCGTCGCTCTTACAATAACGCGGTGTTTCCCAATTACTTGTGTAATTAATTACTTGCGAAGGAGATATGAAAAAATCAAGTCAGTACCCAATCAGCCTGTATAATGCAATACTAGGATGACATGACGCAACAGTAACGCAAGGACGCGTTTACTTCAACCTTATAACAAAAATAATGTTTAAACATTGTTAAACACGTGTTTAATTCTGACCACTGAATGATTTGGATGTCAACGTTTTATGTTTCTTCATAAATATTTTAATGATCACAAATTAATGATGTAGGCGAAGGGGCGCCTAGAATCACGTTAAAAGGGTTGAAGTATGTTTAAGCTATTTCAAAAACTATCTATGTTTTTATGGTAACAAATAGTCAAACTGAAAGCCGTGCGTTGTTTAGCAATCGGGAACGGGTCAGGGCGTGGCCGCGTGCAAGCGGAGTCCTTGACCCAGATCGCTACTGCACCCCCGCCCTCCTCCCGCGCCCCCACACCCGGCATAGAAACGAACGCTGCCAGCGCTTTATAAAGCCATGCGTCTATTTTTAGCGACTCGTGGTAGCGCTGCAGCGGCTTTATTCCAATCGACGTTCTATTTTTAAATCCGGGCGTTGGCAACATAGTTGTTACCAAAATCGGGAGTTGTGCTGCCATAAAATGTTTCAAGCGATTTTGGATCTTATTGCACTTGTGTTTTGGATTCGAAATATTCTTGATTGGACTACTTGTGTTACTTGAAACAAAGAACTCTTCAGATGAAATCTTAATGCTTTCTTTATGGTATTTTTTATATTTATCTACGAAAATGGAGCAATGATGAAACAAATCCCAGTTGACGGGCACTGGAAAATATCTTAAAAAAAAATTAAAAACTAGGGAAATCTAGGTACTTGGCAATTGTTTATTTAAGAAATTATTTGAACCAAAATGTGCTCATTAACAAATAATCGCCGGACATCCGGCCGTGGACCTTTCACCTTGCACAAGTAAAATATAAACTAAATACGTTTTTGGTTAAACAAATTGTGTTTTGCTCCCATTATTAGGTAGATAAGTTATTTTCTTAATAATCTTGTGATCTCATAGCTGATAAGTTCTGGGAGTAACAGGAAACTAGAATTTATTGCTGGTCAGCATGTTCTAAATTTTAAAATCCGCGAACCTTTGAAAAGTAAAATATATTTAGGTCACTGTCATGACTTAGTTCAGTTTGCCTAAGGGGGGGGGGGGTTATGTCGGCCAAGTTTGACACCCGCGCCTTTCTCCTTATGCCATATATAGTCTTGCAACTATGTACGTCAGGATAAGTAAAAAATATCAATAGTTTTTAAAAATAACCAAATAACCAGTCTGGTAAAGACTTCAAATGTTTATTTTCTTTTATAACATCGTTTTTTGTATATAAAATAATTGAAATGTAATGTAATTTTTATGGCTTGTTGAGTGACCCACTAACCTGATTAGTTCCGACGGCGGCCTATCTCTGCGATTATTCTCCCCTATCTATGCGATCCTAGTACTTGCTATCACCAGCCTGTAGTCTTATCATACAATGATATTTAGATACCTGATAACTTATCATGTGGATAAGAATAGAAATCGGTTTATTTTATTTGTTTATTTATTACATTATTTTATGTAACATATTGTATGTTTCTTCTTAATTATCAGGTAATAAAGTATTTAAGAGACAGAGGATTCATCTGTATTGTTTTTAATGTATGTATGTGTTTAGATGCACAGCTGTGAGCCGCTGCCGGCGCTGGGCGCGCCCCTGGGCACCGCGGCGGCGTCCGGCCCCGCTCTGTTGCGCCAGCTCGGTCGCCTCATAGTGCGCGCGCGCAGTCCCGCCGCGCGCCGCACCGCCAAGCTGCGCGCCGCACATCCATCCACCAGCCAGGTATGACCTACACCAAAGTTACACTATACGCTCTCCTGTTCTACACTACTCCATAAATGTCCTCACTCCAGTTATAGTGCGTCGTACAGTAAACAAAATCAGTGCAAGGTATGCAATTAGTAAAATGCTGTGGTTCTCTTTACAGGTAGCGCCGCAATCAAATGTGGAGTGCCCGGAGCCGCAGTCCGTCGTGGAGGAACAGCTGGAAAGCCACGTGTCGGCGCTCTGGAATGAACAGATCCCCGTTTGCATTGAGGTCAGTAAATCCATATACAACCGTCGTTAGCGCTGTGAATGTATCTCAGTCGTACTTTACATATAATAAAAAGTAAGAATAGTTTAATAATGGGAATATGTTGGTGTTGCAGGTGCTGCTGGCCCCCGAGTGCGCGCAGTGCCGCGCGGCGCTGGAGGGCGGCGAGCTTGCCTACGAGTCTCGGCCCG
>NW_013525213.1:2726091-2830180 GCF_000836215.1 Papilio polytes
CCCCGCCGCCCCCGAGCGCGGAGACCCCTCCCCCAAGTGCGGGGACTCGGCTCGTTGTTAGTGCCTGACGGTGTATTGATTTTTGTGTTATAAATGTATGTACTAATATGAGATGAATATATTTTTGGTTTTATAGAATATAGTCATGTTTTATTTCCCTTGGCACTTCCAATTTTTATATCGAAAAAGAATTAATGACGTATTAATAAAATGCCAATTATCTATGTATCATAATTCTGACTCAAACGTTACCTTAAATATTTGTTTAAAATTTTGACTTCATCAAGATTTTACGGTTCGAAGGTGTAAATGAAAAAACGAAAAAACATTAAAACATAATTTATTATTATTAAGTCGCACAACAGTCATACAAAAATAAATACAATCAAACCACTAAACCAGTATGGCCGACACACATACAATAAATAATTTTTATTACCAACTAATATTAGCTATAACTTAGACTAAGTAAAGCATCATCCAGCAATTCGTTTTACAGATAAAAAGACTTATTTTATAATTTCAATTGGTTTAAGTTACTCGTACACTGGCATTAGATGTATTGGTTAGGAGGTGGTCTGCGCTACGATCTACAGGGCGAGACTTTGCAAAAATCTCAGACCGTTAATAATAATCTTAGATCGTCAATGACGATCTCAGACAGTCAATAACGACCTCAGACCATCCATCAGCAACGATCTCAGACCGTGAATAACGATTTTAGACCGTCAATATCGATCTTAGACCGTCAATAACGATCTCAGACTGTCAATATCGATCTTAGACCGTCAATAACGATCTCAGACTGTCAATAACGATCTCAGACTGTCAATAACGATCTTAGACCGTCAATAACGATCTCAGACCATCAATAACGATCTCAGACCGTCAACAGCGCTTCCAATTCGTCAGCCGTTACGAGAGCGTGAGCAGTGGTCGTGTTGTCGCGATGCGCTCTTGCGCGCGATACGGCCGCATGTTGCGGTCCACGTCTACATCTACGTCCTGTAAACCAGATAATATAACTTGAAACAATAACAAGTAATTAATTCATAATATTTAGAGAAAAGTGCTATCCACAGAAGGTGGAAACAAGTATAAATTTAAATGCGTTACTAGTTATTCTTATGAAGATGAAAGTCTGTGACATCTCTTAGGATAAGATTAGGTATTACTAAACAAGTCAGTTTTTGTGAGGTCGTAAAAATCACTCTAATTAGCATATTTGTTTTACTGCTTAGCTTATGGAATAGTGCCTTTCGCCCGCTACTCCGTTCGCGTGAAATTAAAAAAGTAAGTAGTCTGTTCTTCCTGACTATCCTTAACATCTATGACAAATTTCGTCGATATTTGTTCAGCAGTTTAGGCTACAAACTCTATCAAACATCCATCTAAATATTCGGAGTGTTTGTTTTGTTGTCTGAAAGAGTTTACCTCGGGTTCGATGTTGCGCGCCCAGGGTCCCCAGCCAGGCTCCTCCTCGTGCTCGTAGTGGTGCTGATGCTGTGCGTGCTCGTAATAGATCACCTACACATTTTATTAACTTAGTTGTCGTTCATAACGGTTATGAGATATCCAGGGAACTCATTACGGATGGAGCAATGAAAATGCTATTGGGACGACATTAACTTTACTGTCGAAAGGCATTGAATGCAAATGTGCGACTATCGTCTGCAAAACAGTAGATTTGTTATTCAATCATTTTGCGCTTGTTTGAGTTAAAATAGTCGTGACTTTTTCCTTTTGAAAATTTCATCCCGTCTTTTGTTATTTTCGATAAACGGATTATTATTATAATCAGTAAGAATCGTAGTCACGGAGCGAGAAAGTTGTTTTTGAGTCGCTCAACACAAACTTGATTTACGGTTTTTGAAACCTTTTTGATTTTTAATTTAAGATTTAAGAAAAGTGATTCGAATCTTGAGTAAATAACACTGCATACCAAAGGTCGCTTTCTCTGAGTGAGATTTGAACCCATCTAACAAATCAGAGATATATGATTATTAAACGTAAATAATGAATACTTCCTGCACAAGGTAACTAAAGAGTAACATCCTCAGATACGCTTGTTTTTTTTTTTTAAATCAGTCAAATAATGTGATAAAACCTTTCCTTTGAATTCTCTTCCGTATCTTTAAATTCAAATTAAATTATTACATTTTTACGATAACTACAATTTTACAAACTTCGTCCTATGGGATAAATATTTTTTTTTTTAAATTAACTTAGTGTAAACTATAATTCTATGTTAGAACGTTTACTCGGGACGCTGGACGGAAAAATCTTCCACAAAGCAAGGGACAGAAAGTACGCCCAGGACGCTGGCAACGCTAAAACCACAGGCTCTAGAGAATTATATTTTTTACAATGGTGTAGTTTTACTTTTCTTATATGATTGATATCGAAGTATCAATAACACGTATGATTTAGCAATCAATTTAATCGCCGCTGACCAGGTTATATTGAGATCTGAATATTCGAAAGCGCGGCCTCTCTCCGCAGCTTTCCCTCGTTTGCGACGCGGAAACAATATCACACTAAATGGATACCACTCCATACAAATGACATCTCTGATAGAAAATTATCATACATACATATTCTTAAGAATAATAGTAAAGTATTTTTTACGTATATTGTATTTTTATTTAGAAATGAGGAGAAAATGTTTATTTATCTCTAACTAGATGTCGCCTGCGTCTACTTCCGAATGGTTTTAACAATAACTTTTATTAGTAACCTATGTGTGCTTTCAGATTATTTCTATAAACTCCTTGACTATAAACTAAACTAATACTTGAGTAAGATTACACAATGAATATAAAGACTGGTTTGGATTAATTTTTTGAGTTTAAGACAATTAAATGGCACAATTATGCGCTAACTACATGTCTATACATTAAGGTCGCCTCTTAGTACACTGAAGGACTGTTTCAGTAACCGTTAGTTAACTAACCATTATCGTCCAAATTACTTAAGTTGTAGGGTTAACCTCCGGAAGAACTTTTACATTATGTACTATCTGTGTTTATATTCACACATACTATGTTGACTGACATTTCTAACGACAAACGTGTGATGTGTGTCAATGCGTGCTAACACATTACCCTACTTATGGTGCTTAGAAGTGCTTAGCTTAACTAAGTGAAAGGTGAATGAACTTTACTTGTTGACAATGAAAGTGTTATTTAAATTTCGATGGTTTTAGAAATTTGTAAAGGTTACGAAAAAGTTTTTTTTAGTAATATTGATTGAACTTGCTTTCCGAATTCTATTAATTTTTTTTTTAAAGTTTAGCGGCGCTTAGTAATCGATGTATTTAATATTCGTTACAATATTCGGCCGTTAGTTCCATACTTTTGATTTGAGTTTAGGATCTATCTAGACGCTGAGATCTAAGATAATTATTTACGCTTGGAAAGTCGTATTTGAAACAAGTTTTATGAAATCGGTAGCAAACTCCGATATCGGATGCTTCGTTAATTATGCGTTTGAAAGATCAGGATTTAACGGATGAGGAATAAATTAAATATTTCACTTGCAACGGAATCGTAAAGAGAAATTACTCTAGAAATTACCATGAACTTGTTTGTGTTGAGTTTTCCACCAGAGTATGTATGTTACGTGTAAAAAAAAAGATATTTTTCTCCTTTTCAAGAGACGATTAGTAAATCTTGAGGAAGCAATATTAAGATGTATTTACGAAATGTATCAGATTAATAAATAATTTCACCGGTATTTTCTTTGAAAGGTATACTTTTTGACCGATTTCCCAAAAGAAGGAGGTATTCAATTCGACGATGTTTTTTTTTTTTCTGTTATCAAGTTTAGTACCACTTCTTGTGCTTGTATTGATTTGCAATAAAACATTTTCAAAATTATAATAAGCACCATCTTTTGTCTTTGCTATGAAATAAACTAGATTCTTAAATAAAATAAATATTATTTAATGGCATCTATTGGTAATTAATTTAATTAATTTGACATGTGAGTTTAAGGATATATTAATAGATGGTGTTAGGGAGGTTGTGAAAAGAAGAGTGCCTTTTTATTTTTTATCACTGTTGCTATCTATTGACAGATCCTTAAAACTTGTATTTACATTAATTGCCAATAGATGTCATTACATAATAAATTTTAATGTTTATCTTTTATTTTATACTGTTTTTATTATTTCATAATGTAAGATGAATGGATTGCTTATTATAATTTAGTAAAATGTTTTATAACATGTCAATACCACGAGGTGGCCATAATCTTGACAACAGATTATATACTTCACTGTATATTTTTATATCTTTGGTACCATAAAATATTTTATAGTTTTTGGATTTAAATTATAATTTTGGTTAAGCTTCGATAAATTAGAATTTATCAGTAAATAAGCTATTGAAATCATACACTATTAAATTAATATGACGAATCTAATTTAATGGGACTAGTTTGTATTACGTTTTTGTGGACGATAGATGGCGTTAAACAAATAAAACAAACAGGATAATTAGTCCGAAAGAAAAGTTTAAAGAACTACATATGTTTGTTTGAATAAATATGTTTATTATACTAACATGGTAATGAAATTTAAACAAATTAAAATGTTGTTTAACAAGTGGTATGTTACCCTAATTAACCCATCAAGTTTTATTATGGCTCTTTCATAATAGATTTAAACATAAAAGGCAGTGAAAGTTAGACAGTAGAGTCGTTTTAAATTCAATTCGCTTCTTCTTTAGTGAATAGCTTCGCATTATAAATAATTTTAGTTAATTGCCAGATTAGTGTACTTTCTTTTTCTTTGTTCAAGTACAAAATTCAGAACATTTACATCACTAATACCATGGTATATGTAAACAGAGAAAGTGTTCAATTTAACCACGACACATATTTTATATAAAAGTCAGGCCTTATTTGGGCATTACCAGTGCCCTGGGCGAGATTTCTAGGATGCCCCTTTATACAGCAGAACCTCGATAAGTTAAAGTCCAAGGGAAACACAAAACATTTTAAGTTATAGAGGTTTTAAGTTATCAAGGGTCTTTGTTGTAGAGGTTTTGGGCTCTGATGGGAAGGGAACATATTATTTTTTGAAGTTATAGAAGTTTTTATGTTACCGAGGTTTGAATTATCGAGGTTCTACTGTATTTTCCGCCGAGGGTGGTTGCCACACGTCGCCCTATCTTAACCAGTAGTGATAAAAATTCTACGTTATTTACTATTCATAATAAACGTTGATATTTTTCTACTTTTTTTGTTATTAGACATAATAAATAGGACTAAATATGAAATGGTGTTTCTCATTTAAATGTGATGTGATTAGAAGAGTAAAACGGAAGACGATTGGTATGCGTCGCGTGTGGTGAAAGCTAGATTTTTTGATGGGATTCGATATCGCTTTTGCATCGATAATTCTGTTACATAGACCACTTGACTACAATGTAAATTGATGTTAACTGTAACGATGGAAACCGCTGGATTAGTAACGTTTAGAATAGTGTTGTGAGAAATGAGCTTCGAGCCCGAAACTCGAGCTGCGAGTCGAAGCTACTGAGCCTTAAGAGCTCGAGCCTTGAATGAGTCGAAGACTCGGGAGACTCGAGCCTTTTAACAACTCTAGTTTAGAAACTAAAGCGATAGTCTTTTGTCGGTTTCAGACAAGTGACTGCAGTTTTAACAGATTGTTTGACGTGATTCAAAAAGTAAAATAATAAAACTATTTATGTGACTTACCTTTTGAGGCTGATGGTGTTTGTTCTTTAGCTCAACCCAAAACCGCGCCAAGTTGATGGCCAGACCGATCAGCGCGATTATGAAGAATTTCACCTGAAATACATTACCTTATATGCAAAATTTGACAGTGGTAGTGCCCGCTTTAACATCTTAGCACTGCAGGGCCGGCACGCCCCCAGTAATACCACGACCACACAGAAGATAGGCATGAAATGGAAGCAATTCCGTGTTTCGTCTGATGAGTGTGGTGCCGGAGGCCTAATTTAAGTCCCTTTCTCTTTATCACCCTTTTCTTTTAAGGAGAGGTTGGGAAGAGGAAGTGGATTTGACGGTGGAGGAGATGCATAGGAAGGGAAAATATTCTTTTTATGTGCGTCACCTCCTCCGTCGTATAAGGGTAGGCAACGCATCTGCAATTGCGGATGTCTATGGGCAGCGGTCGCTTCGCCATTTTGGCGGTTTCAGATGGCCGCTTGCTCGTTTGCCACCTTGTGTTATAAAAAAAGAAAATAATAAAATTGATGTTGTGTGAATTGTGTAAAAAGTCATTGAGATTTCTTTTAATTTAGTGTTGGTGTCGAAAGAAACCGAAAGATCATCATCTCCCTGTGTTGATTCTACACCTATAAGGACAGCACACCAGGTTTTTGTCCTCCTTCCTTCTTGATCTCATATTTCATGCATCCATCCATCTCTTTCTAGGTCTACCTCTACCGATGTTCACACTCTTAACTAAAATTCTAATTTCTTAAGTTTGATACTCCTCAAATATTCAATTGACTATACATTTTTTTATACCTGTAATTTGAAAGACAAAATCTGTAGCAGAGTTCCTATCTTCGCTTTGAGTACCGCGCCGAGGATCAGCAGCTTCAAAATAGCCTTCTTCTTCTTCTTCTTTTTGCCTCTTTGCTCTGAAGTAGAGTACAAGAATTGAGATGTATATATAACATAAAATCAATGTCAATTAGAATCATGTAGGATATTGAAGTGAGAGCAACAACTGTCCTCGTTACAGTGAGATGAAATCACTGGAGCACGCAATCAACATACACGTTTCATTGCCCGTTCACATTATCTAAACACGTATGACAACATAGTCATCCGCTCATTCCGTTTGAAAAAATAAAGCCAATGTTTCTTAGTAAACGTGTTACAATGGAATATTGTGATTATATTCCCCACGTGCGGATAGATAGACGAGGGTACAGTTGGAACTTATTTTATTTTTAAACGGTTCCATCTGTCACCTTGTTTGTGATAGTGGGACTAAAAGGTGGGGTGGATGGAACATTTTATTCTCATCTGTCCCCACGTGGAGACAAAGTGAGGTGACGTTTGGGAATAATTCGAATATTGTTTTAGACGTAGGAAATCTTAATAAAACTTGAAACGGAAATGTAATAAAAGAGATAAATAATAGCAATTGATATAATCTGTGAGATTAGTGCGAAAATAATTGATATTTATTTATTCTAAAAGTTCGCATTAAAATCTACGTGTTGCTGGTTTCCGCGATTTAAATAATTTTATCTTTTTTATTCCAAGTTATTAATACAACACTATGTAATAGGTTATTTAAATGAAAATTATCAAGTAGAGTGTTTTAACTTTAATGTTATGCATTACCGGTTTTAAATCCTTCTTTGTCAAATATTTATAGCAACGGAAATAAAAGAACGATATCAAAAACGTATAAAAACAGTCTAGTTACACAGAGATTTAATGGCGTTAGCATTTTTTAACAACCTTTTACTTATTGTTATCCTAGTTTTCGTACGCGACTCTAACCGTGTAGAATTAAAAAAAAAACAAAAGAGAGTAGCCTATAGGTTCTTCCAGACCATCCTCTGCATTTATACCAAACTTCATTGAAATCCGTTCAGCCGTTTAGGCTACAAACACTAACAAACATCCATCTAAACTTTCGCATTTATAATATTAGCAGGATTTTATAAAACTCACCTTCAAAAGAACTCTTGTCCTGAATTCCGTTGTCAACATTTTCATTCTCCACCACGTGCTCTGCCAGTGCGTCAAGCGCCTGCTCCCCGATGCCCCACATCTCTGACACAATACCTCTACCTCTTCTGTTCGCACTCTTAGAATCTCCCAATTCTTTTCTTGCCTCTTTAGAATCTTCTTCAGTATCCTCTACTCCAAACTCTGGATTGTTCAGTGTTCTCGCATCTGTTTTGCTTAAATCAGTTTGAATATCCTCATTGTTACCTATTACCCAAGATTGTTGCCCCTGAGGGAATCCTCTGCCTTCATTCTTTGCTGGTATCGGATTGAGAAGGTGGATCTTTGGTGGCTTTGGTTTTCTCATTTTTATTTTCTTGTCATTGTTAACTGTGGTCGTTGGTTTTGATTCTATATTTTGATCTTGTCTTCGCCTTCCCAACGCTCTGTTAATAAAATAAATGATTTTTTATTTTAATAGCCTAACTGTTGAAGCACTAAGCGCCTAACAGGCTTATATTAACTAATAATTTACTTATAAAATTTGTCCTAATATTTGCTTATACTCATTTTATTCTTAAGTTTAATTTAATACCGCGTTTATTGGTTTTGGGTACGGACTACCGATCTTGCAGTCGAGGGTTCGAAACCCGCGATCCGACTATTGTCGTGAACCATATCCTAGCACAATCCTAAAGCTTTGTTGGAATAGTTAAAGAAAATATTGGTAGATTAACAAAAATCTATTAATATTTTTATAAAAACGTTTTAGTTGTATTTAGAGTTATTGTATAATGTAACTGGCTGTTCCCCTGCGACTTCATCCGCATGAAATTATGAAAATTTTATTTCATTGTTTACACGTTTCAAATTGTCAATTGCAAATGTCAAAGTGATATGACATACTGACAAGCCATGGCAATCCTGCTTCCTTGATGTTGGCAGCAACTTATGGTCTCTTTCCTTCATTAGGGTTTTCATCCAAAATATTTACCCCCTAAGTTTAATGGCGTGAAAACATATAGCCTAAAGCGTGACGTAAGTGTAGAGCTTTTTTTATAAAAAAAAGTGTTATTCAAAAATATGCTGTAATTGCTGATATCTTAGACAACAAAGAAGTGTGTGTTTACGCTTTATTATAATTGTATAGATATAATATTCATGAAAAATGTACGTCCTTTTTATGTAACGATGAATCATGTTATGTAGTAAATTTGTCAACTTTATTTAAACTGTAGAGAGTCGAATGAAAGTGTTTATTTTGAAATGTGCTAAGTATTGTGTTTGCTCTGAGAAAGTTAACTATTTAGCCTTTAGGTAACTGTTATGTGTCATTGTTGAAAATCATAATTATATTTAATTGTAAAAGTAAACCGTGTATATATGAAAGTGTGAAGATAATACAAGTTTTAAAAAACTAGACAATATTCTAGATAATTATTTATGATTCTGATGTTATCATTACATTGTTGGAAGAATGTTCTAGAAATTTAATGAGAAATAACCTAAAAAACGCGTGACATCTACAAATACAACTTGTATATCAGCCGAAAGCTGACATGAATCTAAACATACAACAGACATCAAAATTGTATTGGAATTTGGAGTTGAAGTGTGGCCTTATCAAAGACGCTATTCCAAAAAATGTCGTTTGAATAAACTATCGCACAACTGTTCCCTCGCTTTAATTTCTATGAGCGCATGGAAGTACGCACACTACTGGATATATTTGTGCAACTAAACAGTTAAATTGGCTAAGAAACAGTCGACAATCGCACAACAGTTGTTCGATTGTCTAGTCAAAGGTGTGCGCCTCTCTTATTCGACCTCAAGACATAGAGGTTTAACTGATTACGAAATTCCTATGATTTTTGTCGAATATAAGACAAGTTTTATAAAACATTGTTATCTATAAGCTATGTCTTGTTAATGTTGTTAACCTCGCTTGTAACGGAAATTTTACGCATACATTTTGGCAAGGAAGTTAGAGACATAATTTAACTTTAATAAAACCACGATTCTATGACGTTTGAATAAACTTAATGTTGTTTTTCAACACTTACTGCGTAAGTTTGGTGATACAATTAGGGCATCTGGCGGTGTTCTAACTTCCATCTTAATAGCAACAGCAGTTTGTACGCATTGAGATGATTTTAAATGTAGTTCACTAACTATACGAAAAATGTCGGTCAGAGGTACACGGATAGTTGCTTTTTTACTATCCCATCATTGACGAAACAGTCCTGTCTAACTGATTATTTGTATGAAGACGCGGTGTTTGTGTCCAGGACCAAGGCGTTATAACCGCGGAGTTTCCCGACTGTACTTATTGTTTAAATGATGAACTATTATTATAATTGGTGCCCTTTTTAATTGTTTAAAGACATGCAAGGCTCTCATCATATAATTATGGTTGGTATGTATGTCACCAGTGAAAGTGGACAGGTAGGGAAGTCGGGTCGTGGGTTCGGCGACCGGTTCTTCGCATTTCTCTATCAGTGCGTTGGGCGAATTAAGTGGGTAATGCAAGTTTTTTTAACAAACACAATTTGCGAATGCAATAAAGTGTATAAAATGTACTTATCAATATCAATTAAAACATAAGTCTTACCCATTAAAAAAACAACCTGAGTGTACATAAAGTTATATATAACAATATCAAATAAACATTATTTTAAAAATGTCAATTTGAATATATTTAATGACAAATGATGACCTCCGCACTAACTGAGCCAATATAAAGCTACGCTACAGACACTCAGTTTTAAGAACAGTTCAATTCGTTTGTTCTATTACAACCGAGAGTCTATAGCGGGCCTAAAAGTCGTGACAGTTGCTTTGAATTTATATGGAATACGTTCGTTTTCGATAGCGCACAATAAAGCCTCATTAAATCTACACTTGACTGAGGTTTCGCTTTTAAAGAAGTGAAGCTACGTTCCCATAAGGTTTACGTGAATGTAAACGCGCAGTAACTGTACACTTCGTGAGAACTGGGTTCGAATCTCGGACTACAATTTGTGACGTTTCTAATGTTGGTAATACTGAGACTTCTCGTTCATATCTTTACAGTGTAGAGATGTTATGCAATTACGTAATATGAAATATAGAAGAGGTTTATAAGGGTGAAAGATTTTACTTTTTTAAATTCTAGTTATTGTTAAAGCGTGTTGAATCGTAACACACAGTGGAAAATACTTTAACGATTTCCAGTTATTTTATAACTAGCCGCGATTTCGTGCTCACGGAATTAAAAAAATAGTATGTAGTTTGTGTTTTTCCACATGTTTGTGTTTGTGTGTTTGTGTTGAGCACATTTTGAAAAGTTTAGCCTTTTATTTGTAGATCATTAATCATTTCGGTCAAATTTCCATAGAAATTAAACTGGGTAATAAGTAATTTTGCAACAAATTAACATGTAAAATTACTAGAAGTAGAAATTTTAGTTCCATTATGAACATGGAATTAAAAAACTCAAACATCTTTTAACGATGGATACAAGATTTTGTAGCAGTAATGCTATAATAAAAAAAAAACTACAATCTGTTTTTATTAGTTGAATTCAGGGTTTGATTTTGCTTTTGAGAACCACAAAAAAGTTTTACAATTAGTTAAAATTCCAACGAATTTCGTTAAAGTATTTTATTTATCTTAATTATTTTGCTAATATTGTTCAAGGTAGTAATTGGTAGAGGAAGTCAAGAATATGGCGGTGGCCTCCCAATCCGGTAATAATATCGAAGTAACGGCTCGTGCCGAGGCTCCCGAGGGAGCCCTCGAGCTCAGTTACTCATAAACGAGGTTTAGGCTAAGCGCCATCTGCGCTCGGCCACCTCAAGCCCGGTGAATCTGTAAATGCCTCTTCAAGGCAAACAGTGGCCATTAAGTCACAAAAAAAAAAAAAAATATGGTTATACACTTACACATGTATTTCATAAACTCGTTATTGTTACAGTCAAACCGGTTTTATATGTATTTAAATGTGAGTGCAGGTGAACTGTTAAATGTAACAGGAAGTCAACTCAAACTGAATTTTGTGTCATAAGTAACACTACTAAGATTTGAGGCGTACAGTTTACAAATGATCAAAAGCCTCTCCTTATCATACTCTCGTGTGGCACAACGCGTGTTGGTACTCCAAATAACTCTATGACGTTATCTCAGTCAACACTCCCTTATTGATCATGTCACCTTTTAAGCAATACATCTCATTCTAGGTCCACCTCTACCGGTGAACCACACTTATAAGTAACATATAAGTTATTGCCGTTACCTGGCGACGCCGTGCTGCAGGATGTCAGCAAGGGTTGTCAGTGACTGCTCCACCTCGGTACCCAGTTGGGAGGGCAGCTCTCCCAGCGCCCTCCCTGACGCACGCACCTCCGCGTCCGCAGCCTCTAAATCATAACATACTAGTTAATAAAACCTAGAATTTTAATTAACTTTTTTATAAAACACTCTAGAAAAGAATAAATTAACCCTTGGTCAAATATTAGGCAATTATTTCCCACTTACATTGGGAACTTATCATGGTACAATTTCTTTACTAGATTTCACCCGTGTCTCCGTCCGCGTGGTTTTTAAAAAATTAGCAAGTACCCTATGTGTTCTATATTCTATATCAGCAGTTTAGGCTATCCATCTAAACTATCGCATTTATAATATTAGTAGAATAGTAAGACTAGATTTCACCTGCGACGCCGTCCGCGTGAATTAAAGAAATCAAAAGCGAGTATCCTATATGTTCTTCCGGACTATATTCTACATCTATGCCAAATTTCATCAAAATCCTTTCAGCCGTTTAGGCCAGAAAATCTAACAAACTACCATCCATCTAAACATTTGCATTTATTTTATTAGTAAGATTTTTAACGTAAAGCCCAGAGTGGAGTGCTCCGGCGCACTCTGCCCACCCTTTACCCAATTAGGGGTCTTATTAATTCAAGGCATTAACACTAATCAGTACCAACTAAAAAAAAAGAACGTGAGTTACATATGAACTTATTAACTACACTTATCTAGCGTTGTTTGAAGCGGGTCAGATTGTCTGAGATGTCCGGCCTCTCGAGAATACTAAGAGTGAAAGCGTAAGATTTCGCAACTATACGTATATGTTAATTTATATATAGCCATCTGACGTCACTGGCTTCAATGAGTAATGATGTCATTAGGTAGTTTAAGGGCAGTGTCGTTTTCGTAAACAAAAGTGTAATTTTCTTTTTCGTAGTATACATAAAGTACATAAAACGAACACATGATCACTATTAAAAAAAAAAAACTAAATAAATAACAAATCATACTAATATTATAAATGCGAAAGTTTAGATGGATGGATGTTTGTTAGAGTTTGTAGCCTAAACGGCTGAACGGATTTCGATAAAATTTGGTATAGATGTAGAGGATAGTCTGGAAGAACACATAGGCTACTCACTTTTGTTGATTTTCATACTAGGCGTACGGAATTGCGGGCGAAAGGTAGTGATACCATATTTAATAATGAAAATCATATATTATAGTAAATAAGAGGCTATAACTTTTTACATTCGAGTAATTGTTTGTTAAGATAAATACAATATCGAGTTTCCATGACAACTAACTTAAAACAAAACAATACATTCTTTATACGAGTACATTTATTACTGGAATTATAAATAGTTTTTGATAAATTATTATCAGAAAGATTAAAACTTTCTCTTGATTATTTTTTAAATCAATAGAACATTGAAAGTCAGAATTATAAATTAACTATATTCTTCTTAATTATGTCTATTTTATGAGAAAATATGAGACATGTACAGTTACGTGTGACATAAACAGAGATTACTTATGGATGCAGAACTGACCGTAAGAATAAGAGTGGTGAGAAAAATATTTAGACAACCGTCGATCCCAATATTCAATCTTTGAGATTGATCTGAAATCTATATTAATTAGATACTTTAAATGGGAAGTGAGTCCTTCGATCGATGAATGTTACGAGACCGGAGTTTAATGTAGGATTGTATGTGAAATAAACACATTTGTTTTCTCGACCTTTTACGTAAAACGAGTTTCCTTAAACATGTTTCGAGATAACCAATTAAGGAGAACATTTTCATTCACTTTCTCCCAATTTTTGTGAATCATTTGCTGCGCCCATACACAACGAGCTTTCTTTTAATTTGCTTAAACGTTATTATTACCTGGACTGCATAGAAAGCCTATAATTTTATTTAACAGTACAGTCTCCTCCTCCGTCGATTTAGAGTAGGCAACGCATCCGCTACTGCGGATGTCTATGGGCAGCGGTCGCTTCGCCATTTTGGTGGTTTTAGGTGGCCGCTTGCTTGTTTGCCACCTTATAATATAAAAAAAAGTACAGTATTATACAGTACAGTTTTTTTTTTAAATACAGAAGGAACCGTTGCCCAAGCTAAAGTTTTCTTATTGTCATTGGATATAAGATTTTATTTTTTTATTTAATACTGGCAACTCTCTCTGCAAGTACTTTCAGTAAAATATTTCTTCTGCGACGTAAGGAACAATTAAAAATAATTAGCGACTACAATGTAATTAACGCGTCAAACACAAATGAAGATCGGAACACGAGCGACAACCTAACATGAGATTGTAAGTATGTTACAAATAAAAGACTTAATAACTCGACCAAATGACACAAACTTGTACACATGTTGTTACGCTTTTTATATAGTTTACAAACATACATTTTACAGCAGTTCTGTACGATAGATTAATAATTATATTTAAAACTAATATAAGAGGAAAGATTTGTATTTTTGTATGTATTAAAATAACTCGAAATATAATGGACCTATTTCAATTCTTTTACCATTAAAAAGCTACAGTGAACATAGACTATACTTGTATTATTTCTAGCAGACGTAGTCGCGAGCAAGAGCTAGTTTAAAATGAACCTTTAGTCCTTCGAATTCATTTATTTCGTACTAATATTATAAATGCGAAAGTTCTGATGGATAGATGTATGGATGTTTGTTACTATGTATCCAAAATGGAACAACATTGGTAGAACATATGCTACGACGACGTTGCGGGCAAAAGCTGGTATTTGCATGTATTTTAAAGTAATATGTGATGTATTATTTTAATTAATTAATTTCTTGTGTTATAATATAAACCGAATACGTGTGAAACAATGGAAAAAGCTAGTATTATATGCTTTAAAGACGTCGCGTGTTTGGAAACAGTTAATTTGGCGAGACGCAGCACTCTGGCGAGATAACGCGGACACTTGCAGTAAGTGACGCGGTCGACTTGCAATGGTTTTTGCCACTAATAGGGTTGCCACCTTCTATGATATAAGCAAAAATACTTTTAAAAAGTTATGACGAATATTGTACGTTTGCTTTGGTGAGTGTTTGATGAATAAGATTGCAAAAAGGGTTTCGTTGTATTTGATAAAAATCGAATGAGTATAAAAATCATGCAAACGGAGTTGTTATTCATATTGTTTACAAAATTAATTACATTTTGTAACGGTTGACACCCCTGGATGATGATATAGGCATCAACCGTTTACTTACAGTGATTTTCTTTCTTGATACTGTATCATTTTACTTCAATATTCTACATGGTTAGCGGTTTTATTATTTTTTTTTGTGTAATATTACAATTGAGAGTTCCAGGGAACTCAAAAATTGAGAAGGTAAAGAAAAGACTTTTGAGAAACATACAAATTTAAGAAAGTCGTCCTTAACGTCTATTTATAAATCACAGGATTTTACAATTTAGATATAAAGACCTTGTTAGTTAGGTATTTATTTTTTACCCACTTCAAATAATAGGTTTTCAATTCTCTTTTATGTTTTTTTAACTCTAAAGATTGTCTGTTATTTATAATTACATTTATAAACTCAACTAACCCCGCCATTGCCGCCGCTGCTTGTCCACCTCATCGTCCCAATTATCCAGCATCTTGCCCGCCTTATCCTTAGCACAGTTCCAGGGATCATCCTCGCCGAAGCAGTCAAAAATCGACATAACACTCGGCGCTATATTTTTACCTAAATTCATTACATATTCATACGAACGGTCAAATAAACCCGCACTCTGAACCGTCGAGAAAAAAAGCAACAAAACCACACAGCTTCTTGGTATCATTTTGACAGGTGTCAAAGTTCGCGCGCTTTTTATAAACTTTCCCGCCACTGATGGTCGCTTTCCCGCGGCCAAGGTTGCACTGACCGGAGCATGTGGTTGGAATCCGTTTTATATGACGCCTACTTTCTTTTGACTCGACTATGTTCTGCTATACGGGTTCGCTTGCACGGCCCGCTTTTCGTTACGGCCATGGTTTACTAATTTGTTTGATTGTGCTAATTCTTTTAGGGTTATATTAATAAATTGAATTTTCCAAACGACATTTTTTAATATCGTTTTCGATATCAAAACGATGACTCTCTTGGATTAAAAACGTTACATTTTTTTATAAAAATTCGTTCATTTTTTATTTAAAACTTTCTTTTCTTGATGTTAGCTATGCGCTCTAATCAGACAGGATTTCTAAATATATACTCTTTAATAATACTACATTGCTAAGTGAAATTCAAAAAGAAATGTTGCATTTTTATCTAAACACTATTTTTATAACTTTTCATTTAATAATATATTTAAACCACAAAAATAACAATCTGTATCTACAGAACCAATACTTCACACGTACGGTTCACATAATAGTAACTAGAAATCATGCGTAGACCAATTATTTGCCAAACAATATTGAAATAATTGATTATCAACGCCTTTTATTTAATTATTCACTTTCCTATAAGATGTTTTGAATGAGAATTAAAAGTAAGAGTGGAAAAAACAATTTTGAAACATAATAATGTCAGTAGGACATGCGTAAATTTATGCGTTTATCCCACACTAGTTGTTGCTTGCGACTTCATTCACGTTGATTTAAAATAATAGTTAAAAAGAAAAACTATGTTACTCACTGATAATTCAGCTTTTTAATGGTGTAAGAATTTTTGAAATCGATCCAGTACTTTTGGAGTTATTTACAAAAATACAAATCTTTTGTCTTTATTATATTAGTATTGATTAAAATCTGCATTTCTTAGTATTGATTACTTACATAATTCACAATAATATAATGAATGTGTGTGCGTTAAAAGAAAGTGTGTTTTTTGGTCTAACTTTCGATTTTTATCAATGTCCTGCACGTATTCCCTACTCATACCATTTGTATAAGGAAGCTTGATTATGTCATTCAACATGTAACAGTACAACTTAAGTTTGGAAAGCCTAGGACATCTTTAGATTATTAACAACTAGCCGTTCCCTTACGGCTTCATCCGCATGAAATTATGAAAATTTTATTTTATTATTTACATTTGTCAAATCATCAATAGCAAATGTCAAAGTGACATGACATGACAAACCTTGGCAATCTTGTTTCCTTGATGTTGGCAGCAACTTATGGTCTCTTTCCTACATTAGGGTTTTTACCCAAAATATTTACCCCCTAAGTTTAATGTCGTGAAAATATATAGCCTAAAGCATGACGTAAGTGTAGGGCTTTTTTATTAAAGAAAGAATTATTAAAAATTATGCTGTAATTGCTGACATCTTAGGCAACAAAGAAGTGTGTGTTTACGCTTTATTATAATAGTATAGATGTCTTAAATATTATTTAGATTTTGCCATACTGACAGGATTCCATCTTAGGTGTGGTTCTACGAGTATTTTTACCTAAATGACATGATTATTTTTGAGTTTTCTTTTAATTTCTTAGCTGTCATTTGTTAAGACTGTTTTGTAATTATTATATTTAATTCACTAATAAACGGGAAAATCATTATAGTAACCTTTATTTAAAGTAATATTATTCTCATAGTAAATATGCAACATTTGTTGCACATAATTGTGTGAGGTTATTAAATACTCGGGTAATTACATAACATATTATTAAAAAGTAATAACATATTCAGTCTGCATAAAAACAATTATTTTACGGTATAAAAATGTTATTTTTTGTTATTACGATTAAGTAAAAAAATTGACGCCCATGTCGTAAAAATTACCACATCATATATCCAATTTTATCAAGATGTTTCCTGATTTAAGTCTGGTTAGGTGTATAGTAAATTAAACAAATATTTATTAATAAAAAAGCTCTTAGTACATTTCTCCTTTCTTATGTTGGCAAACGTTTTATTCAACAACATTCAATCTTTTGAAGTATAGTTCATTCAATTTTGCTTCATATTAGTTATTTCCTTGCACTGCAACATTTATATGAAACTGTTGGATGATTAGTAAAAGGTAGTATATAAAGAATACTAAAAGCGTGCGCACACCTTCGACTCAACTATCGCACAACTGTTTAGTCTTGCTTTGATTCCTATGAGCTTGTATGAAGGAGCACACTATTCGATATTTGTGCAACTAAACAGTTGAAGTCTGCGAAACAATCGACAATCGCACAACGTTTTTTCGATTGTTTTGTCAAAGGTACGCCCACTCTTACTAATTGATTTGATCTTTAGATTTTATAGTACCAATGCCCTCAGTCACCTTGTTCGAAATCCAGTTCTGAAGCTAAAACTTGACACGCCTTATAAGGATGTATACGTTCAAAACCTGTTAATACAACACTTAAAAGAAATAAACATATTTTATATGGCAAATGAGTAAGAATCTGAATTCGTCGAAATAGATAACATACGCGTTTTTAATCGATGGAGGTAACTCACAGAAAGGGGATATTTCCCCTTCATACTCTCCGCTTCCGTCAAATCCCCTTTTCCATACTTTATAGCAATACTAGCTTTCACCCGCGACTCCGTCCGCGCGGAATATTAAAAGCAAAAGCAAGTAGTCTTTGTGTTCTTCGAGACTATCCTCTACATCTATGCCGAATTTCATAGAGATCCCTTTAGCCGTTTAGGCTACAAACTCTAACAAACATCAATCCATCTAAACTTTCGCATTTATAATATTAGTAAGAAGTAAGATGGTGGCAAAACAAAGGGGTTAAGTTAATTTTGATTATGTTTTCAGCATGCACACACTACAAAGTGTACGCGGAATAATTCCAAATTGCCGCGTGTCTTGTGAGGTCGTGGTATTACGGGAGGAACACATTTGGGAGATGGTAAAGTGAACTCTACCACTGTATAATTCTGTATTGTATCTATACTTCTATTTCTATACTAATAGATTAAGAGGAAAACTTTGTTTGATTGTAATGAATAGGCTTAAAAACGATTGGGCCAATTTGAAAAAAATCTTTCACTCTAGAAAGGTAATTTATCTGTTAGTAACATGGGTTATAGTTTTTCATTTCATTATTATTATTATTAAATTTCACGCGGATGGACTTGCGGGCAAAAGTATAGTTATTTATAAAATGATATAAATTAAGTTTTAAATAAATAAATAAAAACTTGGTTCAGATATTTTTTTATATGAAATTATGTTAAAAGCGTGTTTAAAGCATGTGAGTACAGGGTCTTGGAAAGAATGAAGGAAAAATGCTTTTCCTTGCTTGTTCAGGAAATCACCATCTTCCTTGTATGTAACGTGATGGTTCAAGGTCAAACAAATCAATTCATTTTATAACTTTCTCTTTATTTATATAAAGATTTCTCTTGTTTATTTCATAATTATTAAATTGTAATTATCTTTTTTAAAGTAAGAATAAATTAACATTTAATAGACTATAAACGTAATAATTTTGTGACTTCATGCAATTAAGAGCTAGAATTGCATCTAATAAGTGTTGTCTTTTATTTAATTTGAGTCGTTATATAAGAATTAAGATTTTAAATACAAACTTAAATGTTAAAAAATCATACTATAAGCACTTGTAATCTACAGGTCTTGGGTTCGAATCCCATCTACCAATGTTATTTTCGAATTTTCAAATGTACATAATTTACCCGACGTTCTTACGGTGAAGTAAAACATCGTGATGCACATATCGGCAAAGAAATTAGAAAGATATGTGTGAAGTCAACCAACCCCCACTTCTCCAGCGTGGTTGACTGGCCTAGTCACCCCTTATTAGGGTAGGCTCCGAGACCCTCGGTGGGGACGTATAGTGAGCTAATGATGATACTATATGCGAATGTATGGATGTTTGTTTCTACATATCTCCAAAACAGCTAAACGGATTTCGATGAAATTTGGGACAGATGTAGAACATAGTCTGGAGGACCAAATCGGATAATTTGCTTCTACTACGAGTAGAGTAACGATAATTTATATAATTATGTTACTAAATACATTTAAACGTCATTAAAAATTGCATAACTTAATACAATTACATTATTTTAATTATGTGAGAATGTTGATATTTGAAAAAAATAGATGGTTTTAATTTGAGCGGTTGTATCGTGTTTGAAGGTCGACAACCGTTGCAGTTTCCGTGAGTTAATGTGAGCGACGCCGCGCGGTCGAGTTAGTGCTACAATAACTCATTGAGTTGTGGGTATCGCTTCGTGGAGGGTAAACGCGTCGCCCTATCATGTATTCGGAGGTCGCTTTGCCCACTGCGTTGCCTACTGGCTTGCCCACGACGTTGCCCACAGAGCCCACTGAGCGTAAGAGGACGTTTTCCGTCAATCTTCTACTCCGCTCTTTATTCCATTGTGCGACTCTAGCGCTGTGTGTGTTTGTCTCTCTGTGGGGCATAGTGATGTGCATCTCTATAGATACAAAAAAACATTCGGACCCCATCATTAAGGATCTGAAGTATCTCGCAGCGGGTTTCGGAACGAATTGGAATTATGTGAGTGTTTTAAAACGTTTTTAAATCTTGATCCTTTGTGCTGTATTTAGATAATAAAATACCACTTAGAATGTGTTAATAAATCGTTCTGAAAACGCCATTTAATATATTCGTAATATAAATATTTTTAGTAATATATATTCGCAACTTGTGTTAAGAAATTTTAAGCTAGATGAAAATGTTACAGCAACAAATGTTGATTACTTTCTGTCTACCTCGACAAGTTATGATCGATTTTATGTCTCATATTTAACTACATTTTGTATTATTATCGAGGTTAGGTCGCTAAGGAATTCTACGGAGGAAAATATGAGGAAAAAATAGATTTAAGTATAAAAATAGAAAATATATAATAATCTACGTTTATGGAATAATTTCTATAAATTTATCTTAAGCAGTGGTAGTGCCAACTTTAACATCTTAGCACCGGCACGCCTCCAGTAATGCCACGACCACACAGAAGACAGGCGTGAAAAGGAAGCAATTCCGTGTTTCGTCTGATGAGTGTGGTGCCGGAGGCCTAATTTAAGTCCCTTCACCACCCTTTTCTTATAAGGAGAGGATGAGAAGGGAAGAGGATTTCACGGTAGAGGAGATGCATAGGAAGGGGATTTATCCTCTTTATGTACGCCTTTTCCTCCGTCGGATAAGGGTAGGCAACGCATCTGCAATTTCGGATGTCTATAGGCAGCGATCGCTTCGCCATTTTGGCGGATTCAGGTGGCCGCTTGCTCGTCCACTTTATGTTGTAGGCGGTAAGAAATCGAATCTTGTACTTTCAACACTATCCGCTGAGCCATACATCGTCATGCATCTATTGTTTTTAAAAGTAGAAACAAGGGTCAAACAACTTCAGTTATATTGAACTAAATTAATACCATTTTAATTACAATATTCAATGTTAAACTCAAGTTTAAATATTATGTAACAGTTAAAATAACCAAGACCGTTCTATTTTGTTATTCTCTCACGAAAAACTCACGTCTTTGTGGAAAATTTCGTTATCTACGTAAAATGAACTAATAAATAAAAAAAAACATATAATGTTGATAGCTAACTAAACTCTAAAGGATTTATAAAAGAGAGAATAAAGGAAAAAAATAAACCAGAAACTATTAAGATTGAATGTGGATGACAAAGGTAGAGGAAGACCGAAGTATGGGCGGATTGTGTGAAGGTATATGCTCAAGAAGGGAGTGGATTCAGATATGATATCTGATAGAGATGTACGGGAGAGCAGCACATACTGTGCCGACCCTCCGTAGGGATGAGCAAGCTTATGATATTGAAGACAAAAAGACAATTTCAAATCGCATGCAAGAAATGGTCTTTCCTCGGCAGTATTTTCAGGAAGTGAGAATATGATATACACAAAAGAAACCCTTCTCCAGGTCCTTTTGCATTTAGTATGTCTATTGCCGTTAATCACCTCGTTGTTCCCGCTCGTGCGCCCATTAAAAAAAGCTTTCATTTATAATGGCATATCTTGTATTTTTAGCCTTATCAAGAATATAAGAGTTGTGTGATTGTCGATTGTTTCGCAGCGAACTCAACTGTTTAGTTGCCAGCTACAAATGCTTAAGCTTATAGGAATCAAAGACTAAACAGTTGTGCGATAGTTTAGTCAAAGGAGCGCTCTAAAAAATCTGGCCAGGGGGCGCATCAATCTGATTTTTATGATATAAATTATAAATGCGAAATTGTATATGGATGGATGGATGTTTGTTAGAGTTTGTAAAACGGCTTAACGGATCTTGATAAAATTTAACATCGATGTAGAACATAGTTTGGAAGAACACATAGGCTAATTAGTTTTTTTTAATTCCACGCGGACGGAGTCGCGAGCGAAAGCTAATACATTATAAGTACGTAAAGAGATTAGTATTCATATTTCTAATCAGGCCAGGCTAAGAACAGTTAACATAATTACAATAAAAAATTCTACTATTCAATACTAATAAACTGCATTGAGTAACAAAGGAGTAAATAAGGGCTACTATACATGGGTTTCGTCAAGATAAAGTACTTTCAGCTGCATCTGGAAACTGCCGCGTGTATGGCTAACAAAGTACTGAACAATAGCTACCGTTTGAAGTACAGATAATAAAATAATATTATTTGTTAATCAGTTCGCGTGTGGCGAGCTTTAGTAATAATAAAAGCGAAAAACTACTGCTAATTAAACTGAAGATAATTAATATTAATTCATTGTTGTATTGCAAGAAATGTAATTATTTTAATGAAAATCTTAAAATTTACAATTGTGTGTATCCATATTAAGTGAGCAAACATATGTTGGACAATAAACCAAAATCTAAAGCAGAACAATAACTTTTTTGTAATTCTAAGTAATTTAACCTGATCTTATATCTTGTAATTAACAAACCGTGAAGTTTTCTACACTCAAGTACAAAACAAAGGCATAAGTAAAAAATAAATTGTATCCAAATCGTACTTTGATTTGTACGTATTGGAAATGTTTTGAATGTCCTAGGACCTGTCGCGAAACCAACGTGTAAAATATGTGATGGAAATATCGGATTTTGTTACCTTTATCTGACAGTGACTTAATTTTTAAGCTATCCGAGTCTCTATCAGCAAGTGGTGGGACAGGCCCAGAGTTAACACAAATTAAGTCCGTCCTGTTGGCTGAAATGGAAAAAGGCAATTTAGAATCTAAAATTTTTTCAGTCTTATGGTATATGATTTGCCAACCGCTAGGTATTGTTACTAAATCTATACATATAATAAAAATGGAATGTCTGTTTGTAATATCAAAAAAAAATCCAGATTTCTGGAAGATGATGTATTTGCGTTGCTGATCTCGGAAATCGCATTTAATTTTTTTTTTGTCTGTCTGTCTGTCCGCAAGCCGCGTTTGTTCCAGGTAATCTCCGAAACGGCTGGGCTGATTTCAATTGGACTTTCAGGACTGAAGGGTAGCTGACATAGACGAAGTCGCGGGCAACAGCTAGTTGTTACTAAAGCTGTTAATAAGATTGTCGTTGGTTTAACGGAAGGTAAATTTCGAAGGCTTCGGTCATTTCCTTCTTAATACCTGCAGTTTATAATGTACTAACTGTTTCTCGCGACTTCGCCTGCTTGAACTTAAAAATTAATAAAAAATAATGTAGCCTATGTTACTCGCAGATAAATTACCTTTCTAACGGTGAAAGAATTTTTAAAATCGTCCCAGTAGATTTTGAGTTATTTCAGTACATACAAAAATACAAATCTTTCCTCTTTATAATATTAATATTAGTCTTTATAATATGTATAGATATAGATATATTATGTTTGTGTCTTATTATATCGCTATAAAACCTAATGGATAATTTACACAAAACCTCACACACTTATTCTTTTCATAAATTATACAACCTAAATTGATATATAAAATGTAAAATATTTGAATCAACATTGGCGATTTTTTTTTAAAGTTCCAAGTAACTTATTGCGAAATAATTTTTTGTTAATTTTAATTTGTTGTTTGGACGATACTAATATGTATTTTTTTGTTATTTTTCACTTATATTACCTCGATTTTATTTCCGGGTTAAGAGCAAGATATAGTTATGGAACCGGATTGTTTCATATCTAGCGAAAAACATAATTAAAACAATAAAGTTTAGCTAATAGGTTAGTTGCAAAATGGAATATCTTTAACAAAAAAATAAGTACCAAGCATCTCATTAACAGAAACTTTACAAATGAGAAAAATGGAGAGAAATACGTAAAAAAATATATAAATGTGACTTCTAAATTCGAAGTTGCCCCCTAAACTTATGCTGCTGGCAAAGCCCGTGGTTATTTTTTTCTTGATACAGGCGTTTTCCTAAAGTCATTTTTCGGTGTGTTCTAGAAAAATAAAATATTTCGATAAGAAATAAAACAGTTTTTTGTGTAATTTTGCATTATTTAAATAAGCGCCATCTATCGGAATTACTAAGAATGTATACAAGAAAAGAAAACACTAAAGTCTACGCGTTTATTAAATCTGATCAAAGATGGCATTAAATTATATTTGAAATTAAAATTTTGGGACGTACCTAGTAAAATCCGAATACTGAGTAGTTTGCGTTTTAAATATTAGGTTTTTTAATGTTATTCCTTAAAATTAACTAAACCATTTGTTTTTTTCATAGAATCAGACTTACATTCACCTGACATTTACAAGTACCTAGTACCTACTTACAACAATTTTACTTAGTTGAAAATCTACTAATATTAACTTATTGCATTCAAGTAATTGTATTTTTAATACAATGTAGTACATGTTTTATTAGCTTTACCTGAGACAATACATGGGATCGATGATATTGTACATATGTATTTTACATATGCTTTTACCCGTGACGTCCTCATGAAATTAAAAAATATATGAAATACAACTTATATAATTAAGCTATAACATAGCTTACTAATGGTGAAAGAATTTTTGATATTGGGTGTAATTCTAAAAAAAAAATACAAATCTTTCCTCTTAATAAATACAGTATTAAATTATAGATGTCGACATCACAAAGTTAAGATGAATGGATGGATGTTTGTCAGAGTTTGTAGTCTTATCGGCTGAACGGATTTCGATGAAATTTGGTATAGATGTAGAGGATAGTCTCGGAGAACATATATGCTACTCACTTTTTTAATTATACGCGGCCGGAGTCGCGGGCGAAAGCTAGTGAGAATATAAATTAGTAACTATGACATTTAAACATAATGTAGAACTGTGATGACGTCATACGTCATAAATAATAGCGAAGGATTCCTGCGTAACCAAACCTGTTATTTTTTTAATAACACTTGTACTTGTAAAAAACAACAAAGAAATCAATCTCAAAAACTGAATTCGCTGGAAAGTTTTAATATTGCGTATTTTCGGTTCACAAAACATGATTATGATTCTTTAATGATAGATTTTTAATGGTATATTTTTGCATTTTTTCTAATCCAAGGTCAACGACGATTTGCCTCTCAGCAACAAAGAACAATCCGCTCATTTGAAAATAAATCTTGGGATTTGAACCCAGAACTCGAGGTTACAGAGACTGTCAAGTTATGTTAAACACTTGCATTTCTACTATGCAAATGTGTTCAAAAGTAATTTAATAACTTAAAATTATACGCTAAATATACTTCCTACATTAATTTAATTGGCGTTTGTATATTTTTTTGGCGAGGCCTTAGATCAAGGAGGTTATATACCTCGTGTTGACTCGACACCCCGAAACGTTCGTCCAATCCATACAACAGGTTCACCTCGCTGCAATAGCACGTACTTTTACAACATTGTAGCATTTTACACGCGAACATTTAAAAAAAAATCTTTAAGACATTTTGGCTGCACAACAGAGTAGCCTTTGCCTCTTCGTGTTTCAAGATGGAGGTCGAACAGAATGTTGAACAGGCGGGAGTTTTCAAAAAGAGTTTTTCAGTGAATTTATTAATAAGAACTGTATTTCATGGTATTAATTGTGTTTTGTTTTGTGTGGTTGGTGTTTGGGGTGTTGTTATGTGTTTCACAATAAAAGAAGAGAAAATGACTGATCCGTTGTTGAAAGATTTGAAATATTTGGCGGCATTTTTCTTGACCAACTGGAATTTTGTAAGTTTTATATTATAATAAAAATTATTTATGTTAATGTTTTAAATGTTTATTGCGATATTCGTTTTTATATCACAGACTTTCAAAATGAATTTGATTGCGAGTAAAAGCACGTTAATTTGCACATTAAAAATGGCTAACAAATTGACTTATTGATGATATCGGGTTGTAAATCGTTCTATAATCAATCTGTTATGAACATGACTTCAATCGATAAACCTTCGAATGTAAATCACGTAACATCATGTGCTTATTTGGTTCATGAAGGCGATTTACCTGAATTACCGTATTAGAGTCAAGATCATGGTTTTTCCGCGGATGTTTAATACTAAATTTTATCTAATTTCCATAAAGTTAGAGTCCATAAAAGTTAATTCTTATAGATGTTATTTAACCGAGCATTCTATTAAGTAACAGGGTCGTTTATTATGAATACATTGGCCTTAAGTGATTAGTGCATATTTCCATAGCCGGGCGTTTAACGACCTTCAAGAGTCGTACAGGTTTAGCGAGCAAGAGGTAGGGCTGCCAACTTTTTAGAAACGAACTCACTAAACCTTGCACCTAGAAAACTAAATGAAGTCATTTTCGCTTGTTTTGTACCATCTTTCTGACCCAAGATCCTGTCATATATTTAATTTGAATGTTCACCATAGAAATCTTTAGATTTCTTGTCAAAGTTGCAGAGTTGGCAGCCCTAGCGCGGGACGGCCGCCGCACGGGATCAATACGTCGGGGCTCAGGGCTCGAGATAAACAAATACATTGATAATGTATTAAAGCGATTATAACGTGACTAGCTGTTGCCCGCGACTGCTTGCGTGGTATTAGAAAACATACGAACTATAGGACAAAAATCCCTGGGGAACCGGACATTTCTCGGGGATGAAGCTTATCCCATGTGTACTCCAGACTTTGTTTTATATCTGTGCCAAATTTCAATAAGATATGTTGAACCGTTGCAGAATGATCGAGTAAACATTAAAAAACTAAATGAATAAATCCCACGGGAACTGTAACTATTCCCGGGATAAAAAGTAGCCTATGTGTTCTTCCAGACTATGCTCTAAACCTGTGTCAAATTTCATGGATATCCGTACAGCCGTTTAGGCTACAAACGCTCACAAACATTCATTCATCCATCCTAACTTCGCATTTATAATATTTATATGATTAAACAATGTTGCCAGTCGCTAAAGTTAATGTCCCCTACTACGGAAAATTACTAATGCGAAATCAGGAAGTCGAGTTTCGTAAGATGCGCTATTCTATTGTTTTCTATATAAAATTGTTCTGAAACATGATACGACTATTTACAAAGTCACGGAAGAATTGTTAGGGCCTGTCCCACCACTGGCTGATATAGCTATTAGCTTAAAATTGACGTCACTGTCAGATAAGGTAACAAAATCCGATATTTCCATCAATTTACACGTTTGATTGTTATCAGACAATTTACAATTTGGTGGGACAGGTCCTTAGTCTCCCTTAGTAGTACATTAAATGAGAAATCAACACTAACTTGCTTAGTAATCAATTAACTATACGTTAAAAACATCGACTATTCTAGAAAATCTGCGTTTCTTGTTCCTCCGAAACGATTATACCTTGACCGTAGATGTTCAAAAAATCATTAACTCAACATAATATGTGAAACAACAATTTTCAAGGACATTCATAATTTGAACTCAACTAACAACTGGTTTACATTATGTATTCGTAATAAAACGCGAAGGAATACAAAACTAACTAATTAATTCTGTTAAAAACGCATTGAAAAAGTAACTTTTTTGTATGCCGTGGTTATGACTCGTGTAATGTAATCTTTGTTGTATTAACACTTAGTCCTATAGCCTTTTAAAAACTAAAATTTTAGAGGTGACCTGAAATTTTCTTATAAACTGTTAGGTTACTGTTAGTTCCCTACTAGAAGTATTGTTTAAAATATCAGATACTTATTTTCAACGTAATATTCTGACATAATATAACTTGAAGCCTTCTAAATATGTATCTGATGTACACGAGAAGCCTTTTAAATCATTGAACTATGTTCGTAAATAGAAAATATGATTTTTTTTAAATAATAGTAGATTTTTCTTAATTTACTAATATTTCCTTTAACTATTCCAACTAAGCTTTAGGCTTGTGCTAGGTATGGTTCACGACAATAGGCAAATAGCGGGATTTGAACCCTAGACTGCAAGATCGGTAGTCCGTACCCATAACCATTAGGCTATTGACGCTTTAAAACATACTTTTATTAAGGTTATAACCTACTGTAAATGTTCATTAAACGATATATTTAGGGCTGCTTACTTCATATAGACGTAGATCCGAATAGTGGCTGAAACCACAACACAAACACAAGAAACAATTCTTGTAGATTACCATGCATCATCTATATCTATCTATACTATTATAATAAAGCGTAAACACACACTTCTTTGTTGCCTAAGATGTCGGCAATTACATCATATTTTTGGATAATTCTATTTTTAATAAAAAGCCCTACACTTACGTCACGCTATAGGCTATATATTTTCACGTTATTAAACTTAGGGGTAAATATTTTGGATAAAAACCCTAATGTGGAAAAGAGACCATAAGTTGCTGCCAACGTCAAGAAGGCAAGGTTTCCAAGGTTTGTCATGTCATGTCATTTTGACATTTACAATTGTATTTAACAAATGTAAACAATAAGATAAACTTTTCATAATTTCTTGCGGATGAAGCCGCACGGGAAAAGCTAGTTATAATAAAAAAAGTGTATTAGCCCTTGTCTGATGATATATAGAAAAGACATCTAGTAACTTTACAACTATCAACGTTTACTTGAAGATATTAAAACCATAGACCAAAGTATAGACTCAAAGTTTTCGTGTCAAACGTAAGTGGCAACCCTAGATGGCCTGTGGTCGAACATTAAAGGTTTTAATGGAATTAACTCATCCAATATCGATCGACCTTTTAATCGGTCGAGTAAATAGACACACAAAAGCTTTTAATGTTTTAGCTTAAGTGGGCCAATTCGACCACAAAACATGGAAAACATAGACAACAAAATATTAGAATACTGCCACTAAATGTAACATGTTTATAGAATTTGTTTTAAGTATGTGCTTTAAAAAAATGATTGGAAAGGGGAAGTAGTTGGGCATATGAGGGGAAATTTCCTCTTTATGTGTCCTCTCCTTCATAGATTAAGGAAGGCAAAGCTTCTTCAATAGCAGATTTTGACGCAGTTTGAGACCTTACATTAGGAAAAAAGCTAGTCTGTTTACTCAGTGATAACGTAGCTTTTTAATGGTGAAAGAATTTTTTAAATCGGCCTAGTAGTTTTTGCGTGAATCAAATACAAAACCCAAAAATACAAATCTTTCTTCTTTATTATATTAGCATAGTTAGTGTGGATGTTTATAATTGAGTTATATGCGTTTTTTTAATTCTACTTAAGTATTTTATGACTAGGCGTGTAGAAACACTTACTATTATTACTTACGATTTAATTTTTCAGTCAATAAACTTTACATCACCGCGATAAGAATAGTAAACCATTACTATGATTTCACGTTTTTTTTTATTTCATAGCGAATGCATGAACAAGGAGAAACAAGTATTTATTATTGGAATTCAAAAAGGACAAGCTTAAATAAATAATCACTAAACAAAATAATAATTTGAAGATGCAATTTAAAAACATTTGAACAAAAAAAATTAGTCATTACTTTTAATGATTATATTAAGAGATTTTGCCCACGTCTTCGTCCGAACATAATTTTAAAAAGTCAGTAAGTAGACAGACTAAGTTTCTTCCAGACTAAATCTATACTATTATAATAAACATGAACACACATTTCTTTGTTGCCTAAGATGTCGGCAAATACAACATATTTTTGAATAATTCTTTTTTTAAAGCCCTACACTTACGTCACGCTTTAAACTATATACTCGTATAAACTTAGGGGTAAATATTTTAGATAAAAACCCTAATGTGCGAAAGAGACCATTAGTTGCTGCCAACGTCAAGGAAACAAGTTTGCCAAGGTTTATCATGTCATGTCATTTTGACATTTGCTGTTGATAATATGACAATTATAAACAATAAAGTAAAATTTTCATAATTTCATGCGGATGGAGCCGCACGGGAACAGCTAGTTCTACATACATTGGACAATTTTATATAAGTGGCGAAGTCTGTTAACAATTGTTGTTACTAAATATATTCGTAAGAAGGTATACGAAGAAATACGAGAACAGACTTACAATAAAGTTAGGTAATTCATTACACGCAGACAGATGTTAAGTCAACCTTGACACAAAAGGATAATAAAACACCAATAATGTAGGATGAAGAGACGCACATCTTTGACTAAAGTATTTGTATTTCAGCGATTGTCGATTGTTTCGCAGAGCAACTGTTCAGTTGCATAACTAAATATTGAGCGTGCGCACTTTCATATAAGCCCATAGGAATCACAGACTAAGCAGTTATGCGATAGTTTATTCAAATGTTTGCGACGCACTTTTAACATTTTTCTTATCGATCTGTTGTTTTAAGATTATTACAGCAAAATCTTTATTTACAACTGGTATCTCATAAGTAGGTTAACAGTGGCAGAGCCCGCTTTAACATCTTCGCACGAATGAGCCGGATCGCCCCCAGTAATACCACGACCACACAGAAGACAGGCGTGAAGTGGAACCAATTCCGCGTTTCGACTGATGAGTGTGGTGCCGGAGGCCTAATTTTAGTCCCTTTCCATTTCCACCCTTTTTTTAAGAGGAGAGGGTGGAAAGGAAAAGTGGATTTGATGGTGGAGGAGACGCATAGGAAGGAAAAATGTCCTCTTTATGTGCGTCTCCTCCTCCGTCAATGGACGGTAGGCAACGCATGATGCAATTGCGGATGTCTATGGGTAGCGGCCGCTTTCCATTTCGGTGGATTCAGGTGGCCGCTGGCTCGTTTGCTACCTTATATTATAAAAAAAAAGGTTGGAATACAACAGATGTGTTAGTCTGTTTATTACTACTAGTACGTTAAGTACAACTCTGTTTAAAGAAAAATATACAAAACGCAATAATAACATTGGTAAAGTAAGTTACATAAGTAATTGGTTTTCATACACGTCCTTGGATAATTGTCAGTACACTAAGGTATTATTAAGTCCTGTTACAGAAAGAAGATTGCATGCAATAAGCCTTCAAGAAATTATTGTTTTGCAGTTTTACTGATGCAATAGCTACCGTATTCGATTTGGAACCGTTGTTTTACACTGCGGTAACATTTGTACCAAAAATTGTTAACTCAGTTTATTTATCTGCTACACTTTATCTGCACGGACACAGAACTTAGTAAGAAGTCCGTGTGTGATCCCACTAACATCCGTTCATGCAAATTCCCGCGTCTATACATATAATAAAATTTGACTGTCTGTTTGTAATATCAAAAGAAAACTTCCAGATTTCGGGAAGATGATGTATTTGCGTTGTTAATAACGAAAATCGAATTTACATTTTTTGTCTGTCTGTCTGTAACGACTGGGTCGATTTCGTCCGGAGTTTCACGTAAGGGTAGCTGAGTAATACTTTTTTATGTTAATATTGCGTGGACGAAATAGCGGGCGACAGCTAGTTTATAATATTAGTAAGAAGTAAGGTAATGTAAGGGAGCGTTAAATATTTTTGTTTGACTGTGTCTACAGTGAAAACCGACTGTTATATATGATAGTAATCATGATTATATTACCTGAACTTTTTTGTGTACAACTGTGCGTGTAATAAAAAATATGTTCCTTTACGATACAAGTATCGTAATTTTTAAAGTGCTTTAAAATAACAAGATAGTTTTGTTCGTGGAATTTTCCACATTTTAAAGTAAACAAAATATTGTGGGAAATTTTGTGCCATTGTGATTTTATAACAAGAAAATCTTGTTCAAAATGGATTCGTTAAATCTAAATATAACAAAGTTACTTGGTTTACATTATGCCAGTATAGTTGGAGATAGCGCAGGCATACTGGTATTTAGTAGTGTCTAAACTAGACTAGCGCCAGTGAACTATAGCAGAGCAAGAGTGCAATGATGGCATATATCATATCTCCACTGCCCCCTGTATCATAAAGTGAACCATGTAATAGTAGTTAAGGGGAGGCTGAAAACCAGCGCGGCCTTCAGTGACAAGCTCGAGGCCCCATCAGCTGAGTCTTATCCTTATGGCCAAGATTTTTTTTTTATTTGTTTACAGTAATATGTTTTGTAAGTTGTGTTCTTTTTTATAATTCTTTTGGTCAATAAACAGTGATTTATTTTGTACTACTTTATTTTATTTTTAACAATATAAGCCTGTCCAGCGCAACTATACTACAGTGTATGCATAAGGTCTTGCAGAACAATTTTTCAGAGCATTCTGTATATCGGTAGAAAATAACCTAAACTATCGGATTACTGTGGTACGATTGTCGATTGTTTCACAGTCAAATCAACTGTGTTTTACACAATAAAATCGAGTAGTGTACAACTCCATATAAGATAACAGGAATCAAAGCGAGACTAAACGGTCCTGCGATAGTCTAGTTTCGGGTGTGCGCGCGCTCTATAGATTGACTGGCGACATCAACTAAGACTTTCTTTATAAAGATTTGACGAAAAATAATTACGGCTTCCAGACTTTCTTCAGTTGTTCAACTTGAATAAATTGTTGTATTCTAGACTTGATATCTAGCGAAATATTTAGAACTAGCTTTCGCCCGCGACTCCGTCCGCGTGAAATTAAAAAAGAAAACAGTGAGTAGCCTATGTGTTTTTCCAGATTATCCTCTACATCTATACAAAATTTCATCGAAATCCGTTCAGCCGTTTAGTCTACAAACTCTAACAAACATCCATCCATCCATCCAACCAACCATCTAAACTTTCGCATTTTTATTTTAAGATATTTTGAACGAATTAAAGTACATTTCCACTGCAGTATTACTATTATTTTTGTGTTTTTTTTTTCAAAGTGTATTATCGGGATGTCATTGCGTTTAATAAAAGTGATTCGTCAGTGGAAACGCCAATTTGTTACACTAATTAAAATTAATAACCTTGTGCGGAAGGTTAATAATCATGGTCCACAGTTTGTTCTAAATATTGTTAGTTTATTATAAATTAATGTAAATGGGCGAACTGGCAAAAAATAAGACACGAGATGAACACTTAACTCGAATTAAAAGGATTCCTCTGGCGAACGTCACGTCATTAATATTGACGTGCCGTGACTTGTGTATATGTACACGAACACCTTGTTAATTGTTCTTTATGATTGGAAAGATAAATTTCTATTTGTTCTAGTGACATATTTAATACGCCGTAGCAAAGCACCGCGAAATTTTTGATTACATTTTGATAAAAAATTTCACAAAACGTGAGATAACGCAATACTTTCTATTATTTGCTTAATTTGACTTACGTATTATAAGTAGTTATGTCTAATACAAAATTAAAATATGCTTTCTGTCTACCTCACCGAGGTGCTCGGAGTTTACTCTTTTTTTTCGAAGGGGAATGCGTTATGCATACTCCGTGCCTCAGGGCAGACACGAGAGTTATGTGGGACTCTCCCCCCGTAGTGGCGGGCATACCTCACTAAACCCCTTCGTTCCCTCCTGGCCATTGTGTCGGACGCCACGGGAACGCTTTCGCTTGCCACCGCGACGCCTCATTTACCGCCCTCGTGACGTCCCAACAAGTTGGGACGCTGCGCCCTAAGGCGCCCCTCGGAAGACGGTACCGTGCAATGCGGAACGTACCCTAAGTTATGGGTGATTAGTCCATAGTCAAACACGCTGGCCCACTGCAGGTTGATTTCAAACATATCTTTGAATTACTGGCAGATATATGCAGGCATCATAATGTTTTCCTTCGCCGTAAGAACGTCGGATGTCCACATGAAATTAAAAATCCATAAACATTTGTACAAGGCGGGATTTGAACTCTGAATCTGCAAATTACAATTGCTTAATTCTTGAGATACCGACGCTCTTAGTTTACTTTTAAATGACATTTTTAAAGGGTGTTTTTTTTTTAATTTGTAAGTAATAAGATATTTATCATCATAATAATTTACATTAATTTTAATATTAAATTGAAAATACCAATTGTTGACGTTTTTGCATGTGAATATACAGGGACACAGGGGTTCCACTGACCAAGAATTCTATACAATCTTATTGCTATTTCATTATTTTAAAATAGAATGATAGAGATGAAATATTTTAAATTCTCAACCGATAATTATAAAGTTTTAAATAAAATAAATACATGTAATTTGTAACAATTCTTTTACGTATTCGAAACAGTGTAGTCGCAATGGGGAAAAGTTTGTTTTTAAAATTGCGTGTTAAAATGAATTTGCTTATAAGAACAGTGTTTCATTATTTCAACTTTGTACTATTGTGTTATGTCAGTTGGTATGGGACGGAGATTGTACGTAGGATTAAAGAATTGGACGTCATTGATGAGAATTTAAAGATGACAGTTGATAATGTACCGTACTATATGACACACTGGAATATGGTGAGTTGGGGATATTAATTAGGAATTATTTGTAAGGGGAAATATCCTCTTTATGTACATCTCCTCCGTCAATTAAGGGTAGGCAACACCTGCAATTGCGGATGTTAATGGACGGCGTTGATATACAGTTGCAATGACAGTGGAAACTCACCGTAATATACCAATAATTGTCTGGACGCGTGACGCGGCGAGGGATACCGTGTTATCTCACTGTACAGATAAGGGCGGGGACAAAGATCGTGATGTCTGCCCGTAGTAAATTGCCTAACATTGATATTACTGAGTTGCCATTATTAGAGAATATTTCACAAGTATTTAGGGAGTTTTAATTGATACTTTTATATTGTTTTATTTATAACAACACTTATTTATAAAATTATAAAAAATATTCGAATAATGTTGAATAAATAATTAGTAAGATTCCAAAAGGTCTTTAAAAATTTGGTATGAAAATGTACACCAAACTATAAATAACCTTTAAACGGTATAAAAAATTTTAAACATAATAGATATTATTTTAAGGGTAAAATAATTTGTTAATCTGTCCACACCGACGGAACTTGCATGTACCGTCAACAAAATCTATTTACGACATAGTCGCCCAAATCGCCTCGGGCGACTAATTAGTGTAATTAGCTTTTAATATTAGTTCATATTTTAATATAAATAAATAAAATGGAAAACATATGGAGAGATAGTAATATTCTGTACAATGTGTTATGTTTTTTAATAACAGAAAATGAGAAACTTTTCGATAGAAGTGACGCGAGATTATATTGGAAGACGGTTTTGCATATATTTTCAATTTTACACCATGCCTACGTTTCGTTGTTCGCTTTTAAAATGGAATCGGCTTTAAAAAATAGTCCCGATTTGGAAATCCAATCGTTGTTTACATTCAGGATGGCGTATCTCACCGGCTGGAACTTTGTAAGTAAATCTTACTATTATATTACTAGCTTACGCCAGCGACTTCTGCGTGGCACAAAAAAAAAGTAAGTAGCCTATGTGTGCTTAAAGACTATCCAGTATATCTTTGTCAAATTTCATCGAGATCCGTTCAGCAGTTTCGGCTACAAACTCTAACAAACATCCATTCATCTAACTTTCATATTTATAATATTAGTATGAAGTATGATAAATGGGAAAATTTAGATGGATGTTTGTAAGAGTTTGTAGCGTAAACTGCTGAATGGATCTCGATGAAATTTGACATAGATTTACAATATAGTTTGAAAGAACACATAGGCAATTTACTTTAGTATTTCAATTCCACGCGGACGGAATCGCGGGCAATACCTAGTTACACTAGGCTAGTAATTTAGTCGAGTACAAAGTGATTTAGTAGACAAAACATTCTCGTGTTTTAATCAACTTAACTAAATGTTCGTTATACACATGTTAAGTAAAATTACTCGATTCTCGACTACATTGTTAGCGAAGGCATTAACATTGTTCTAGTTAATTCGTTATTATTTCATTGGCAATACTTTGTATTTTAAAAAACACATAACAAATAGACTTATCAATAATTTGTTTTTATTTAGATAATATAACTTTGATAGCATTCAACAATACTTCCTTATTCCGCGTAGTGATGGTATACCAATTACGAGTATGTGGTTTAGGCATTATTCAAGTCTTGACAATATTTCTAACTAGCTTTCGCTCGCGTTTCCCTCCGCGCGGAATTAAAAAAATACAAATGCTGGTAGCCTATGTGTTATTCCAGACTATCCTCTACATCTATACCAAATTTCATTGAAATCCGTTCAGTCGTTTAGGCTACAAACTCTAACAAAAATTCATCCATCTAAACTTTCGCATTTATAATATGTGTTTTTAGAGAGTCACTCGTAATGTACGTCACATTTTACTACCTTATTTGATCCTAATTTCATCATTTTAGCTTAGTAATGTTTTTATTTTACCTATATAAAACCAATTCACTTATCTACGTATCATGAACAAAGACATGCTATTGCGAGACTCGTCTTCAATCCCGATAGATAATTATCATGTGCCACAATGAATCAGCTAAACTAAGGTCAGATTAACACGCGCACTTAGCTTATCTAATAGCTTAACTGTATATCTGAGTACCAATTAGTACAGTTGTGTAGTCATAGAGTAGCTATTCATAAACATCTGTAAAACGGATATAAAAAAATAATAAGTCTGTAAAGTTGATTATTTTCGGTTAAAAATTTATAAGACTAACGGATTTTTTTGGAAATACATTAATATTTCTTTCAAAAATTCTAAATAAGTTTAAAGTTTATTCTACGAATGACGGCAATAGTCGGACCATGTGGTTCGACTGCATTCGAACCTTGGTTGGGAAAACACTGGTACTTCGTCTTAACCACTAAGCCACTGGCTCTTCAGTACCAAACTAGATTAGCGTAAGACCATGTATCACAGTCTAAGAGACTCCGCAGACTAAAGACTTCCAATCTATCGACAGTTTTCCTACACACCACCACCCATGGTCCCACCGACCCTCAGGTCATATGGGCCAAATCTGTGGAGGGCGCGCACGCATATGCACCTTCTTGACTGCCTACTTGTTATATTGTGTCTTAATTTGTAACAAGTCTGGACATAACGACAGTTTTATCTTGTCTAGCAGTGATAAAAACAAAATGGGTGCAATGTGCACGCCTTTATACAAGCTCGTCTTGATTAAACGCCTGATTATCGGCCGATTAAGTCTGTAGTCTGCGTGGTTGTAACTCCGTCAGTTGTTTTAATCATAACCTTTAATGTTATTGGTACATACGACACGTGATAGGAACACGTGGTGGGGTTTTACAATATTCGTATAATTATAATGCATTCCTTATTTGCGGTTTGTGTATCTATTTACTGCGATATGTGGTGCAGTTTAACTTGGAGATGTAAAAATAACTATAAAATATTATAAAGATGAACGATTTGTATGTATTTAGATAACTTAGAAACAACTGGACTGTTTTTTAAATTCATTCACCATTAAAAAGCCGCGTTTTTGACTAACTTCCCAAAAGAAGGAGGTACTCAATTCGTCTGTATGTTTTTTTGTGTGTTACGGCATAACTCCGCCGCTAGTGGACCGATTTTGATAATTCTTTTTTTTCCGAAAGGTAATGCTTGCAAGTTGGTCCCATTTTTTTTTGTCTGATTTTTTTACTGAGTAATATAGGGTATGTTTTTTTACTACTTTTAATACACGTGAACAAAGTCGCGAACTGCAGCTAGTAATAAATATTTTCATTAATCTAATTTAGTTTTTATTCAAACATGAAAATTGTTACTTTTATTAGTTATTGATGTTCGATCAGCCAATATCGCTAATGGTTTAGTAAACCTACTAAATCGAAATAAAAAATTATGCTGAAGCGTTTAATATTGAATATAACATAAGGAAAAATAACTATAATTAAGTTACCATGTTACATAACGCCAATCATTTCTTTCTGATATTTTATCGAAAAATAAATGATTCATACTGCAACGTTCAATAAACAGCACTATTACAGAGCCATAGACAACTGCCTTTTTTAGAATATTGCGTTCGTCTTCAGTATAATTTGATTCCTGTATACTGTACAGCATTATTTTCTCTGTCAGCACATAGACAAAACATATCAATAAGGTCGACAGTTCAAACAGGGCACGGGACACACGTGATCGCCGCATGACTTAATTAGTAAATACAATAAATTTCAACACAACGATAAGTGCACAGAGCAACGTACCCGTAGACACTTCCTCTGATTTTTTTAATAGGACACATCCTGTTTTTGTAACAGAATGTTCCTGTGATATGCAACTTGAGGCGGAAACTAAAGTATCTTGTCAACAAAAGCGTATTTAGGAAACTGTAATGGTTGAACTGCATTATAATTTAACGTTTTATTTCGTATGCATAAAACCTTAATTAGGTACAAGTTTAAAAACATCAGTCTTTATTCAGTATTTAAGACAGTTGTAGTTGCAGGAAAGAATAAAACGCTATCATTATTGTGGAGTTAAGGCTCTTGTTAACAATGACGGATATTCCTTGATTGTTGTTTTATCCTTTTCTGATTACCTTAGTACGGAAACTGCTTGAATATATCATTTACGTTTAAAACTAGTCAGACAGGTTAAACGATCAAACAGCTTCCAATTCACAAAAATAAAAACAAAGACAATGGGCGATGGGAATTATATCAAATTAAATACAATTCAGTAAATAAAATACGCAATTAAACATTTTGAAATAAAATTCTAATTCATATTTTTTTTTACTTATTTTCAAGACTCACTTTAGAATATACTTAGCGTGTGTTTTTTTAAATCGCAAACAAAGACTTACTCCTAAATTCTGCATCTACAACGGTGGTTAATAATCAAATAAATTCTGTTATCAGACAATTGGCCTGGATTGTCAGAAAACGTTATCTACGTTTTCACTGCACATTTAACATTGTAACAGCCTTACAAGTAAACGCGGTATAAAGTTTATTCCTAAGTTTAAATTTGTATCGCGTTTATTTGTAAGGCGGAAGGACGTTATAGAATGGTTAACTATTACGAAATACTTTTATATGAACCACATTCATTAAGACTATCTTATTATATCAGACTGGCTTTCGCTTGCGACTAAAAAGACAAAAGTGAGTAGCCTATGTGTTCTTCCAGACTATTCTCTACATCTGTACCAAATTACACCGAAATTCGTTCAGCCGTTTAGGCTACAAACATCCATCCATCCATCTAAACTTTTGCAATAATTAGTTAGATTAGATTAAATTTATTCATTAATTCAATAAGTTCTTGTCCATCACTTTGTAAGCCATATTGTAGTAGCTCACATAAGTATAGTCGCGGTAATCCGCGGTGTGCACTCCAGGCAAAGTTGCCTTGTTCATTGCAACGAGACAATCTCCGCCTCTTCCTAAAAATTAACAATTAGCACAGTAGTCTACACGAAGGGATAAATAAAAAGAAACTAACCGTGGTATAACTAACTGTTTTTTTTTTTCGTAAATTTTATAAGCTACGTTTTATTAATATTTGTTCCGCATCTCGTTAAAAATGTTCCAACGAAATGTTTTAAGGTGAAACACCGCCAGTTTCCTCGATTGTACAAGGTTGATCTACCTTGTTATTTCAGACATCTCTAATATCTTTTTAAGTCATTCATAATCCTAATAACTAAATATTTAATGTACTTGGTTGCAGGCATTCCAGACGATATTCCTGATGCTGTCGCTGGTACACGATTTGCTGGAGTGGCTTGACAAGCAGGACAGCCAGCTTGCCTCGCGTCTACGCTACTGGAGAGACATCGTCTTCTCAGGGCTCGTCTTGCCTTTTACTTTGGTAAACAAATACACCGATTAAGTAATTATTTATAAGGAATCTGCTCCAAGTGACTGTTTAAAAACTCAGAATGCTAACGTCCTTAGAAAATCTTGTGCGATTGTCGATTGTTTCGCATCCAATTCAACTGTTTAGTACAACCTAAAATCGAGTAGTGTGCACCTTCATATAAACTAGGAATCAAATCAAGTCAAAGGTGCTCTTAAAGAGTACAATTTAATCTAAAGAATTGTGCTGTATACTGTAGTAATCAATTTAGGCTTTGATCTGGTCTGTTTTTTTAGTTGTTCTACAATTGTTTCCAGTTCGTGTCATCGATGTTCTGGTGCGTGTACGCTGTAGACCGCGAGCTGGTGTTCCCGCGCGTGTACGACGACGTGGTCCCGTGGTGGTTCAACCACTGCGTGCACACCAACATCTCCGTAGTTGTTCTCATCGAGACGCTGCTGCAGCCCCGCAGGAGGCCGAGGAACTTTAAAAACGAGATCCTAGCCGTCACTATTGTTGATGTCGCTTATGCTATTGTGTAAGTATTCTTTTAGATTATTAATAGTTCTAGAGCACGCTTGACATCTTTGCCCTGAAGGGCCGGAACGCCTGGTGAAATGCCACGACACAGAAGACAGGCGTTTAGTGGCAGGAATTCCTCGTATACTCTGATCAGTGTGGTTCCGGAAACCTAATTTTTGTCCCTTTTTCTTTCCACCCTTTTCTTAAGAAAAAATGTGAAGGAAAAATAAATTTTACGACGGAATCGCATAGGAAGGTGAAATATCCTGGTTATGTGCTTCTGCAATCATGTTGATCGTTCGCCACCTTATAATATTAATAAAAAATAAAATTATTAACATCTTTGTAAATATGAACTTTTAGTATTTTGTCATCTTCTTAATTAACTTTGACAAATTGTGTTTGACCTATGATTTATATAGCTTACATAGAGCGGGCGAACTCCTTTGACTAAACTATCGCAAAACTGTTGCGCCACTGTCGATTGATTAGCAGCCTTCAACTGTTTAATAGGGAATATGCATGTTTTTTTTCCTTTTTTTAAACGATTCTACTTGTTAAAAAAAAATTGACGCGAAAATATTCAACCATTGAACTAAAAATAATAAAATAGAATTACGACCATTTTCGAGCGACTAAAACGCGACCGGAGTTGTCATGAGACGTTAATCGTCTATTCCATTCACAACTTACGCTCAGATGTCACTTCGACGTAAAACACAACAAAGTTTCTCAAAGTAAAAAGGTCAAAAATCGATTTTTTATTATTCCTGATACAAATAAGTGGTAATTAATAATTCTATTCATTAATTTTTTATTTTAAAATTGGTTTTGATATCTTGTTTACAGTAAAATACTTCAAGAGTGTATTTCTATATAAACTAACGTAAATGAACTGTGTATTGACAACACAGCGACGCCATATTAGATAAGCCATTTGCTTCGACCAGTAGTGTGCGTTTTAGAACTTGCGAGGGAATTTGAAAATACACTTTTTAATGATTACATTTTGCCACTAAATCATATTGTATTTAAAAAAAATCTGTTTTTATAGTAATAAAAGTATACTTAAAAACAGTTTGGTGCAATTTGGCGTCAACCAAACATCGAGCACGTAGGAATTAAAGCGCGACGAAACAGTTGTGCGATAGTTTAATAGTATCTTATTCAAAGGTATTCATAAGTAGTAAACAATTTCAGATACTACGGGATCTATTTCTTCACCCACCGCTGGTTGTACAGAGTGTTCGGTGTGATGACGTGGTGGCAGGTGTGTCTGTACCAGCTCCTCATCTGGGGCTCCTCCTACATCTTCTACTTCCTGCAGTTCCCCATCAACAGACTGGTGCACGGAGACGTCGAGGAGACGGAGGTGGCGGGCCTCACGGAGCAGGTGATGAACGCCAAAGATCTTAATGAAGGTAAAATGGAGACAGATTTAAATGCATCCAATTTGTCCAAAAATACTTGGAGTTTGAAATACAGAACGATTGGTAGTAAAATGGAAAATTCACATTTGTAATGTTTTAGGTTTTTAGCTAGATTGTGATTTGCTGGAGGAAGTTCCAAATATACAGAAATATCAACTTGTATAATTTGTAATGTTATGAATGAAAAGCCAGTACTGTTACGCCATTATTTAATAACATTCCTATTATTTTTGATAGTTTGAAATATTAGTTTGAATTTTACAATCATTAATATAATTCAAAAATAAAATATTATTAGTAAAAAAAATAATGCAATTAAAAATTCTCTTTGTCTTAAACTTGTTGACTTTGTTGACTTGTTCTTTTACGTGATAAAATAACATATTAATATGACTGTGATATAAAATAGAACAAAAATACCATCAATTTGAAAATTAAACTCGACTCTTCACAGAAAACAGGCGTGAAGTGGAAGCAATTCCGCGTTTCGTCTGATGAGTGTGGTGCCGGAGGCCTAACTTTAGTCCCTTTTCCTTTCCACCCTTTTCTTAAGGGGAAAGGATCGGAGGGAAAAGTGGATTTGACGGTGGAGGAGACGCATAGGAAGGGGAAATGTCCTCTTTATGTGCGTCTCCTCCTCCATCAATTAGGGTAGGCAACGCATCTGCAATTGCGGATGTTTATGGGCAGCGGTCGCTTTCCATTTCGGTGGATTTAGGTGGCCGCTTGCTCGTTTGTCACCTCGTATTATAAAAAAAAAAAAAATATGGGAACAATGCCAAAGTGAACGAATGGCATTTATTGCCTTTAGTGGAAAGTAAATATTCTATCTCTCTGTACTTATATTTTAGTATATAAAAATAGAATTAATATATTAAAGTTTTTATAACTGAGTCAAGATTACAAGGGACCAAGTTTTATAATATTTTTTTAATAAAAAAAGCTATATACTTGATTTGATTGTATAACAATTTTAACATGAAACGACTATTAAATTATTTTCAGTTTTTTTTAATTCAAAGCACATTTTTTATTGTAATTTCTATCCCAAATTTAGTGAAAACTTGATACGAAAATTGTAAAACATTTAAGAAGTAAATTCTGGTCTAATTTTTTGACAAATAAAGAAATCTGTTTTATCAAATTAAATAAATTTTGTGTAAAATGATTCAAAGTAATGTTTCACAAAATAAATATATTTACATATGTGCTATTTTGATGTGTAAATAAATTATGAATAAAAAATGAATTTTATAAAAATCTATAAAATGTCAGTCAATTTTTAAACAATATAAATAATGTTTTTTGATGCAATAGGTTTTTATAAGAATTTTTACGAATTTAATTATTAATAATTTATAAATAAGAGATTTCCTTGTAACCAGGAATTAAATAATACATTTAATAAAAATATCCGTATATACAAATATGTTCTTTTATTTTCTTATTCGATAAGTTTTTTTCAATGCGGTTCTTGGACAAAGAGATTCAAAAATACAGGGTTATTTGTAATTAAACGTATTGTTCATTTTATATCAAAATTATCACAAATAGAGGGTCCATTTGTGATAATTTCGACTCCCATGATCATTTTATAAAATCCTACTTGTATCTCATTTTTTCTCTGTTGCCTTTGACAGCTTTTCGAAGAGATTATTTAAACAACAGTTATTTATTAAACTGTTACTGATTCTAATTTTTATTCCAAATATACGTTTTTGTTTAATTTTACGCTTTTTGTCGAATTTTAATAATTTTATAGAAGTTTTTTAAAACTAACCGTTCGGGTATGAACCCTATTTTTATAAAATAGTTGACATTTTCCTTTTTTCACATCACTACTAGCGCCATCTATTGACAGATCTTCAAAACCATTAATTGTATTTAACTTAATTGCCAATAGGTGTCGCTAAATAATATATTTATTTTATAACACTATTCTAAAACAAAAGATGGGGAAGGGACTTGTGTCGACATTTTGTGTCCTGGTCAATACCATGACACGAGGTGGCGTACTGAACTTGACAACCGATATTGTACCTTTCAGAGAAAAAACTGGTAGGAAATTTTGTTCAGTATGCCTTGTATAAATATTTTTTAAATGTCTTTGTTCTCGGTATAAGAAATGAAAATACAAAATGACAATTTCCATGTTTTCTTTAATGAATTTAAGAAAAATTATCTTAAGAATTATCAATTACAATTAATTATAAACTTATCAACTGGTTTTATTTATAAAATTTACAAATTTATGAAACTATGGAGAAAAATCACTTAGTACGAAGACTATGTTACAAATTTTTTGCCTACAATTGTCTGTATAGACATTGGAAAATTATAAATATTCTTTTAGTATTAACTAGTATACAATATTATTTCTTTCAAGGTGAACCAGTAATTCTTCTCCGACAGTTGAAGGCTTCAGGTAACCTTTGAAAAAAAACGATTTTCTTAAAAATAGAGGTAACTAAGGAGTATTTATCGACCTTAACTAGAATTATAAGTTGGCAGTGATCGTGTTTTGTTGAAATAATTGCATTGAAGATAATAATTATGAATAGTTTATCGCTAAATAAATATGTATTACCTAGTTCGGAAATTCTAAGTTCAGAGAGATTTTTATTAGATTATTTCATTTAATTGTACAATAATTGTAACCTTTGAAATTAAAAACCATATATCTAAGACTCGTAATTTATTCGCTTATTATAATGTAACTCGTCTTAAAAAGTTTCTTTTAATTCTTTCCTTCTCAAGTCTTTCAAAGGTTACCTGTGATATACGCTTAGAAGAAGCTGCTGGTGGGATGTCGGTACACCAGTTGTCGCGGCGGCCTTGTTAACCCGTCCTCATGGTAACTGACCCTCTGTGGGTGCAGGTAAAACGTGGTGGGTGTCCTAATACTAACCCCTTGTACTTGTGGTCGTTTTCTCGTTTGTAAAGTGCTCAACTCTGACGCAGCGTATTGAGGTTCGGTGTTAAAATTGTTCCTAAACCTCGTGAAGGAATAATCCCTCTCCGGGGACACGACGAAGCCGCTAGGAACTCGCACCTTAGGAGGGATGGAGGCTAGAGCCTCGTTTAACGCCACGTCGTAATCGTTTTCTATAGAATCAGCTAGATTTTGCTTTATTGAAAAATCCTCTGGCACCCGAAGCGGCTTTCCCGTTGCCGTGTAAGGTTTTGAGATTTCAGGTTTCAGTTGCGGCAATTTATTTCGAGCCTCTTTGTCTGTAATTGGCTCGGATGTTGCGAGATAAGGCTTGAGGTAGTCGCCCGGTGATAGCGTAGACTGCAGTTTGTTCCTTATGGCTTCATAATTGTCGTTAAAGACTCTTAGGACTTTCGTGGCGAGGACCTTCGCCTTGTCCGCAGGTGTTGTGGCCACTGTGCTCGTGGTGGTCGTTGGCGTTGTCACTATCACTTCAGTTGTAGTAGTTTCTTTAATTTCCTGTTGCTTTTTCTCATGTACTTCGTATTCAATATCCTCTTCATCGTAATACTCGTATTCTTCCTCGGGTTTAAAATTTTCTTCATGGATTGGTTTCTCGGTGCCTAAAGTTGTGGTCATTCTTTCAGTTGTAGTTGTAGTTGCTTCTGTGTTTATGATTTTGGCAGTGGTTGTTGGAGTAGTGGTTGTAGGAGTAGTCGTAGTAGGGGGAGGCAAGGTAGTAGTGGTCGTTGTAGTGGTAGTAGTCGTGGTAGTGGGTTTAGGGGTGGTATTGGGCGGTATATTTAGATCCTTCCCAGCCACGGGTTGCAAGCCTCGCGGCAGGTAAGGACTTCCACCCCTAGACGGTAAAAAAGGACGTTTAACAACTCTGACGTTAGATGGTCGTACTTCTTTAATCTTAATTACAATATCCTCTTCTTTTAACTTCGGTTTCTCAGTGCTCGAATGTTTTTCCTCCTCGTAGTAATAATCGTCTTCGCTTGTGTTTGGTTTCGCGAGTCGTTCATCTCTGTTGCGTTGATAATAACTGGGTTTCTTTGCTGGTTGGTCGTATTCGTAATCATCATAATCTTCTACTCGTTTCGGGTTTGTGACCTTTTGATTGCCGGGTGCTGTTAGATATGATCTCGTAGGCTTAAATTTTTCTTTTACAACTGGTTCTGCTTTTGGCCTTTGCTGAATTGCACTAGATTTTCCGGAAGATGACGGCTTACTTATTTCTTCTTCGTAATCATCATAATATTCATCATCTATTTTAGGCGGAGGTTTTGTTGTAGCTATAGGAACGTAATCATATTTCTCTTTTTCATTAGCTGGGACGGGACGTTTTATTTTTGGAGGAATACGTGGTTGACTAAAAATTCCATGGCCGTTAGGTTTTACTAATGGCTGACCTTCTGGAGCTGATGGAACTTGTCGTTTGTCTTCTTGTGGTTTATCATCATTCTCGTTATTTTTTTCAGGCTTTAGGTATGCCGGTCTTTCCTCACGTCTGTAAGGTCTTTCGTCTCTGTTATACTGACGGCGTCCTTCGGTTGGCTGATATCGATCTCGTGGTTTAAGGCTATCTCTTTTGCCATCGTCATTTCCCGTATCCTCTCTTAAAGGTCTCCTTTCATCTCGTGGCCGAAGGTCGTCCCTATACCTCGTCTCATCCCTAGGCCTCTTATCTTCTCTAGATCTTACGTCATCTCGAGGTCTAGCATCTCTGGGTCTCGTTTCATCCCGAGAACGGCTCTCATCTCGAGGCCGTATTTCTTCTCGGGGTCGTATTTCATCTCGAGTCTTAGCATCACCTCTTCCGGATGGTATTTCATCCGGTGAAGTGATATCTACGGTGGGCTTTATTTCATCTCGCGGTCTAAAGTTATCCCTCGGTCTACCCTCATTACGGTACCTCGACTCAGATCTAGGCCTTTCTTCGTAAGGCATTAAATCATCTCTAGAACTTTCATCGTCTTGTGCCTTATCACTTGTATCATCGATAGGCCGGTTTTTATCTCTAGGTCTATATTCGTTTCTCTTTTGATCACGAGGTGCAGTGCGAGGTCTGTCCTCGTCGGCGGGTTTATATGGATCTTCCTCAGTATCTCTCGGCCGACCTGGTCTTCTGCCTCCCTTGTAATTAGGACGTCTCTCTGTCATTCTGTCATCATCTTCATAAGGTCTTCTTTCTAGGTATGGCCTTTTCCCAGGTCTTCTGTCATACGGTCTTCTTTCTTCAGCATAATCTTCACTTTCATCCCTTGGCCGCGGTCTAGGTTCATATCTGAAAAACAAGATGTTTAGGTTGTAATCTAGAAATATGTAATTGATAACATAAAAATAATATTGTGTTGCAATGTTTCATTGTTCATTTTGCTTTTAATTATTCGGTACAGATACTTACTTCTCGTCATAGTCATCATAAGGTCTCCTTTTAGCTGGTCGCGCCGGCCTTCCTTGCGGTCTCCTTGTTCTTCCACCTCTGGAATTTTAATACAATTTGGTTTATTAAGCCTTTTTCAATTAGCTCTTCTTAGAAAATTGAATTGTTGAACCCTGAGTTCTTTTGGTTAATGGACAAGTCAAGATGAGGTGAACATTTTTATTCGTGGTGTCAACTTACCTTTCTTCGTATCCATAGTCGTAGTCGTCTCTAGCAGGGTAGTAGTACTCGTCATCGTAGTAATCGTATCTGTAGCTAGGGCGGCGACGTCGCGGTGGTCGTTGTGGTCGCGGTGGTGCCGTGGTCGTCGTAGTGGTGGTCGTGGTAGTTGTGGTCGGCGGGGGCGGTGGCGGAGCTGTCGACGCCGCTTTGTACAGAGCCTCGTTTCTATGGACGACAGTTATATTCAATCAACATTTCAACTTAAATTAAAATTATTCATGTGCAGGGTGCACTTAATGAATATTTCTATGTATCCTGCAAGGTAATACCTGTTGAAGTAATTGGGGGAGTTCTTGCAGTCGACCTCGGAGACGAAGTGGCAGATGAAGGTCTTCTGGTCGAAGGCAGTGTAGTTGGCACACAGGAAGTCATACCGTGTACCGAACAGGCAGTGGTGATATACCTGAGAATACCATATATTAAGTAAGTTTATAAAGAAACAGTAATTTAAGCTGAGTCAGAGCTAAATGAGAATATGGATATCAAACTAAATCCTGGAGATTATAATGGTTCCATACTAAATGGTTTTAAACATATTTTATTAAGAAATGAATATTAGTAAAATACTTTAATAATTTATTTAGTAACCAAAAACACTGACCTGACATTTGTGAGGTACTGAGGCGTAGAAGCCATCGTGCAGGCCGTCACATTTGAAGTCCATTGTCTCGGGAGGAGGCACTGTCTCATAGAACGGGTACTCGGACAGGTTGTACCCATTGAGTTCCCGGGGGAGGTTTGGATCGTAGATATAATCTATCTGGGGGATGCCGGACAACTTCTTGGTTGCGTTCTGAGCTTCCGCACCATCGCCACCTTCCGCAGTTGTTTCTGCCTGTAAAATTTAGTAAAGAATATGTTTATTATACAAAATCAGAATCTCTTTTGCAAAATCCGGAAAGTATCTTTGCTACCAAAAACGGTCAGTACAGAGGTTTCCGTATAGAAAAAATACGAACAAAATGGCCTTATTTATGAGAGCCTTGGATGTTCGTATGAGAATTCATGAGGCTTTTTAATATAGTATCGGCACGCGAGGCATTCGACGAGTTGTATGGAATGGAAAGTAAGTCACCTTGTGGGCTGGGGCTCAGAGCCACGATACAGTTTCCTGCATGGAAATATGGTGTACTTGCATTATTTATATTCCTGTTATATTGCAAGTAATAATTAGATGGAATACATTAATAAGACTCTGCCTTTGTATCCACAACTGTTCTAACAAATGAAGTCATTTTTAAAAGTATAATGATTGTAAGCAGCAAGTAGTATTACCAATGCGTCATCTTCTGTCTCCGAGGTTTCCTCCGGCGCGCTGGTGGTGCTGGAGGTCTTAGCGAAGATGAGTGAGGTGGCGCGCACTGCCCGCGCTCCTGGCACCTCTACTGATACCACCAGAATTAACACACCTGGAAATAATCATTAACAACTATAAGATATAAATTTAAAGTGCCTTTGTTGTAGAATTTTGGCATTGTTGTAATGACATCAGAAAGCAAATAATTTTCTATTTATTCAGTTACTTGTCACGTTTTTCTCATTTGATTTGATGGTTTTAATCATTTTAACATTAAATAATTCTTACAGATATTACAATACAAAATGAATTATGATCCCTATCATAAAAGACATAATTCATTTTGTATTGTAATATCTGTACCCTGACCCTTCAAAAGATTTTTACATTGTCATATTACGAATACAATACGTATATATGCTGCAAGGAATGTCGTGTTTCGTTGTTAACTTGACAACTGCCATTAATAATGTTGATATCGATTGTTTCTTGTTTTAAAAATCTATAAACAAAACAACATTTCATTCTTAACACATGTAATCATTATTAATATATAAAACGTACGTATACAAACTTCATACGCATTTGTAAGGAAATTGTGCGAATGAAATTTGACAGTTGATTTTGGGGAAACATGTGCACATTATTTTACAATAATAGTAAGGAATTTGACATAGAGATATTTAAAAACTGCAGCGATATTAAATGATTCAAATTTTACTAGATGCGAAGAGAGAAATTAATCATAAGTTAATAAAACATAACCTTTTAAATATGCAATGAAACCATGAGATCATAATTATTAATAAATTTTACATATATTTATCATTTTAAATTAATTAAGAATTATCGATTTTTTTCGGTAAAACTTAACAATAAATTATTTATTTTATCTTAAATTAGTTTAGATTTTAATGCGTTTCTTATTAATGTTTTAATTACCCGCAGAGACAGACACACGGAGAGAGGTTACACAACGAAAACTCCATCTTGAATTTATTTCAAAGTAATAAAGTGTTAAAATCAATTCCATCCTTAACCTTTCGGTTATCGATCGTCTTCTCTTGAACTCCGTTTATTGCTTATTTCACAGTCAATCCTCGACTTTATAATAAATTTACTTATCTACAGAATTCAAGAGGATTTGAAGCAAACGTGAAATGTTACGCCATTCTATATCCTTGACTTTTGTGGCTTCGTGCTTTTATTAAAATAAATCTTCCAATAGATTATAGCTTATAGTCGTTTTTAGGTTAGAAAAGTACAATTTTTATGTCGGACTGCTAGTAAAGTTCTACGGTCATATATCTATCTCCCTCATTTTAATAGAGAAAATAGAGATAACAATATTTGTACCCATGTTCGGCTAATCTGGCACGATTTGTACGGACCGTTCCTAACGTCCAACAATTTGTTTGAGGTTTTTCAGTTTGCCTTACGCGCGATAGAGGGCGCTGCATAAAAACTAATGCAAGTCGATGCAACATGAATATTTTCTCGCCACGTGTTAGGTCCTCTGTAATGTGTATGTGGAAATAACAAGTGTCTAATTATTAACAAAATGTATTTTTTAAAGATTAAAGAAGTTAGTGGCAAAAAAGCCGCCCCCGGGTGGGCTCGAACCACCAACCTTTCGGTTAACAGCCGAACGCGCTAACCATTGCGCCACGGAGGCTTGCACAACTATGTCCAAAAATTAAAATCACAAGGAATAATCTTGCTTTAGATAATAAAACCAAGAATATAGGATATAGGATATAGCCAGCGGTATATAGCCGCTAATTTTATAACGTACACGAAATTAAAGTAACGTTTAGCATCGCTTTAAGTTAGCTTTCATCGTTGTACCATCGACTTTAACATATCCATTTAAAAAATCAGGAAATCAATACTTTATGACTCAATTTAAAATAGTTATGAGCCCAGCTTCCCGTTTCTCAACTGGTTGTAAACTGGTCTATTTGACATAATTTGTAAGCTTTTAAATTGTGTTCTAATGTCTGCAATACAATATTTAAATGTTAATTTTTGCGTATTTTAAGCATTTATCAAGGTCTGTAACAAGTGTATTTTATTTATATTAACTTAAGGATTTTATAAATAATACACTTCGAAGAAGAATACCAATAAATTGACATTTTAAAATCAGTCCAGTTTGTGCTACAGGAAAAAAATTAAGGCAATTTGAATTAACTATCGCACTGTTTAGACTCGCTTTGATTACTATGATCTTATATGGAGATCACAATACTCGATTTTGAGTCGTGCAACTAAACAGTTGAAATCTGCGAAACAATCGATAATCGCACGACAGTTGTGTGACAATTTAGTCAATGGTGTGCGCTTTTAGAAAAATCGCTGATTGTAAAATGATTGTGATTAATAAATAATTTTATACAAATCAAAGATGATATGATAAATTATAGATGAGTTACTATCAGAGTGATATTATCAGAAATTATGAGATTTTTACGACTTGTTTCAAGGTTAGCCGGTGTCGCGTTCTAGGCCAATTGCCTCGGCGACCTCTTTGCTAAAACATGTGTATTATTCGTAAAATATATTGGTTATAAAATAAGGTATCATCAAAGGATTTATGAATATTATAAACTTGTTAATTCTTATATTTGAACTGTATGTAAGTCTGGATAAAATATCAGTAACTATGTTACCCAGTATCTCTTTCGTCTCTGTTGTTTTCATAGAGAGTGAGGGTGACAACTATGAGTTCAAGTGTCTTGTACTTGTCTATGTTGACTTACAAAATAAGCTGATTCCAAGCCATCTGTGTCGAGCTCTCGTCATTCTGCCAGTTTGACCTGTAACAATACATAACATACATTTAATACCGTATTAAAATATTAAACAATATATTAATTATTAATAATAGAACAACATCATTTTTAAAACTGATAAGAGGAAAGATTTGTATTTTTGGATTTATTGAAATAACTCAAAAACTATTGGACCGATTACAAAAATTCTTGCACCGTTAAAAATCTATGTTATCACTGAATAACATAGGCTATGTTTATAATTTATTTCTTAATTGCACGCGTGCGAAGTCGCAAGCAACAGCTAGTAATAACATAAAAATATCCATAAAACTTTGAGACATGTCATGTTGTCTGTCTTCGTAACCAGACATCAAAAGTAGGTTAATAATAATTATCCGTTAAAATGATATGTTTGTGTGTTTTTGTAATAAATTGAATCATTTAAACCTCAGGGAAAATAGAGGTTTTCAACAAAAAAGATTTCAAGTGTAACTTTAACTCGTGTTTAATTGAATATTTTTTTAAACATAACAAGATTAAAATCTTCAAAACAATTAGAAAGTTTTATGTATATTCTGTTATATGAAACGTTGTTGAATAAATACGTTTATTTTATGACAAGCATCCGAGTGCGAGATGGCTATCGGACACCGGACACCGGACAAGATGCGTGGAAAATGTTCACGATCTCGTGTCCACGGAATAATATAAAACCGGCCAATTCAAATTGCAATAAAATCAAATATGCCACCGTCAAACTGTAAACTATTTTACTGCCAAAGTTGCGTGAAAAATTTGAAACGTTACCTTAAAATTTTAATTGCTACAACAATCCTTTGAGGATATAACATCACTAGCTGTTGCTTACGACTTCGCTCGCGTTATATAAAAACTATATATTATCAATACTTAGTGATAACATAGCTTTTTAATGGTGCAAGAATTTTTGAAATCAGTCCAGTAGTTTTTGAGTTATTTCAATACATACAAAAATACAAATCATTCCTCTTTATAGCATTAGTATAGACTGGTTAGGTAGTAAATTGTTCACAAAATTACGTTAACAGTACACAGGGCCTTGCATTGTTCCCACACGATAGCGTTTATTTGCAATAAAGTATACAAAGTTAGCATTTTTCTTTAGACAACCAGCTTGTAGGATTTATTTTAAAGGCCATGACGATCGGAATGGAAATACATACGTACAAGTGAGGCGAGTTAAACTTGCTGCATTAAAAATCAACACTTATTTGAATACCTTTACTAGTGGCTATTTCCACTTGTATGGAGGCGCTTATTTTCTATCTCCACCTTAGAAACCTGCGTTAAATACGTCCATATCTCATGGTGGAAATCTACCTTTGTTGAAAGTACAAAATTCAAACACAATTTAGTGACGTTAAAAGTTATTATACCATACATCTTTATTTCTTACTCTCTATATAATACATTTTACAAGAATATAAAAATTTAAATAAAATATATTATATAAAAAATAGAGCACCACCGGCTGCGGAATCCGATGACTCAAGCAACCAGTGGTCAGGGCTGCAGAGACAGGAACCTCCTCACTATTCGTGCGGTTTCTAAAATAACCGCCTTTTGAATCGGGCCCTTAATCCAACTGTCTAGCGAGAGCTTCTTGAGGTGTTGGTCGAAGCTCTTCGCTATCAGCCCGTGTGCCGAAACGACTATCGGAATAATGGTAGTCGATTTCATACGCCACATGGCGGTAATCTCGTGAGCCAAATCCAAATATTTTAATAGTTTTTCGTTTTCGGCTTTCAAGAGATTCTCGTCATGTGGGATAGTGACATCGACTAACATTACACAACTCTCAGACCGATCTATTATTACTATTTCAGGTCTATTGGCAGCAATAGTCCTGTCCGTAATAATAGATCGGTCCCAGTAGATCGTGATACGGCTATTTTCCAGAACTGGTGTAGGCTGATATTGGTAATATGGTACCTCAGACTCCACAAGAGCATATTTAAGGGCAAGTTGCTGATGGATAATCTTGGCCACTTGGTTATGTCTATGCAAGTATGCACCGTCCGCAAGGCGAGAAATACCATACTATTATTATAAAATTTAGATTAATGGTTTTTTGTTAGAATTTGTTATCTAGGTGATTGAGCAGATCTTAATGAAATTTGGTATAGATGTAGAGTGTAGCCTGGAAGAAAACATAGGCTCCTTCCACGCGGTCGAAACATAAAAACCAATATAACAACTTAAAATTGCGTAAGTTTGGAAGGATCTTTGTTAATACGTATCAAAAACAAGAAAACGGATCCCTGTGAAATATGTCACAGATGTAGAACATAATCTTAATTTTTAACTGCGAGGATGTTTTCGTGGGCAATAGTTATTTAAATATAAACACAGTGACGGTCTAAAATTCTTACGTTCGACCAAAAAACCGTTGTTAGTGGTCGCTGTCGCTTGAGTAACATTGACGTGACTAGAGTTTTGAAATCAAATAGTGATGCTTCTGTTTAACAAATTGTTTAGTGACGGAACTAAATTCGATTGGTCAGCATAATGTTTGGACGTCAATGTTAGTTTCCATTTTATTGCTAGTTTCGATTGTTGCATAAATATTGCAATTGGTAGTTACTTATGTAAATTACGAACAGGAAATGTTTCTGATTTATCTTGTTTAGTTGTTAATTGAATAGTAAACGATTGAATCGTTATGGACGTGGTTGCTTGTTATAAGTATTTCTGAAATTTTAGACAAATTTTTCGTTTGAAATAAATAGGATCGAACTTGTAAGAGCTTATGAGTTTATTTCCGATAACTTTAACTTACAATGAATTTCAGCTATCGTAGTACATATATAAGAAAACCGCTGTTCTCTCTTTTCTCAAAGATAATAAATGTTTTTAAATAAAACCCTTACCTATTGAGATTTGATTTAATGAAATATTTATGTTTGATAGCTTAGACTTCAACGGATTTAAATTTATTTTAATCTGTATTAAGTTACGGAATCAGTTTAAAACTAAATTTAGCAAGATCTTTAGTACTTTTAGTGTTAAAATCTCCTACTAAGGTTACTACGTTTAGTGGTTAGCATCGTAGGAATGACACGACATAAAATTATAACGTAATTTCTTTGTTTTCTTATTTAAACGCAAATATTTAATATTTTACATGTAAGTACTTAAATATTTTTATTTATTAATATCAATAATGTTTTATAACTTCCGAGGTAAAATATAAAAATAGTGAATAAATCATCACATCATCACCAGCTATACGTCCCCACCGAGGGGCTCGGAGCCTACGCTAAAGTTAGGGCGACTAGGCCATAGTCAACCACGCTGGCCAAGTGCGGGTTGGTCGACTTCACTCATATCTTTGAATTTCTTTGCCGATATGTGCAGGCATCACGATGTTTTACTTCACCGTAAGAATGTCGGGTAAATTATATACATATGAAAATTCGAAAAATCACATTGGTACAGCGGGATTCGTACCCAAGACCAGTAGATTACAAGTCAAGTGCTTAAACCACGGATCCACCGACGCCCATAAAGTGAATAAATACAATATTTTTATTAGATAGCTAGGCAAAACAAATAATACCTGCGTGCCGGAAATGTAATATTAGGTTATACTGAAATCTCTCATATCCCATCCGTTTATTTAAAGTAAAAGATGGGAAGGGGAAATTAAAGGAATTAAAATAACACAGAAATACAATAAAAAAGAACTTATAGATGGACAAGTTGCCATTTCATATGTTAATGTAGGTTTTAAATCCATCAGCAACAATACATCGTCTAATCTAGAAATCGTTTGACTACAGTTTTTACTTCCACACAGACGTCGCAGGCAACAGTCAATTTTATCACAAAATGTTTACAATTCGTTGTGCAATGTAATGTTATTTGTCAATTGCTCGCTGTTGTATCGTTTTGTAATCTGTTATTAGTAAGAGCTCGAGGTTGCTGTGAATTAGAATTGCTTAGCTCCACTCCAATAACAAATGTTTAAATCGGGGACACGTCTCCATTGTTATACGTCAATATTTAATTCATTTGCATTGGTTTAAATTAATCTTAAGTTTGAAATCCAAAAAAAGTATTAGGAACTTAAAATATTGAAGGTTGATTTTTACTTCATAATCAATCAGTGAAATAGAAACCCAAAAGAATATGATGCTAGGTATACTTATAAGCGTGTCCTTTTTTGTTAAAGTTAACAAACAGACAAAAATTAAAAGCAATAGTTACCAAACAAACACGCAATGTCCCGAAGCAACAAAAACGGTTGAATACTAATAAACATTATTAAAAATAATATTCCCTAATTTAAAAAATACATTTAACAATCTATTCTTTCCAAAAAAATGATCACTGAATTAATTAGCTAGAAAAAGCAATGATATTAAGTTATTATTATGTCGCGCTATAAAAACCGTATGACGTGCGACGTTGGAAACAAGCACGTTACACTCTGTCGCGCACTTTCACTATAGCTCGCTAGGCCGTGCTTACCCCGTGTGGGCAGCGCGCATAGCTGAACACGTGGGATATGGGTTCCAATCCTTTAAACCAAACGGGGCAGGCAAGGTATATATAGAGTAGACTAGAATCCAGATAAACTATCTAAACTAATGTACGCGAAGTGATTGAAACCTGTAGGTTACGGTGAACGGTATTCCCGAAAGTAGTCAAGTCTCCTAGGACTCCTGGGGTCTATATGGTTCCGGCAAGAGTGTAAAATATCAGGTAAGAAATGCAGGCAGCACAATTAGCGATATTTTAAATGTTCTACAGGAAATAAAGGTTGTTATGTCCTAATCAATAGATGGCGTTAGTAGTATGTACTACCAAATACATCTGCATACCATACGTACATACATGTAATAACAGAGTAATATGTTCTTTTTTAGTTAAAACTAATAGTATTTAATATAAGTTTTGCAATCTTTTAAGTAACACAAATTGGTTTTCACTCATTTCGATAACTAATATATCTTGTAGGATGGGCTACCTTTATTTTGACCTCTACATGTGGTATAGTCTTTGTAGACCCTTGAGGTTACCCTCAGTTCAACAGTTTTCAAGCGCATGCGTCATATTTATAAGATTTACTTAGCAGTGTTTAACAATTGTGGACAGCTTTCTCTCCTGAGAACGCACGCCGCTGAAGACGGCCTGTCGTGTTGCGACGATGCTATTTCTAATGCAGAAATATGTGCAGAGTTTGTTTTTAATAATGTAAATGCTTAAGTACGATTCCTTTAATAACATCATTAACTTATCTGTGCTTGAACGTCGTAGATTCAAGTAATTTTAATAAAAAATAAACAACTTACTAACCTCTGACAAAAACTCGTATCAATTAGAATGGTATAGTAGCCCAAGGTTATATCGTAAAGGAAAATTACAAACGCCACGGAATGTGTTATAATGTAATATTATTTATAGACATAAAAGTATTACACAGGTCTTTATAAGTCACAAAATAGACATATAGCCCAGGATTAAAGTATGCATGCAATTTTGGAACTGTTAAATAAAATGTACACACGGATATTATTAATATGTGTGCTCACGCGCTTAATATTGCAAAAGCACGAGTGACGCCGCGCACTGAAGCTAGTAGCGAAATATAATAATTCCGTGTCACGTAAGATCTACAGTTATGCAACGTGACAGACGGACGGACAGACGTGCTCGGGTTACTGCTGCAGACACGCTTTACTTATACGTTCGGTCCGCGGCATCGCTTTGACTAATTAACAAGACAAGACCTAATTCAAATAAACACACCTCCCGTTAACTTAAGCTAACACTAAGTGCAGATTTCTCTAAATAAAACTCTACTAGTAGACAATTAAATAATTATGCGTGTGGCTAGGTATGAGAGGTAATACTCGTAGAATATGCATTGTCTCTAAATAAGGGAATAGAAACTAGACATCGGTCTAATCTTTCTTAGAACTAATTATTTGACCATCTTCATTAAACTATTTATACGATAAAAACTTTAGAAATGCTTGACTTATATGACTACAACCTTCGATTGAATCAAGTAACATTCTTCATTCCCATTGGTTCACATGCCAGCCCATAAAGGGCACCACACACGGACTTCAATCAACGTACTTTTAGTAGCGGAAAACTGCCAGCAACACATTGCTTGCTTGAACCTATCCGTGTATAGCTAGCCTAAGAATCGACATCGTCCCATTAACTAAGTAACGGTACATAATATGCATAGCATTTACTGTACATATTAGGACTAAGGAATCATTACAGCCTTATTGAGTTAAGTAGGTTCGCCTACTAGCCTACAAGTTACGACTTTGTCACCTTGAACTCACCTTTTCACTTGAACTTTTGGGACAATCGACACATTTGACATTGATTGAAACAGATTTCTAATTAAAATTCAATTTTGTGTTTTGAAGAAATATTATTGTTACCACTTTCATTGTCATTTAAACAATTGATATTAAATTAAGGACCTTAGTAGAAAATATTTCAATAGTTTTATACCATGACTCTAGCGAGCGTCGCAGATCATGGCTATTGAAACAATCACCTTAGTTAATCTATACTTCTCTATCTATCTATACTATTATAATAAAGCGTAAACACACACTTCTTTGTTGCCTAAGATGTCAGCAATTACAGCATATTTTTGAAAAATTCTTTTTTTACTAAAAAGCCCTACACTTACTTCACGCTTTAAGCTATATATTTTCACTCCGTTAAACTTAGGGGGCAAATATTTTGGATAAAAACCCTAATGTGGGAAAGTGACTATAAGTTGCTGCCAACATCAAGGAAGCAAGATTGTAAAGGTTTGTAATGTCATGTTATTTTGACATTTGCAATTGAGAATTTGACAATTAAATAACATTTTCATAATTTCATGTGGATACAGCCGCACGGGAACAGCTAGATATATTATAAAACGTTGTTGAACGGTTCGCTAAATGTCAGAGGTGAGACGATTGATGATTGATTGCTGGAAGGTGACAGACGGTGTGACATGTGACAAGCTAAAGTCAGCGGGTAAGTTAACCTCAATAACGCGGCGGTTGGTGCGTTGCATCACGTATTTGCATTAAAACAATCTCATGTATTGCATATGCTATTGCAAAACTTACAACTGTGTAAAATTAGACGTAGTTATAGAGAAAAAAAACTTCTATTTCGCTTAACGAATGATAAAAATTATACACAAATAAGGGCGTATAACGCTACATTAAAAGCGCGCCTTTGACTAAAGTATCGCATGGCGGTTTTATCGCGCTTTGAATCCTTTGAGCTTATTTGGAAGTGCACACTACTCGATTAGTTGTGCAACTAAACAGTTGAATTGGCTGCAAAACAATCGACAATCGCACAACAGTTGTGATAGTTTAGTCAACGGTGTGCGCCCGATCTAAGGAGAATGTTTCTTTATATTTACCTGCGGATATCGCTGTAGAAGTATTTTTTATTTAAATGTTGGTAAACAAAGAGTTTGTAAATCAACAGTTGGAATGCAGAATGTCGCGGTAGACAATGGAAATATTGAAGATTGACGATACATGCACGTTGCGACGTGACTGGAATGGACGATACCCGTCTGCAGTGCTCTATGTACTTGGTGTGTTTCTGAAGGTATTTTAAACCTATCACTTGTTATTTTATTATATTCCTATGTGATGTATCAAAGGCGAGGTATTAAGTATACTAAAACTAATTTTAAAATTGATTTCTTTGAACTTCACAGTAATTAAGGTTGCAAAATATTTTAGACTGCCTAACATTTGCGTTTAATTATACAATACAGATATTAGATTAAACACAATATACTTAAGTACTTAGTCTTTTAGTTACAATATTGTAAGTTATGTTTAAGTACATTTTAATAACATACGCGTACTTTTTTATAGATGTTAATGATGCATCGACATGACGATTATGGTTTTTTTAATTGCAACTGACTTGTTGCAATATAAACATTACTGAAAAATGTTGTATACATGCATCATTGTTTACCAACTTAGTATATACGGATCTTCGTAATGTCATACTAGTTTTTACCGCAACAGCGTCTGAACGGAATTAAAATAAAATTCTCTAGTAACATCAGTAATAATGTATCTTTCTAATGGAAAGATTTTCTCAAATTGATTTATTAGTTTTTAGTCTTGTTACTAGCTGTTGCCTGCGACTTCGTCTGCGTGTAGTTTTAAAATAAATTTGAATGAAGCCTAAAACACACACAGCTTCTACGTTATGTATACCATCAATCTGCTCTTGTCATGTAGTGTCGACACATGTATTACACTTCCATACATTTCTATCAACCGTCATCTAAAACTCCCTTTCTAAGTATATCCTCTTTACCAATCCATACCTCCTTCTGTCTTCTACTTTTGTATCCACAATGTCCCAATCCGACTGACACATGGCGTAGTTCATCCGTACACAAATAAACATTTATGATAGGTAAGTGGTTGTTAAGTATTACAGCACTGGTGGCATCACGCTAACCAATTGTGCAAAGTGGGTCAGCAGGGCGCCTACGCGCCAGCTGACCGGCCCCGGCTCAAATATCGCGCTGGTGACAACACTATACATGGAAATATGGGACAGAATAGCTTATTATATTTGAAAACTATGTTGGTTGCATTGACTCGTTTTGTTTTTTTAAATGTATAGTAGATTTCAACAGTAATAAAGGGAAATTAATAAGCGTATTGATATTACAAATTTAGTACAAAAGCAATAATTGTAATGGATATGATTTATCCTATTTTTTCGTACTAAATCTTTGTCAAATTAACACTACACAAGATGTATTTAAATATTTTTCATACTTGCTTTATATGTATTTAATTAAACTAGTTTACATTTGAACTTGAATGTATAAAAATGTCGTTTTTAACGAATTAATTCCAGTTAAAACTGATTTTACTTATCCAGTGCTGTCCGCGAATTACGTAACATCTGGTCACCTGCACCTTCAGCCGAAATGTCAGGTTGTTGCAAATGATGTAATAGCGCATTATGTGCATTATCATAATGTGTTGATTTTATAAATACGAAGCTGATAGCTCACATCTTGATATTTGAATTCGATAAATTATAAAAATCTAGGTCACTATTTTTCTTTACACTAAAAGATCGACGACTAATCCTATACTAATGTATAAAATAAATACAGATATAATGTGATCATTTCTTTAAATTTAGTTTCTTTTAATTTTCGTGCATAAAATTAAAAAAAAATTGTTTCACGTAAACTCACAAATTTTTTACGACTCTAATTTAAATAGCAACTAAATTTTATTTCAATTTAAAAGTACTCAAAAGCTATAAACACGGATTTAGGACAAAATACTTCTTGGAAACTTGTCATAAAAAACCATTGTATTCCGTAATTGGTATATCCGATGCTACTCGTAAAAGCGATCACGAATTAATGTAACTACAATAAACGCGGAAAGCGATAAATTGAAAAAATGTATTTGGCTCCTATAACATTATTTAGGTCTAAGAATCTTTATTTTATATGGATTTAAATAGTCTAATACAAATATATTGAAACAATAATTTTAAACACCTTTTCTGATTGACTAATTCTTACCGCTCGCTCTCTCGTGCGCTGTGTCCTAACCCTTTGTTTTTGCTTTAGCGATTGTCTTTTGTTAGCGCGTGTTGTAACTCGAGGAGGTTAGATAACAGCCAGCTACAGAACTAAGAGGAGACAAGTTTCCGGTACAATCAGCTGACTATAAGAAGAGATATTGCACTCATTTGCAGTCGAAGTAATCATTTTTAATTAAACGTAATTGTTATTATATCGCTAAGAAATTACTAGTTTAATCACTCGAAAAATTTAGCTGTTTTCCGCGACTCCGTTCACGTGGAATTAAAAAACAAAATAAGCTCATGTTTTTTCCAGACTGTCCTCTACATTTATGACTTTCATTGAGATATATTCAGTAGTTTACGCAGCAAACTCTAACACTCATCCATCTAAACTTTCGCATTTATAATATTCCAATGAAAATATGTCTTAAAAGCAGAAAACATTATGTTTTATTTTTCGACTATTACAACAAAGAGATTAACGGGTTAACCAAATATGGTTTTTATTAAAGTTTTAGGATAGCATGTACCTACATACCTTATACGCTGTGACAATGTCCGGGTCACAATTTGTCTGTCCGTGCGACGCAACCTTGCCGCCCCCCGCGCGCCTGTCGCTGCCACCCGTCACCCAAGGCCGGCTAGTTACTCGATAGTTTCGCAGACTTATGAATTCTCAGAATGGACAATGTTTAAAACAAGACGAACATATTTCTTTATGAATTCTAATGTATAACTGAAGAATGTTTTAAAACTCGTTTGTATGGATTTTGTAAATAATAAAAAATAGTTTATACCTCTGAGTTATGTTCTTGTATTAATTTTAACTAAAGCTAAAATAATAAATTCAGTTTCGTGTTCTGTGAAATACACGAAACATCCGCAAATCATGCGCGTTCGCAGAACACTATTGCAAAATCAATAGTATGAATTGACAACAGCGAGTTCACGTATAAACGAATTACTTTAATATTCCATGTTGATATTTTTTAACATAACTCCCGTTCCATATTCACATTCATTAGAAACCTTCGTTATAAGAAAAAGGAGTTTTTTTATAAGCCTTCTTTTTAGTATTACGGAAAAGTTGTATCGTTTCTTTGTGTCATTTAACCGCACCTATTACACGAGGAAAGAGCGATTTTTACAAACATCACGAATATGCGTTTGTATAAAATGTTTTTTCGTTTACACATTCCGATTGTGGCTAAAGCGTGATTGCTTGATATTTTAAAATAAGCAATCTCATTTTATTGCTACTATATACTATTCTAAATGTGTTTTATTAAGTATAAATTTGTTATATTGAAAAAATAAATAAATAAAGGTACTTTCTAGTAGTATATTAAGTCTACATACTCGGGAAGGTCTTAAGAACGCGAGCCGCCTTTCGATTCTGCCCTCGCTGACATTTCACACAAAATAATAATCTAGAAACATCTACTGCCTACATCATATTATTTTTTAATATTCCTCTTCACTTTTCGTGTAAATTACTACATTATTCAAAACACTCCGAGTTTGTTAAACCACGCAAATATTGAATTAACTATTGGAGGTTTTTGAATTGTACAAGTCCCGGCGTTGACATGGTTTTGCTTTTGTTTTTTTTGTAGTTTACAGTTTTTTTTTTCAATTTAACACAGATCGAGTGTTTAACTTATGTGTATATATTAAGTATACGTTATTTAGTGTACATATAATAAAATTGGAGTGTCTGTCGAAATTTCAAAAAAAAATCCAGATTTCGGGATGATGATGTATTTGATGCTATGAAACGAAAATCGCATTTAAAATTTTTTTGTCTGTCCGCAAGCCGCGTTTGTTCCGGGTAACCTCCGAAACGGCTGGGCCGATTTTGACCGGACTTCCACTGAAGGGTAACTGACATAGACGGGCATATTATAGGCTACTTTGTTATCTTAATATTGCGTGGACAAAGTTGCAACAGTTAGTTATCTAATATATTAATTTGAACTTTAACTGTAGAGTTTCTTTTAATAATATTGATAATTGTTTCTCTTGAAGTATTTTCAAGGTATGTTATTTAATTATTGTTTATTTATAGATTTAAAATGTTTTCAATTATAAAGATAATTTCTATTTAAGTGTTTTTTGAAAAAGTCTATCTAAATATTATAATTTTGCTTATTTTACTGTGCTTGATAAATAAAAATAAGATAAATAAGTTTAGAGTTTCCCTCTCTGTTAAATTAAATTGATGAGGGTTCGAAGACACATAAATTTGCATATCAAAAGCCTTTCGATGCACATAATGTACAGCCGTAGAAGCCTATCGTTTTGAATAACTATAGTTAAATTTAAATAAAATACTAATAAAGTTCGATATGGCCATAGATAACATAACACTAGACAAAACTGTGATTTTATAACAATTTATGTTTTACTAGCTTTCGCCTGCGGCTCCGTCCGCGTGGAATTTAAAAAAAAAATTAAGTAGCCTATGTGTTTCTTCAGACTATCATCTACATCTGTACCAAATTTCATCGAAATCCGTTCAGCCGTTTAGGCTACAAACTCTAACAAACATCCATCTAAACATTCGCATTTATAAGATTGTCTACTTTTAAAATTAATTTCGTATTTCATGGTGTAATTCCTTATTTAGAAGAGAGCTTGTTCTAAAAAGTTGAATAATTATTTTAAAAGTAACGTTTAATAAACAGACTTCAATCACGTAAAAGTCCCAAACTTTTTGGTAATATTTTTAGTGAAGTGCTAAATACATCGCCCTTTATCAATAGATATTTATATGAAAGAAATAATAATGACAGTTATTTACTGATTAGTTAATTATAATATTAGTAATATTTCACTAATATTATAAATGATAAAGTTTGTATGGATCGATGGATGGATGTTTGTAAGAGTTTGTAGCGTAAACGGGTGAACGGATCTCGATGAAATTTGGCATAGATGTAGAGGATAGTCTGGAAGAACATAGGCTACTCACTTTTGTTTTTTAAAAGCTAGTTATTAAATAAAATAGATACTATAATCTATATAAAGTTACTGTGTCAATCTTTACTAAATAATTCGTTATATTTGAATGGTGACCATCACGGGCGTCGCAGTGGCCAGTAAAGGTCGCCGTTACGTCGCCCGGGTCAATCAATAGACAGGCGCTTTTACATTTTATTGCCTATTTTATTTATAGTCTGTTGCCAGTTTTGTAAGCGATTTACGTTCAAAGTTATTACACAATAAGAAAAATGTTGACAGTGTTTCATACATATGAAGATTACTAGAAATAGAGATATATCGACCTCTTAAACATTACTAACTAGCTTTCGCCCGCGACTCCGTCCGCGTGGAGTTCAAAAAAACAAAAGTTAGTAGGCTATGTGTTCTTCCAGACTGTTCTCTACGTCTATGCCAAATTTCATGAAGATCCGTTCAGCCGTTTAGGCTACAAACTCTAACAAACATCCATCCATCCATCTAAAGTTTCGCATTTATAATATTAGTAAGATAGTAAGAAAGCTGAGAGAGCGAGTTTATTAAAGGTTCTTTAATATTACTAATATTAAAAATCCGAATGTTTGGATGGATAGATGTTTATTGTAGTCTGTAGCCTAAACGGCTGAACGGAAAAACACATAGGCTACTTACTTGTGTTTTTTTTAATTCAACACGGACGTAGTCGCTGGCGAAAGCTAGTAAAATTCATGCATTATTTACCCACTTTAATAAAATATAGGATTTTGTCTGATGTCTTAGTGTAAAGTATTCCATAGGCATATTTCTTGTCACCTTCGTTCTATGTCATGTCTGGTACATAACATAACAAGTTACAATTACGTAACATACTGTATATTTTTTAACACTAATAATAATTAAAAAACTCACCCGACTGGTCCGTGGTGACTGAATTACTTTAACACTTGATAAGCTCCACAAAGTTCACAATATCACTTCACATTGTCTGCCTACTACCCTAGATAGTAGTCGTAATAGTAGAACAGTATGTAGATAGCCACAGCGTACAGCAAGAACTTCAAATATAAGTACACAAAGTCTTTTATAAAAGTCCAAAGTATTTCACCGACGGTCTTTTGTTTCTGTTGAGGAACTTGCATCTACGCCAGCTGAGTACATTGACCTCTGGAAGAGATTTTATTTCTTGTAATAATACCTGTTCATTACTGTCTATATCTATACTAATATAATAAAGCGCAAACACTTTGTTATGTAGGACGTCAGCAATCACAGCATATTTTGTAAATAATTCGTATCTTAAATAAAAAGCCCTACACTTAGGACACACTATAGGCTGTATATTTTCAGACTTTTATAAAAAGGTGAGCAAAGGGATAAAAACTACAAGCCAATAGCAGCAAAGAAGTTAGGTTGCCATGGTTACTCGTCATTACAGCCAATTGCAAGGGCCTTTTCATTAAGGCATTTGAATTCTGAAATTTGCAATTGAAAGTTTTACGTAATGTAAAAAATAACACAGTTTTTGTAACCGTGAATGAAGACAGGCGGAAACAGCTAGTTTTAATATAAACTTTACCAGTGTTTATAAAAGGTAACTTATTTTGATAAGAACATATTCGACATATGACCATTTTATCTCAACTTTAAAGGACTAACCACAGTTTTAAATGACTACCTGGCTAATGGGTTGAGGGTCGACAGAATAAATAAAATAAAGGGATTCGAGGAATTTAAATAACATTTAAATAAAAAGCAAGGTAAGTATAAAAACGTTTTTAGACTTTTATGATTCTGCGAAACATTTCGTTTTATTTTTTTGGTAACACTGCAGTTTTCAATTTAATAGTTTGAAAAAATTTAACTTACTTTTCCTTTTTATATCGTTAAACTGTTTATTTTAATTATTTGTATAAAAAGTATTACATTGATTCTAGTTGCATACGAAGTTAATAGAAATCGCATTCAAGGTTCGATTCTCGTCCAAGTTGTGTAACAAATACATTACAAAGCGGATTTTTATTAAACCGCTTAGTTAGTTGAAAATGGAAATATTACAGGAAAGGAGCTTACTGAAAATTCATTAAATTATTTATCAAATACAGAAAGCAACTCTTCACTCATAAATAAAATAGTTCTTACTTAAATGTAACTTAATATATTACAATATTATATTCATGCAATATAATATTTTATAAAAAAACTTTGTAAAGTAAATAAAACAGGGCGGATGTAAGCTTGCTAAAGTCAACTTAACGTCGTTCTGCTTAAATTGTAAAACAAACTACATTCAAGTTTACTAAGACAAAAAAGAGAAATACAATTTGCAAAATTTCTTAACGAAAAAAAAACATCAAAATATCCCAATAAATTCCAGAATAAACATTTTAAATATTAAGAAAAAAATTAAAAAAGAACAACCACTTTATAATAATTAGTATACCTATATAACTTAAGTTCTGGTACTAGTCTAAGTTCTAAATAATTTTCACTGGCACTAAAAAAAGCACTACAAGACACTTTCGTTAGGACTGCTGCGCCGGCGCGCACTAGCGCTGCCTCGCTTATGCCGCGGGGGGGCGCGGGCGAACTGGGGGGAGTTGTAGGGTGGCCTTGCTATAGCCTTCGGTACTTCGTTTCGATATGCTTACTTAAACTGTTTGTTTTGTTACTATGTTTGCTATTACTATGTTTACTTAATATATGTAACGATACGTTATCAAAATAGTTTTTACCAATAACTCTTAAGTTATTATTTCTTAAGGCTGTTTTATACAGATAAATAAATGCCTTTTACGTATCTACTAATATGCAAAACCTAAACACAAACTTCTTTGTGGCGTAAGATGTCAGCAATTACAGCATATTTTTGAATAATTCTTTCTTTAATAAAAAGCCCAACACTTAAAACATGCTTTAGACTATATGTTTTCAAGCTATTAAACTTAGGGGTTAAATAAATTGGAGAAAACCTTCATGTGGGAAAGTTCTAATTTCATGCGAATGAAGCCACACAGGGACAGCTAGTATCTGTATAAAGGAAAATGATAATCCATCTATTTGTCCTTCCACATTGTTAATCCGCTTTTTCGTATCTACAAATGAATACTTATTTAGCATGTAACGAATGGTCACCCTAGCGGGTCGCGTGTTGCGCGGGCGGTTGATCGAGTATTGCGCCAGCGCATGCATGACACCCACCGACATGCCACACCACTCCAATGCAACTGCAACCTTGCTTTCTTCTATCAAGGAAGACTGCACTAATCCTTTGTTATTAATCAATAGAAAACAGACACAGTAGTTTACTACAAATGTATTGTATAGTTAAGTAATGGTTATTTTATGATTACTTAAATAGCTTATTAACCAACTTTACAATACTTTTCGTGCAAGCAATTATGTCTACAATTCGTATTGGCAGTGAAAGTGTTAACTAACTCATCTATACTATTATAATAAAGCGTAAACACACACTTCTTTGTTGCCTAAGATGTCAGCAATTACAGCATACGTCACGCTTTAGGCTATATATTTTCACGCCATTAAACTTAGGGAGTATATATTTTGGATAAAAACCATAATGTGGGAAAGAGACCATGAGTTGCTGCCAACATCAAGGAAGCAAGATTGCCAAGGTTTGTAATGTCATGTCATTTTGACATTTGCTATTGATGATTTCACGAATGTAAATAATAAAATAAAATTTTCATAACTTCATGCGGATGAAGCCGTAAGGGAACAGCTAGTTTTAATATAAATCAATTAAAAATGTTCCAAAACATAATCATCAACAAGCTTCACAAACTACACAACTGTTGAGTTGTTGAAACGTATAATTTTAAGAAAAATTATGAGGTAGTGAAACTATTACCTACACATCATATATTGTAAATTATCTTGTAAGATCGTGTGCACAACTTTTGTGCGATTGTCGATTGTTTTGCAGACTTCAACTCTTTAGTTGCACAACTAAAAGTCGAGTAGTGTACGCACCTCCATATAAGCTTGTAATCAAAGCGAGATTAAGTTCTGCGATAGTCAAAAGTGTTCTTAACCGAGAAATGATAACTGCAAGTTACCATCTTCCTAATATTATAAATGCGAAAGTTTAGAGGGATGGATGGATGGATGTTTGTTAGCGTTTGTAGCCTAAACGGCTGAACAGATCTCCATGAAATTTGGCACAGGTTTAGAACATAGTCTGGAAGAACACATAGGCTGTTTTTTATCCCGGGAATAGTTACGGTTCCCGTGGGATTCATTAATTTAGTTTTTTAATGTTTACTCGATCATTCTGCAACGGTTCAACATATATTATTGAAATTTGGCACAGATATAAAACAAAGTCTGGAGTACACATGGGATAAGCTTCATCCCCGAGAAATGTCCGGTTCCCTAGGGATACGTAGCTTTTTGTAATTTATACAGTTCGTATGTTTTCTAATACCACGCGGACGAAGTCGCGGGCAACAGCTCGTATACAATAAATTATAGTAAAGATACAAATAGAGATGGATGACACGGACAGTTTGTAAAAACATTAAACGAACAACAAACACGAATAACAATAGAGACAACTAGAAATATCTCAAACAGACGGAAATATCAACAAAATATGTTTATATTATGTTTGTTGCACCACACTCATGTTGAAATAAACTGTTATTAATTTATACATTACGTAGCAACAGTGCAATATTATAAAAGACTAGTTTGTTCCTGTGGTTTCGTCTGCATGGAATTAAAAAATAGTAAATCTATGTATTCTTCTAGACATCTACATCTGTACTAAATATTATGGATATTTGTTAAGCCTTTTTGAAGATACTTAAAAACAAACATCTATACATACTTTTGCATTTATACACTAGCAAACACATTAACAAAATGCCTGAAACAAAGATATGATAGTTTGAAATATTACTTAAATAGTTAATTTAAAACGCTATTACTTAATTGATTAAATAAATGTCAATTAGTTCCGTGTCGCCAATTCAACGTAGATAATGGGAATAGAAAGTTATTTCTTACTTTTCGATTTTCGCGAACGATAGTACTATTCGGTTTAGGACACTTGATGCACCGACCACCGGAATTCACCAAATTAGCAAAGCGACCGTTGATAATGTCTATACATTTGCATTTGCAGCTACTGTTGCTCGCGACTACGCCGACGTGAAATTTAAAAATATAGCCTATGTTACGCAACAATAACATAGCTTACTAACGGTGAAAGAATTATTGAAATCAGTCCAGCACTTTTTAAATTATTTCATTACGTACAAAAATACAAATCTTTCCTCTTTATAATGTGAAGTATTTATTATCTGTGCATTTATTCAACAGGCGAATATGGAAAACTATTCATGCGTAAAATCCCCGATGAATTTTCTGAGAATTTCAAAATGAAGATAAGATATAATCGCTTCTAATAGGCTTTACAACAATGTAACGACATAAAAATTTCATTTGTTTGATTTTAAAATTATCGCTTATTTAAGGCCTGTCCCACCAAATTGTCAATTGTCTGATAACAATCGAACGTGTAAAATATGTGATAAAAATATCGGATTTTGCTCCTTTATCTGACTGTGATCAGAGGTGGGACAGGCCCTCGATATCACACTTTGAAATAATAGACATATCACATCTTTTAAAGACATGTTCATCGTTTCGATTTTTGTTTTAAAATTAGCTTTGAAATGTAAATAACCAAGGCTATTAAGAATTTAGTATTTACGATACGTAATTTATCCAATTTTATTATTATCAGAAAGTTGGCATATAATTCGTGACTAAACATAATTATCAAAAACAATACTGAGTGAAAAAAATAGATGGAAGTTGGTTATAATTGTCAAGGAAATAGGCCGAGGAAGGAAATCGGTTATGCATACATCGAGCGCTCGAATAGGAAACAGTTAATTTGTGTCACGACACATGCATACATCGCGAGCAATGTATGTTAATAGGTCAGGCCTGGGTACACAAATTTAATTTCTTCCTATTTTTTATTAGTTTAAAAAGCAATAGTTAAAGTTGTATAACAAATTTGTTCATTGTAACTATAAAATAATTAATGCAACTCATTTGTATGGAATACACTGAATTATTAGGTCATTAAATCATAAAATATTCCTATACTTAATAACAATATTATAAACTAGCTGTAGCCAGCGACTTCGTCCACGGCATATTAAAATTGAGTAGTAATATGTCCGTCTATGTCAGCTACCCTTCAGTGAAAGTCTGGTCGAAATCAGTCCAGCCGTTTCGGAGGTTACCCGGAACAAACGCGGCTTGCGGACAGACAGACAGACATACAAAAATAGTTAAATGCAATTTTCGTTATCAGCAACGCAAATCATCTTTCCGAATGCTGGTATCTTTCTTTTGATATAACAGACACTCCAATTTTTTTATATGTATAGAAGAAAATATAGAAGATAGATCTGAAAGATTGGATGGATGGATGTTTTTTACTACATACATCTAAATATAAGGCACAGATTTAGAACACAGTCCAGAAGAACATAGACTACATAAGTTTTTTAAGCTCTGACGCTAAGTCGCGGGTAATTAACAGTGGTAGTGCCCGCTTTAACATCTTAGCACGAATGGGCCGGCATGCCCGGTGTAATACCACGACCACACAGAAGACAGGCGTGAAAAGGAAGCAATTCCGTGTTTCGTCTGATGAGTGTGGTGCCGGAGACCTAATTTAAGTCCCTTTCTCTTTACCACCCTTTTCTTATGAGAGGAAGGTAAGGGGTAGTGGATTTGACGATGGAGGAGATGCATAGGAAGAGGAAATATCCTCTTTATGTGCGTCTCCTCCTCCGTCGGATAAGGGTACGCAACGCATCTGCAAATGCGGATGTCTATCGGCAGCGGTCGCTTCGCCATTTTGGCGGATTCAGGTGGCCGCTTGCTCGTTTGCCATCTTATATTATAAAAAAAAAAAATCAGCCAGTAGGTAACTTGTATGGGTAATATTTCATACTTCCCTGCATTACTACTAATACTTAGACATTATGAAATTTGCGGTTTTAGGGTAAAGTATTGCATTTGTAACAGAATGCCCTAGTTCATATAATTACAACATTCACTTTATCAACCTAAAAACCGGTCGCACCGAGCCTACTTTTCCTAAACCCGTGACTTATTACACAAAAGGCTTTGATAAATTATTACTACTAATATTGCGTTACTTAACTCCTATTGCAATTGCAAAATGTAATTCTTTGCACTATAATATAACCAATGTTCATATTATTATGTTCATGCTATATTAAGTAAATAAAAACTAAAAAAAACCTGCCACAAACCAGTTTTAACAGTGGTAGAGCCCGCTTTAACATCTTCGCACGAATGGGCCGGCTCGCCCGGTGGAATACCACGACCACACAGAAAACAGGCGTGAAGTGGAAGCAATTCCGCGTTTCGTCTGATGAGTGTGGTGCCGGAGGCCTAATTTAATCCCTTTCCCTTTCCACCCTTTTCTTGAGAGGAAAGGATGGGAAGGAAAAGTGGATTTGACGGTGGAGGAGACGTATAGAAAGGGAAAATTTCCTCTTTATGTGCCTCTCCTCTTCCGTCAATGAAGGGTAGGCAACGCATCTGCAATTGCGGATGTCTATGGGCAGCGGTCGCTTTCCATTTCGGTGGTTTTAGGTGGCCGCTTGCTCGTTTGCCACCTTATATTATAAAAAAAACCCACAGGTTCTCTTTCAATACGTTTTACTATAATCTATACTAATATTGTAACGAGGAAAGGTTTATATTTTTGGATTTTGTATGTATTGAAATAATTTAAAAATCACTGAATAGATTTTAAAAATTCTTTCATTGTTAGAAAGTTAATTTATCCGTGACTAACAGAGGCGATACTTTTTGACCGACTTCCCAAAAGAAGGAGGTATTCAATTCGACGATATATTTTTTTTTTATGTGTGTTACGGAATAACTCCGCCGCTAGTGGACCGATTTGGATAATTCTATTTTTATCCGAAAGGTAATGCTTGCAGGTGGGTCCCATTTTTTTGTTTAATTTTTGGAGTCTAAGACTACGACGTAGTTAAATAGTTTAGCTCAAAATCGCGCGACGAAATTTCGGGTCATTTTTGCTTTCTTTGCTTACGTAGCCTAAACTATAAGACTTACATAAAAATGATGTATGGAAGAATTGTAGCCCATTAAATTTGATAAATAAAAGTCCGCGATAGCATATATCTGTCTATTAAGGTTGTCGCACAATAACCACTTTTTTCATTAAAATTTCGCTCGAAATCTACACCCAACTTTCAACGCTATTACTCGAGTTCGGTATGAATCCTTATCCAAATAAATGTGTCTATCATCAAGAGAATTTAATGTAGATTATAAATGCCCTTGGAACTGTGTAATTCCGATCAATAGTTTAGGAGATATCATAAATTACAAATTACGAGTCGCAGAAAAAAATACCAACTTGTAACAAAGTTTTCTTTCTTGGCTTACGTAGCCTAAACTATAAGATCTACATAAAAATGATGTATGAAAGAATTGTAGCTCATTTAATAAGCTATATAAATGTCCGCGATAGCATATATCTATCTTTTAAGGTTGTCGCACAATAACCGTTTGTTTCGCGAAAACCGTCAAATAAATGCAATCGACTTCATTTAAAACGCTTTTATTCTTATTTGGTATGAATCCTTATCTAAATAAATATGTTTTCACGATAGAGTATTAAATGTAGATCATAATTGCCTTTTACAGTATGTAATTCTGACAAAGATTCTAGAAGTTATCAAAATATTAAAACTCACGGGCAACAGCGGCGCGCGGCTGGACAGAATTATGAGTGAATGATCGCAACGATGTATTAGATCTTTACTTAATTTCTTATATAATCGATTTAGATAACTCATTCTTTGTTTGAAAGCTAGTGATTATCATACTATGTTGTTTAGATTCACTAAAAATCAAGAAATAAATAAACTTTTTAATAAAAAAACAAAACCGACTTCCAAACAAAATACACTAAAAACAAAACAAAATGCACTAAAAACAAAACAAAATATTCTCAAAAAAACAGTACACTAAAAAGTAACGAAATAATTACTTGAATACTTTCAATAGGTTTACTATTGTAAACCTACCTTATTGTAAGTGTTATGTCTATATTGTACAATTATTATTACTTTGAAGTCGGTGTCAGTCAATGTAGATTCATTACTTAATTGTTACTATACTTTCAATTGTCAATTGTTATGGTAAAAATGTGGAAACCCTTACGTAGAAATATCACTGCATACCTTGGCTGACACCGATTTACTATTGTAAACCTATTGAAAATATTCAAGTAATTATTTCGTTACTTTTTAGTGTACTGTTTTTTTTGAGAATATTTTGTTTTGTTTTTAGTGCATTTTGTTTTTTTGTTTTTGTTTTCAATATCACGCGGACGAAGTCGCGAGCAACAGCTAGTTATATACAATTATGTTTATGCTGTATTCAGTAAAAAAAAATCTTTAAACCTACCAAAAAGCCGACTATAGGTTTACTTACAATACGTTTTACTGTAATCATACTAATATTATAAATGCGAAAGTTTAGATAGATGGATGTTTGTTAAAGTTTGTAGCCTAAACGGCTGAAGGTATCTCTATGAAATTAGGTACAGATATAGAGGATAGTCTGGAAGAACACATAGGCTACTTTTTATCCTGGAAATAGTTACTGTTCCCGTGGGATTCATTTATTTCGTATTTAAATGTTTACTCGATAATTCTGCAACGGTTCAACATATCTTATTGAAATTTGGCACAGATATAAATCGAAGTCTGGAGTACACATGGGATAAGGTTCATCCCCGAAAAATGCCCGGTTCCCGAGGGACACGTTAATTACATAGTTCGTCTGTTTTCTAATACCACGCGGACGAAGTCGTGGGCAACAGCTAGTACACTAATAATAATGGTTCTTTGTTATATGCTATCGGTTGTAGTAACGAGTGTAATCAAATCAGGTTTGCTTTTTTGTTTTATTAAACCACAAATTCTAATAAACATAATCTTCATTTACATTTGTCGCATTACTCTCTATGTTATTTACTAATATTGTAGATGTGAAAGTTTGGATGGACATTAGAAGGTATCTCCAGAACGGGTCAACGGATCTCCAAATTGGCAAAGAACATAGTCTGGAAGAACACAGGAAACACAGGAAAGGGTAAAGATTTATTTGTACATTTGCATTGAATATATACCAAAACTACTGAAAATACTGTTGCTGCTAAGAATCCCTGGATCCCTGGATAACTTAAGCTATTAATACAAGACTTTTTTTCAATCCTGCACGGTCGAAGTTGCATGCAAAAGCTAGCGTTATATAACTACATGAGAAACTAAAGTTCATATAATGTTAAGGTAATTTGTGTAATTATCTGTGATTTTTCCATGAAAGAGAGCGTATACACACAAGTGGACTAATTAAAAAGTTAACGTGAGGCGTGACGGTCAGGCTAAGCTATGACATATACCGCATTTACTTTCTATACAATAGATAAAGCTTGTAATAGACTAGCGACCCGTCCTCGCAATGCTCGAAAATATTTACGACTAACAGTTACTCGGGACTTCATTCCCGTGAAATTAAATAAAATAATAAAAAATATACTTAACTCCTTAAGTTACTCAGATAACGTAGCTTTTTATTGGTGAAAGAATTTTAGTCATCGATCCAGTAGATTTAAAGGTTTTTTGAATACATACAAATGTACAAATCTTTCCTCTTTATAATATTAGTATAGATGTCACGTAAAAAAACTCTAAAATTATCAGTATTACTCTATATGATACATGTATTTTACATGTAAACCTTTCTCTTGAATCATTCTATCTAGTGTGTGTAAACTCGCTGATAAAGCCGCTGATAGCTTAAAAATAACGTCACTGTCAGATAAGGGAACAAATTCCGATATTTCCATCACATGTTTTACACGTTGGATTGTTGACAATTTACAATTTGTTGGGACAGGTCCTTAAAGATCTAAGCACATAAAGACAGACAGCGGAAAGCGACTTTTTTATACAATGTGATCATAGCTTTCAGTTTGTTCTGATTTCACTGTAAGGTAACAGGTGATTTTTACAGTAAACAGTAACGAAATGACAATGCATTTCGCATTCAATTTTAAATGAAGTTTCTGCGTGTAAAGTTCAAAGTCGTCATACATCCTTGATTCTGTTTAGGTTATTATATTTCAGTTCCACAATTAGACCTAGATTTTATAATAATGTATATATTCAGTCAAGTGGATACAGAATAGTTTATAACCTAAACAAGTGTCGGAAACAAATCATTTTGAAATATTTTTAAAACGTAATCTGACTATGATCTATTTTTAAAACGTATTATAAATGCGAAAGTTTAGATGGATGGATGTTTGTTAGAATTTGTATCCGAAGCTGAACGGATCTCGATGAAATTTGGAATAGATAGTCTGAAAAAAGAAACATAGGCTACTCACTTTTGCTTTTTTTATTTCTGCGGACTGCGTCACGGGCAAAAGCTAGTGTTTTCATATAAGTATTAGCATTTGTTTTGAAACATTTTTTGGTCCTTTAGTGACCATTGACCTTTGTGGAAACAGATTTCGGATTCAATCGAAATCTACCTGGAATTAGGTTCCAAATTAAAGTTTTGCTTTACAAAGGTCATACAAATGTTTAGAGCGGGCGCACATCTTTGACTATGTAATCGCACAACTGTGCTATCGTCGAATGTTTCGCAGACTTCAACTGTTTAGTTGCACAAATATCGAGTAGTGTGCACCTCCATACAAGCTCATAGGAATCAAAGCAAGACTAAACAGTTGTGCGATAGTTGAGTCTAAAGTGTGCGCACGCTGCTAGTGTCTAAAAAGTGATGTGGGTTGATTGTACATCCTAACAGACTTATTTTAAATAATAAGAATATATAAACTTAACAGCATCAAGTTATATCTCTTGTTTGAATAATAAAAGCAAAAATTTATTTAAAACGAGCTGTTGCCCGCGACTTCGTCCGCGTGGTATTAGAGAACATACGAACTATATAAATTCCAAAAAGCTACGTATCCCTAGGGAACCGGACATTTCTCGGGGATGAAGCTTATCCCATGTGTACTCCAGACTTTGTTTTATATCTGTGCCAAATTTCAATAAGATATGTTGAACCGTTGCAGAATGATGGAGTAAATATTAAAAAAAACTAAATTAATGAATGCCACGGGAACCGTAACTATTCCCGGGATAAAAAGTAGCCTATGTGTTCTTCCAGACTATGCTCTAAACCTGTGCTAAATTTCATAGAGATCCTTTCAGTCGTTTAGGCGACAAACGCTAACAAACATCTATCCATCCATCTAAACTTTCGCATTTATAATATTTGTAAGATATGATTATGTTAAACTCGTTTATAGATATTTCTTGTAAGGATGTTTGTTTTGTTTCAAAGCGCCGTAGCTTATGTTATCTAACAGGTAACTTTCCACTTACATAGTAATACGTTTGAAGACGCCGCTCATCGTTAGGAATAATTTAAAACATAACATAAGTGAAATCAGAGCATAAATTTAATATTATTTATTTGCGTATCGGTTCCTTTGGATTTGTAATTAAAAGTATTATAAAATAGAAAAATCAATTTAATTAAATGAAAACTAAAATATCGAGAAACAAAGAAATTCGTGTAATTTTAGACAAATATCGTTATTTCGTATTGTTTATGTTGATTATTTTATTCAGTAACTAGCTTTCGCCCGCAACTCCGTCTGTGCGGTCTAAAAAAAACAAAAGCAATAGTCTATGTGTTTTTCCAGACTATCCTCTACATCTATGCCAAATTTCATCGAGGTTCCTTCAGCCGTTTAGGCTACAAACTCTTAAAAACATCCATCCATCCAACTAAACTTTGCATTTGTAATTTATAATATTAGCAAGATTATAAAAGTAGTACATATCTAATTGTAATAATCTCAAGAAACAAAGATGTCACTACCTATGTTTCTATACAAGTATTCTGACAGTGAAAATCCTCTATGAACAGAAACATGTGACGATCGCATCACCCACGGAATTTGCAGTAATTATTATTATACTAGTAACTAAGTCTAGAGGGCTTATTACGGATATTCGTGAAACGTTTTCGTTATATCATCAACTTTGTACTTAACGTTTCGAATACCTTCTCGCTCCGACACAAATACTCATGATAGACCCCTCAGTCAACGGTACCGAGAATCAATAATTGTCCATTGTTGTGTTGTATTGACATGTCCAGTACGTGAGCTATGATATCCGAGAAATTCAATCTAACATTCTGGTTAAATACAATTCTCAGACTTAGCTTTTGCCCACGCAACCATCGGCGTAATAAAAAAAAATTAATAAGCTCATGTGTTCTTCCAGTTATGTATGTCCTACATGTAAATTTATTATATATCTTTTGTTGTAACTTTGAAACAAATAAAACTGCGGTGACACTTTAAACGTTCTGAAATTCTGAGGGAATTACACATGCCTTTACAATCGAGTAGTAGCTGGCAAGCATGCCAAGCCAGCTGACTGTGACATAACGTGGCATCTGAATCCGCCAAAATGGGGAAGCGACCGTAACTCATAGACATCCACAAGTTGATACGTTCCCTACCATTACTCGACGGAGGAGACGCACATTAGGATGCGTCTCCTCCACTGTCAAATCCACTTTACCTTCCCATCTTTTCCTTATAAGAAAAGGGTGGAAAGGTCTAAAAATACATGCATGATTATTCCCAGCTTCACTTATGATGTGTTATTTTATAACCGTGATATGTAATAGAGTGAGACCGCGCTGGGAAATCATAATAATGAACACTTTCGGTGACGCCGAGTGAGTTTGTAACGCTGGGAGAGTCTCCGATTGCGTACACATTGACAACAATACGATATGCAACAGTTACAGTCAGCGGATGAAAGTAAATTAATATCAGAGTGTGTGTTTTTAAAATATACTTGATTGTAGGCGTTAAAGGGGAAGATGAAAGGGTGGATATGTGGACATTAATCGCTTAGTAACTATTGATTTAATCTAGTTACTAGTTTACTAGTTATTCACTTTCTGGAAATTTTAAAATAGTTAACTCAGTCCTTTTTATAAGACTTATATTTTATTTTGTAGTACATACTAGCTGTTTCCGTGCGATTTCATTAGCATAAAATTATTTTATTGTTTACATGTGTCAAATTGTCAATTGCAAATGTCAAATGACATGACATGACAAAACTTGGCAACCTTGCTTCCTTGATGTTGGTAGCAACTTATGGTCTCTTTCCCACATTAGTGTTTTTATCCAAATTATTTATCCCTAAGTTTAACGGTGTGAAAATATATAGCCTAAAGCGTGACGTAAGTGTAGAGCTTTTTATTAAAAAAGAATTATTCAAAAGTATGCTGTAATTGCTGATATCTTAGGCAACAAAGAAATGTGTGTTATAAACGCTTTATTATAATAGTATAGATACGGAACAATCATACTTCATACTAATATTATAAATGCGAAAGTTTAGATGGATGGATGTTTGTTACAGTTTGTAGCCTAAACGACTGAATGGATGTCGATGAAATTTGGTATAGATCTAGAGAATAGTTTGGAACAACACATAGGCTACTCACTTTTGTTTTTTCTAATTCCACGTGGACGGAGTCGTGGGCGAAAGCTAGTATAACTATAATAAAAACTAGAATATCTTTGAGTCTAATGCTTTCGTAACGGTTCATGCAAATATTACGTTCAGATAAGATAATAATCAATTTATTTCCAAAACCGCAACAACCTACCTTTACGAAGCAGTTAAAAACATCTGTTTAGATCATAAGATTAATATTCGCTCCGATTTAAATATAATTACGTCAATTATTTGATATCCTGATAACGTATTAGTGATCTAATGTCTGAGGCCGGTAGAGGTCGTGTCGAATTCCGCGGCAGCTCGGGGCTGGTTAAAATGCTTGTTGCGCCGTTGTTGCTATAGTTTTGCGTAACACAGAGAAAGTTGTGCGCGGCCGCGTTCGGAAGCGATTTTTTGGTGTATTACTTGTAATTCATTAGAGAGTCGACAACAATTATGTGTAATTAACGCGTACTTAGAGGACTGACTCACGAATTGTGTGTTTTCTAAACTATAAGAATATAGAAGGTATAAAATTCGTAATGATATGATAACGATAAAATGATTTGAATGCATTTTGTTAAATTAAAATTATTAAATTTTAGTATAATTATAATAAGCCTCTACATAGAGCTTACGTGTTGGCTATTATCTACTTTTAAGAAATAATAAAGGGGTAAATTTAAATATGACAGCTGATAGAGATGTATGGAAAAGCACATACCCTACCTACAAGAGTAGGCAAAGATAGGACTTCTTTTGAGGTGAACAAACTACCCAAGTTATATTAAACGGTCGCGATGAACTAACACAATAAATGTAGTTTTTGCTGTGACACGCTTCACTAACTGACGGAAGCTTTGTGAAGTCATCGATTCCGACATAAATAGAATTTACTTTACAGATGAAGTTTTTGTTATACAAGTGAAGACATGATGTTTAGCAATTTACTTATGCTTTATTTTTTTATTTGTTACGATTTAAATGAGTAATACCTATAATAAATGATCGGTCTGAAGAAATAAATCCTGTTGTGCAAATATTTAATGTACTGTGTACCAAGGGCTGATCCAACTTTGGCGCCAGGAGGGGTCACATAGTCATGATCAAATCAAGAGCTTGACCAAATATCTGAATATATTTTGTCAAGCTTTTGACCAACCAGCTCATGGGAGAGTCATGAACCCCATAACCCCCCCCCCCCACTGGATCTGCCGTTGCTATATACCCTTATCGTTTGCAAATTACCGGATGTGGAACTATGATGTCTTGAATGTTACCTTCCGTGAAGTAACCTCTAATTATTCAATAACTTATTTTTTCTTACATTAGCAACTTACTAATATCCTTTCATTGTCACTTTAGTTATGAAACTTGGAGTATTGTTAGATCATACTTGAGCGACGTTAATTTTTTTAACCTTTTATTCAGGAAAAATAACATATCTAAGAAAAATGGTAATTCCAAACATAATATTGAATTTAACTTTGTAATTTTTAAATGGTCCCATAAATTGTTTTAAATTTTATTTAATTATTTAAATGGAAAACAATTTAAAACAGATATCATGCCCATGGCCTAAAAGGCAACGTAAATGATTTGATTAATATTATGTACATTTCTATGAATCTCAAATCACATCTGGCCAATAATTGTATCAATATTTCCCCTACAAATAACATTAGTAAGGAAACATTATAAAAAACTAAGTATTATCGTCCATAATTGTAAATTCCAATAACATTAGGGTTGTGCCACATTCCCTTCATCGATACAAATAACCAATGCCCGACCCTACCCGACCGGGGTTACGTAAGGCGGTACTGCGCAAGCCGCTTGTGCAACGAGTGGCGAAACGACAGCCAGTAACCCAGTGTCCGCTGTTACCCGCCTCAAGGTCTGCAAGACAGCTGTCACATCGACAACAGCTTTACTTCACTTCTATAACAACTTATTTAACTAAAGTTACTGTTATAACGGTTATAATTGCTGTTACTGTATACTCTCGTCACAGAGACACAAAACCATCTATGCTAGTATTGTTGCTAGTTTTGTGATAAATTAGATTTTGTCTTTTTAACCCCATTCTGGGTATAGGCCTCCTCCAACCTTTTTCATAAGCAAAATAAATTAAGATTTTGTCTTTACTTTTCCACAATAAAATAAACATTGTATTTTAATTTTTATGTGTATATAAAATATGAAGTTAGTTGAGAATGTATTAGCGGACCACTTCGAAAACTTTATAAATACAAATCACTAGTTCGTCCTGTTATCCATCCCTCCTCCATTTCACACACTTTGATGACATGCTTTAACACGTAAGTAATACAAGTTTCCACACGACATAACCTTCGTCACAAAGCGCACGTAATTCTGTAGTTTTCCTAAATACGTATATGAACTTTTATAAGGTCATTTTTAAAATACTGTTTAAGAGATTAACATAAACAAATCTTAGTGAAGCGCCCTTGAATCAGTCGTTAAGCATTTGATTTGTGATCTGCAAGTCCTGGGTTCGAATCTCATTGTGTAATTTTAGTAAACATGACACAGTATTTTCTTTAAAGTGGATTATTAAATAAAAAATCCCTTACAAAAGTTAACAATATTTATAAATTCTGGAGTGACATTTACCTGTCTTTAATACAAAGCCTAAGCATTTACTCGCAAACCATTTATTGCATAATTGAAAGGGAAACAGAAAAACTGATTTCAATTGAATAACATTAATTTTTACTCCAATGACACCAGTATGTCATTATATCCAATTATCTATGACACTAACTTACTAGAAACATTCAAGAAAATAAATGTCTTGCTTAAATGGTTAAACATACCAGATATAACAGATCTCTATTAATAAAATGTTCTAATACGAATGAGAGATCAATTTAGAGTGGATGATAGATCACACATGAACATTTACTTTCTCTGCGTACTCCCAGTCGCTGCGTACATGTTTATCAATATATGATATTGCAAGAATTACGTCACTTGCGAAAACTTATCACTGCACTTGCAAATGTAATGGATGAGAATGAACTTAATAAATAAGGTAGCTTTAAGTTTTTTCATAATGATTATACGGAGGCTAGAATTTATTTTATGCGACGTGTACATGCGTTTGTGAGAAGTGAAGTCACAATCACTTGTATGCGTTGATGTCTTTTTAACTGCAGAACCAATACTAAGTAAGCGGCGAATGGATACGCAATAAACATAACATGAACTTATCTCTTGTTTTGATACTTATATAGATATCATTGTAACATGACAAATCATACAAAAAACTAGCTTTAATAACTCATATTACGCAGGAGACCTTTACATTTTTAACAAATTATTAGCTTGCTTTGTTCTATGCAAAAATTAAGGCTTTAAACTCTAAATACACATCAAACTTCAACCTAATATATGTCGTAAAGGTACCTTCAAGTTAAATATTTTAATAATGCCCGAGGACCGTTAAAACCTCATTTCAGAGACCAATGACCGAGCAAATACGTGACAACAACCACACAAAGACTTCATATTACTTGAACACTGTGACAACCTCAAGTACGGTACAAGTAACTTAAATGCCTTATATAACAGTTAAGTTTAAACTGATGTCCATTATTAAATAAAACGAGTGATACGAGGCTTATGGTAAGTAGAGTCAAAATTAGTAAAGAATTAAGTATGGTCATAGTCAAATACTCATCTAACTTACTTAAGTTTTCACAGCAGATGCACACAGTTATTAAGTATTTTTGGGGATTTGAAAACTGGCTTTTTTGAAGGTCAAGTTGTTTATTTGCGGTTGTTAAACTCAATACTATAGTCCGTCTTTGTCGCACAACACAGTTAAGTTACATTTAAGTTATCAACTAGGTTAAGTACATTTATAAAAAGTGTCCGACACTGTAAGCAATTGTCGTTATACAGTATTGTGCCAATTGTCGGTATTTATTACGATAATTCGGCAACGCTTCGCAATTTTGCTTGCAACTGACCCCAAATTACTAATTACATATTCAAGTTTTATTACTAATTTCATTGCTTAAATGTATCAACTATTTTTATCACAGGTTAAACAAGAAACTCTAATCCTTGAAATGTTCTTAAAGAAATGCTGACATATTTGTTGACCTTCAACCGGTAATCATCATCAGCTCCCCTGTCTTATCCTACTCCCGTAGGGTCGGCGCACCGGGTTTTCGTCCTCCAAAGCACTCTATCATCCGTCATCTCAGTCATCACTTCCTTCTTGATCATGTCACTTTTCACACAATTCATCCATCTCTTTCTTGGTCCACCTCTACCGATGTACCCCTCCACATTCATAACTAACGTCCATCTTGTTCCATGCGATTCATCCCTTCTCATAACATGCCCATACCACTCTAACCTTTTACACCTTATTTTCTCAACCACTGGTGCTACTCTCAAACTTCCTCTAATATACTCATTTCGTATCTTATCCAATGGTGTTACCTTTAACCGGTAATATTTACATTTATTTATACTAAAAAGCATAAGAAAAATAAAATAATTTATTGATGTTTATTAGTGATTCAAACTTATTAAATATCAAAACATTTATAAGAACTTCATTTATTATTAAGTACATAAATAACAAATAGATTTTCGTATTTTACAACTCTGCATATTAATTGAATCATCGATACAACAATCTGAGAAAAGTATTAGTTATTATCTATTAAAAATGACGTTAAAACCACACACATCTATAGTAATATTATAAAGAGGAAAGATTTGTAATTTTGTATGTTTTGAAATAACTCAAAAATTACTAGGCCGATTTTAAAATTCTTTCACCGTTAGAAAGGTAATTTATTTGTCAGTAACATAAGCTATTATCTTAATTTGTAACATGTGAAGTCGCGAGCAACAGCTAATAAATACAGACGAATTGATAACCTCCTTCTTTTGTTTAGTCGATTAAAACATCTTACAAAATAAGACTAGAAATAACAGAGTATAAAAATTGAACACAAATATATTAAATTAAGCACTTTAATAAACTTGTAGTGACACTTTGCTAAAGCGAAGGTCGTATACGAATTTCTGCATCAGATGCAATACAACGACCTCGTCATTTACATTGAGAAAGGCGACAACATTCTGACTGTTTTTTGCTAATTCTCAGAACACGCTGATGATACAAGAAGCTAATTTAAACCCACATCAGTGTAACCTTATTGAGTATTGGATTGCACATTAGTAGACAGAACCATAAACAAGATACCTACTTTTGGCGTCGCCACCGTAGCGACAGTTGTCCCATTCCCTAAGGGATCTCAAAATGTTAGGACCATATTTATACTACCTACCTCTAGACCTACCTAGATTAATGACTGACTATGCCAATGTACCTAGTACAGATAAGCTATTTGTGTTTTTAACTTAAGTATTATCGAAGCTCATTAAACACTTGTCGTAAGCAGTATACCAACGAACAAATCTTCCAATGTACTTAACAATTACGCAAACAAAATAAACCAATAAGAACCCAATAAACATTCTCTTACCTCAAACTGCGACCTGCTTAAAAAAAAGTGTGCATTGATATGCAATGATTGCATTCAATAGCATTCAATGTGTTACAGCAACAGTAACCGTTTAACCGCTGCAGTGTTACCAAAACTTACGAAAATTTCATTACGCAACTGGCATAATAGCAAACGCGACAATATCTACTGCAGTCTACAGAATTAAAAAAACAACATAAAAGACTCACAATTTTTAAATTTGAATTGTCTTTCGAACTATACTGTTTTATAAATGGAACACGCGCTCTTTTGTAACTTTTTTTTATTTTTTTAAAGTTGTGCGTGACGTGCGCTGGCGCACCGAGTCAATCGCTAACTGGCGCCTTCGCCGCATTTACTCCCGAAGCGGATAAAGGTAACTCCTCAAAGTTTGTATTTCTTTATTTTGTTTTCATATAATACGGTTATTTTCTTAACAGATATATCATTTGATTTCTAGGACACCATTGTAAAGTGATGTCATAAAAAGCAAAGCACTCAAGGTAACAAAGAGGTAGAAAGAAAATATCGTTTCTTCTAAGACACGAGTAACATATATGATGAAGTTAAACTTTATCAAAGTACAAAAATGATTACAAAAAAAAAATATACTTTTACATATAAAAAGTTTACAGAAGTACATTGTGATCACGTCCTTATGATGTTACACACACGCAACACAGACACATGTGAGTTCAATGCAGGCGAGTACAGTCGACTACACAACTTTTACACTCAACCTCGGTCGAGCTATATTCAAACTTAAAATAAAAGCTTAAAGTTAAAATTTCCTTAAAATTAAGCTTAACTAAAATGCATTTTTAAATCATAGTATGTACGTCATCTTGTGTTTAAATGAGAATGACGAATAATCCAGGAATTATAAAATTTAATACGTGACAACCATTTTTAATAGAAATGACAAGTGACATTAGTTTCTTCTTTTAAATATATATTCTTTTTAATCATAAACATCTTGTTAAAAAATAGTTTTCTGGTAATATTTTAGTAGAGTCTGACATTGGCGTAAAATAACTTACTTTGAATCATACTAATATTGTAAATGCGAAAGTTGAGATGGATGAATATTTGTTAGAGTTTGTAGCCTAAAGGGCTGAACGGATAGGAGTCTGGAAGAACACATAGTTTACTCACTTTTTCTTTTAAATTCCACGAGTCACCAGCGAAAGCTAATATATTTATAAATGAAACAAAAACAATTTTCAAATCGTTTATTACAAAACATACAAATCTTGCTTTATTTACACTACAAGTTTATACACTTCTTATATACTTTAAATGAAATAAAAAACATTAAAGCAGAGAGCATTTTTAACAAATTTTTGTACTTAAAGCGTCCTTCCAATATCCTTACAAGCGTCGGACCTAACTGGTTATTAACTAAAAGCAAAACAACAACATACTTTAAAATAAAAAGTTGTAAATGTAATTTCGCGAAAAAAATACCATTACGGAAATAATATTTTCACTTTTGCAGAGCTCTGTACTTCCGCTACGAATTTACAGGCAAGACGTTAAACGCTGTATCAGTCGTGTCTGTCTGTTTGTCTGTCAGTCGTCGACGTCGGACTACTATACGTCGTGGCTTTGCTTGACTTTTAATTTGAATCCTTGCATGTGTTACGACTCTGTAAATCGTTAATTTTAGTTAAAAACAAAATTAATTGAGTAAAAAAAGCAATTTCAGAATAATTACTTGAAATATTTACAAATTTATACACATTACATGCATTACTTACACGCATTAATTATTGAAAAATAAGTTTGTTTACTTATCCATCAGTGAATTAGAATAATGGGAATCAAAAATAGCAAAAACAAACAGCTGACAAAGTAATAATTCTACTTCCATCTAGATTTCACAAATTTTTAATTTAATTACTGCTTAAACAGAATTGTAACATCCCTTCTCGACATAATTTAATGCCCTTTTGAAATTAACTGACCAAATAAGATGTCAAATGCCTTATTTAACATTACATATCTGTTGCTCTTTTTTCTTAAGTATTAGAATTAATATTCACTTAAAAGTTTGTACATTTGCGTTGCATTTGTTTTCAATGTTACGTTTTCATTAATAAAAACACAGAATTGGTAATTTATAACCTAGTATTATAAAATAACACAAACCAATAGATTTCTTTTATGTTGTTTCTTACAGGGTCGTGTAATTAGCTACAGAGTGATTATTGCATACGATGTTAAACCTCGTAAAGCTAATAAAACGCATTCATCTCCTGCTGCCAGTCGACGTTGCCCTCATGTACAGTTCGTAATGAGCATAACGTCGAGATTAACACAATCGTCCAGGCGCTATGAGCAATAAATATGGTAAGATTCATGTTGTAGTGCACTTTTTTACGATTCCGTAACTCTTTATTAGTGATCGTTTCACAGAAACGTCATAATATATTTAATTTCTAAATGATGTTATTGTTATGCATCGTTATTTTTGTAATTGCTTACAGCGCCTGAGAGATTTCATTAGCAATTATTCTAATGGTAACTTTTGCTATTAATAAACTGAGCTAAACATTAAAACTATAACTAAGGGTAACTACGTGAGGGTAATTGCACAATTTGCTTAACTACATAATTACATTAACTAATTCAGATAAATCGTGAGCACTTAATTGCAGATTCAGTGCAGCCGTGCGCGGTGTTGATCTGTAAGATGAGTTCGTTACAATCTACTTTTTGCCCGCGATGTAGTTGCCCGCCTCGTCTTTGTAGAGGTCCTCGTTAATGGCGTAGTACGCGGGTGATGTCTGACAGTCCACCTGCAAAGACGGAAGAAAATTAATTAATATCTGCAATATATAAGTCTAACTAATTGCTATTTTTTATTGACAGGAGTAAGAAATGATTCTGTTGTCGGCAGGCGCTAAACGCATTTAACATTGTTTAATGAGAAGAACTTTAACATCAATAAAATCACAGAAAATTGTTACAAGTATATAAGTATTTTAAGGAGCTGACCTTGTAGAACCAATCACAGACACGGGAGCGCTGGTTGAAGACGGTGCCGGGCGCGCATAGGAACGAGTACATCACGTTGCCACCGATGCTCGGCACACACCAGTGCCACACCTACACACATATATATTACAATACTATCTAAACTAGGATATAATCAAGAAGTACCACTATATTAAAGAAAAAACCTGGCAAGATGTCTCTGGATCGGCGTAGTACCCGGGTATTTTGTCATCGCAAGTGAACGACAGACCTTTGGGGACCTCTGCAAAGTCTGGGTAGTCCTCGCCCGGTACGTATCCATCCAACGCCTGCAGTAAAAATTATTAAATATAAACGTAGACTTCCACAACAGAAGCACGTGTTTGCGCGCTTCCTCTCGGCCACGTTATCTTCTAACATGAGGTAGTTTCATTGATAACAGGTCTAGTGTTATTATTTACTATAAAATGTACTACATCGTTTCGTCTTTTCATTTATTTTTTAATACAGATGTAATCTTGCCTTGAAAATTTTAAAGTACAGTGGAAAATAAACTTTGCAATTGATCCTGTATTAAATTATTCCTAATCGAGTTAAATAGAACACAGAAAAATACAATTGTATTCTTTTTATCAAGTATTTTTGTCCAAATTATTCGACGATTCATTGTAAATCATTAAATTCATGCTAAAAACAGCAATAAACATGAAAAACCACAATGGAAATTGACGTTAAAACTTCCCACGATACTCGACCGAGTGTCCTTTGATACTTTTAATTATCAAAGTAATTACCTTGTCTTTGTAATAACATAATTTAAGTGGATTCAGTTTTATTACTGACGTGTGCTTTTTGCTGCATACATACAAATCGTTCAATCAATCATTTTCAAAAGGATGTAATCTAAGTTAATTAAACTTGATTGAATCAATTATGGAATAATGAGTTATTAAGTATAGAAGCAATGTAAGATATTAAAGCTATATAAATCATAATTAAAAAATTATGACAATTCTTAACATAAGTGCACCCGTTGATGTCTTTAACTAGTCATTTCACGTCAAAAGAAATTCAACAATTTGATTGTCACAAAAACGTATTCCTTATTACGTTTACGTCTGGATAAAATGTGTGAAGAGTGTATGAAGGTTTCTGTATTTTGTAAATTAAAGTAAGAAACGCATCTGCAAACTTCAATCTATTGCAGTTGTTTAGATATTGTAAAAATACTTACGGCGATTGAATGATCAATAATGTAGAGTATGACGGCGACTACGCCGACGGACGACAGCCGAAGACCGCACACTCTCTGCTGCATTGTTCGCTTGATGATTAGAACTGGTCTGAAGATGTGCTGGAAATAAAGAAAATTTAAGTTAAGTAACTGACAATCAAAAGTTTAAGGACCGTAAATACGAAAACAAAACACATTCGTTAATTTTCTATGCGGTGGCATTTAGCGAACAACCCATTTGTGTAGCAATTAATCCTCTGTCGGACTCATTTAAGAAATATACCAGAACTAGAATTATATAGTGAACAATATTTTTTCACTGGTAACTTCTCTAAAAGGTACTATGTTAGTTGTCAAGTTTAGTACCACCTCATGTCCTTGTTTTAACTTGGTATAAAACATTTTACAAAATTGTAATAAGCTCCATCTTTTGTTATAAACATGAATTAGTTATTTAAATATGATTCAGTGACATCTATTGGCAATTCACTTAACCATTAATTATATTAACATGTGGCTTATTAACAGATAACGTTAAAAGTATCAACTATGCTTCGTCTATGTATTATTGAATCTCTTTGTGCGGACTCTACCACTATATCAGAAATTTCTATATAAAATTTTAGAATGAACAATTCTATTCCAACAAGGACCTCATAATTACTTAATAGCTTTGCAATCAATGAATAGAACAAAGGTACAGAGTAAGAAAAAACTGCTTAAACAATCGTAATTGACTCGTTATTAAAACATAATAACGCGTGGCTTTATGTCATGTTACCGAATACATACACATTTGTACACTTGTAGACACTAAGAAAGTTGCTAGGACCATAATTTTATTTTCATCCCTTCCTATAACTTTCCGATAACTATAACATGGAATGAGGAGAGTATTTGACAGCGGAAGAATAGGTAAAAAAAGGAAATATCCTTTCTTGTTTCTCCATTACTCTATGCAACAACAGTAGAAATGGACTAAGTTCTTTTTTGCAGATGAGAGTCTATAGAATCAGTGGTCATTGTTGACCGGTTGTTGGTTTACCTTCCCAATAGTTATATTCTAACTTAAACTTTAAAAACGTTATGGTTTATTATGTTTAATCATATCTCATTAGTCTTGAGATCGCCATCTCGCCGGCGGCGGCGCGGGGCGGCCAGCAATAAACAATGTGGTAACCATCGTTGCAGACCGTGGGAGCGGCCATCCACAATGGGATTACGCGCTATTTTGCAAGGTTATTACACTGCTGACCCCCTTTAACTATCTTTAGCGCGATGTATACTACTTAATGGAGCAGCAAAGTTTCTACATACACTAAATATTGTTGCATTTTAATTGTTGTGTGAATATAATGTGAACGCAAAATAAAAATTAAACTAATTCTCATAATTTATACTGACAAGGGCGTTGTAGAAATAACTACCGAAAACCACGCCTTTGTAATGCATTAAAACATTGAATTGAATTTTAGAACTTGTACGGAAGACTGAAAATATAAAGTCATCTAAACTTCTCCTTTGAGAAACAAGTGGTGGCTGATCCATAAAAAAAGTTTCTTGATTAACCGTATTTGTGCATTAATTGTACAAAGGTACAATTATGATATCGTAAAGTTTTAATTAAATTTCAATGCAAAAGTATGCAGTTGTAAAGTCGTAAAATTCTTACGTGTGTCTGTACCGTGTGACAATTCCAAAGATGTCACGGCCGACGCACTTGGAGATGTTCAATTTGCGAAATTCAGTGCAAATGTGTACATTAAACACATCGTTAAGTTCAAGGTTAATCTATAATCTTGGAATATTTTTAAAAAGAAAGAGTAACCTTCCACATGTTGTTATTTTAAAATGAAACAACGATGGTCAACGTTCTGATCGAACGAAGTTATTCATTAAACAGACCTTTATTTCTTAATGTAGACACTAAGGGAGATAGTTTGTGTACATACAATGAGCATTATGTGTACATTAAGTTTTTCCAGTCCTTAGGAAGGCCGTACCAATGCACCAATGTTGGGCAATGAAAGACAATTTGTCGGCGAGAGATCTCACGCGGGCGAAATTGCCGCGTGTTACAGCCGTTTTTATCACTTCCACGTTCATTTGTATTTGTTTTTGTCCGTCTGTTTCATTAGCCCTGAGCAAATTGTTAGACTTGTAATCATTACGTTGTTGCTTTGATAGGTTTCAGTGGTATTGTTATACAATATGCTATCGGAGATGTCGCAACAAGAGAAGAGTAAAATGTCATATTTTAGCCGTAAAAAGTGTAACAGAAAATCTAGCCTTGTGAGCTTATTTCTTACTAATATTATAAATGCGAAAGTTTAGATGGATGTTTGTTAGAGTTTGTAGCCTAAACTGCTGAACGGATCTCGATGAAATTTGGCATAGATGTAGAACACAGTCCGGAAGAACACATAGATAATCTGGAAGACTACGTAAGGTACTTGCTTTTGTTTTTTTTTTAACCACGCGTACGGAATATTGAAGGTATCAGGATCATAGATTACCTAAAAAGAAATCTTTGAATACACGAAAACTTTTTCTAGAACAAAATTAAAAGTCATCTTCATTGGTACAGCCAAGTACAGTTTATCACGACAACCAACAATACGCAATGCTAAAATTATGCTCAATTTTCGAAATTAGTTAGTTTAGTAACCTTAAAATTTGAGTGTCACATTTGGTGACCTCGAAATGTACGCTTGCGTTAGTATCCGGCGTATCTGACAAATGTACGAGAGTGCAAATAAAACAATGTATTTTATGTCACCGTGATAATGTAAACATCAGTGTGATCATCTTTACAGTGATAGTGCCCGCTTTAACATCTTAGCACGAATGGGCCGGCACGCCCGGTGAAATACCACGACCACACAGAAGACAGGCGTGAAAGAGAAGCAATTCCGCGTTTCGTCTGATGAGTGTGGTGCTGGAGGCCTAATTTAAGTCCCTTTCTCTTTACCACCCTTTTCTTACAAGAAGAGGTTGGGAAGAGGAAGTGGATTTAACGGTGGAGGAGATGCATAAGAAGGGGAAATATCCTCTCTATGTGCATCTCCTCCTCCGTCGTATAAGGGCAACGCATCTGTAATTGCGGATGTCTATGGGCAGCGGTTGCTTCGCCATTTTGGCGGTTTCAGGTGGCCGATTGCTCGTTTGCCATCTTATGTTATAAAAAATAATCGGCAGTTTAGAAATTAACTAGTTAGATTAAATTATCTTATGAGATGAACTAATACGAATAAGTGTTAATTATGGCATTAATACACTAACCTAACATATCAAGCTTATAAAAATTACTCTATTGTTATCATCTATTGCCAATTTAAAATACTAAATCAATAAGCTTTCGCCCGCAACTCCATCCGCGTAGAATTGAAAAAAGAAACGAACGACTAACCGCTACATCTATTTTATGGAGTCCGTTCAGCAGTTTAACCCACAAACTCTAACAAACATCCATCCATCCATTTAAACTATCGCATTCATAATATTAGTAAGATTTTAAGTATCAGTCCCACCAAATTGTAAATTGTCTTATAACAATCGAACGTGTAAAATATGTGATGGAAATATCGGATTTTGTTCCCTTATCTGACTGTGACGTTTTAAGCTATCTGAACATCTATCAGTTAGTGTTGGGACAGACCCTTTATGTCTTATTTAGATACTAAATTAACAATATTATCTTCAACTATGACATAGGTCAGTTAGAGAGGAAGCAATGCCACACTGACCGCATACCGCACGGCAGCTGTGTGGTGTGGCAGTGACATAAGGGAACATGAGGTTTATTATATCATAAGGAGAAAATAATTATATAAAGTGGATTTTACTGAGAATGATATTTGAATATATAATATATTGTACTCGTAGAAATAAGTGTAACAGTGGTAGAGCCCGCTTTAACATCTTCGCACGAATGGGCCGGCTCGCCCGGTGTAATATTAAAATTACTACTAGTGAAACAAGACATATAGCGAGTAAATTCGGTTATATTTATTGAGAGTTCATTTGTTTTTACGAATGAGTTGTAGTTAAAAATAGATCATATTCGTGTTTTCTTTTAATTTTTAACCTAAGTTGGCTGATAGACAATTGAATAACTCTTAGATAATTGTTATAAGCGCAAAGCAACGACACGAGTTCTCTGTAAATAACATCGATGTTACGTATACAATCTGTTGAGAATCGTTACACACTTTGTGTTTCTTTTTAATTGACGAAACGCACAACTGTTTACCTCGCTTTTTGTGACTGAATGGCCACTGTTTGCATTAAAGAGGCATTTACAGATTCACCGGGCTTGTGGTGGCCGAGCGCAGATGGCGCTTAGCCTAAACCTCGTTTATGAGTAACAAAGCTCGAGGGCTCCCTCAGGAGCCTCGGGACGAACCGTTTGTCGTTATTATTACCGGATTTGGTTACCACGCTATGATTCCTATCTTATATGGAGGCGCACACTACTCGATTCTTTGTGCAACTAAACAGTTGAATTGCCTGCGAAACAATCGGCAACCGCGCAACAGTTGTGCGACAGTTTGGTCAACGATTTGCGCCCGCTTTTATTATAAAATGACATTAACGGTCAATTGCTGAAACGAATCTTTAACATTTCGCTTAATGATATTTACAATTTGACAGTTAAATTTTAATTAAATTCACAGTTTAAGCGTGGCCTTATCACTTAAGGCGGTGTTACATATGTCGTTTCAATAATCGTATTCACTGTAATAAATTATACGCGGTATTTTATGACCGTATTTTAACTTATTTCTTGCATGGTATTTTTTTTTTTTATATAATTATAGTTCCGTGTGAGTTGATTTCGTATCTCTTTTCAGCTGAATAAACTGCGTTGATTATAAAGTTAATATCTTATATAAGTGTGGTATATTCTTCAGGCGGTGTAAGTCGTCGCTCGTGCGTGTTGTGCGGGGCGTAAGGAAGCGGACATAGGAAACTGTGTACACGCAAATAATTTAAAAACGTACATAACTATCGCACTAGAATATGATAGAGTTTTCTTGTTTGCTGGTATGTTTGTAAGCGAATTTGAATATGTAAAAAATTCTTTTTTTTTTAAATAATTATGTTAACGAATATCAATTCGATATTTACTTCTACTAACTATTTTAGTTTTGCAACAATTTGATCAAATCCACACAAAGCTGAATGTTTACTTTTTAAAAAAATGATTTAAAAGATTAGAAGCTTTTCTGAAAGCTCTTAAAAAGTTACGGCGTTTAACCATCGATATATTTTTTTAACCAATAAACCGTTAAATATTTTCCTACTCTATTTACAATATTATTTATTTATTACTTTTAAAACTGAAACAAATAAACGAAACATTTAATTCAATTACTAATTATAAAACGAATTATTCTTAAAACGACGAAAGGAATTTGATTTAATGTTTTCGGTTGTAATTATATTGTCATAGTACATACCTAGACGTCGCTGTGCCGGGCAAGTGGTGCAGTCGGGCAATTCAGGTAAGACGGGAACTAACACAGGGCGCTCGCTCGCACACAACGCAACTGACCCTACCCGCCTGCCTCCTGACAATATATACCGTTGTGGAGCATAGCGTGGATAAGACATATGTACACAAAAATGTAATACCACATTCACTTTATCAGAGCCAAAAATTGACTAATTAGTTAATATGATTTTGGAGTACAGGTTACTAGACGCATTTCGTTTTTCTAGCTTGCTTTATTAAGGCGTTTTGCTTTAAAATATTCAATTATGTGTTAATTAAAATTATACGGTCTCATCCTTCTCTTTCGTTGTTTTAAATCCAACCTTAAAGGTGGTTATGTTAATAATTTATTAAAGGCACTATCATATGTTTATACGATTGAAAATTTGATATGTGGAAAGGCTTAAATTTGTATCTAAAATCCAAAGTTTGGTGTTTGTCAGTATTTACGAATAATATGTTACTCACAGTGACTTACAAAAAATATACATTTCTAATATATTTTAATAAAAAAAAATGTTCCGACTTTATATTCGTGAATAATAAAATCTCTACTTCAATTATCTGTAAGTTATATTGTATTCTAAAATTGTTTCTGTATATATTATTAATTCCACGTGTTACATTAAAAGTCGTATCCATATTATCTCAACGCGTCTCCCACGATCCCCAGCCGCGGAGGATGGAGTTACAATTATCTTTGCGAGAGACAATATTAAGTTAAGTGGCGACAAAATTCGAACTCTAATTACTACAAATATATTGAATACCTTCTCTACTTTTTACACGTGCCTTTGTTTTATTACAGTAAAGTCTCTGCAAGTTATGGGTTCGAATCCCGCCATGTCCATGTGTTTTTAGATTTCATCATCATCTTCCTCCTTACGTAGTTTTGGCGCAACAGGTTTTTGTCTTCAACATAACTCTATCAAACGTCATCTCAGTTATCATTCCCTTCTAGATCATGTCACCTTTCACGCAATCCATCCATCTATTTCTATGACTACCTCTACCGATGTACAACAATCATAACTAACGTTCTCCTTGTAACATGCGATTCATCCATGGGGATAACGTGCCCATACCATGCTAACCTTTTACTCCTGACCTTCTCTACTACTGGGGCTAATCTCAAACTTCCTCTAGTAGTTATACTCATTAGGAAAACGCATAGACTGCATTTTATATTATTTTTAATTAAACGCGGGCAAAGTCGCGAGCACCAGCTAATCAATAAAATTGACGTATTGAGCTTAATTTAGCTTAACAATAACTTAAACATAACATAGCGTAGCTAAAACAGTATTTGAAAGTTCATTTTACAGCTATTCTATATACGAGTAAGTTGACAATGATCTGACTTGATGGCATTGTTTGATTTCCACATACAGTGTAAACCTAATCTTATATGTCACGTTGATAATGACCCAGTGAACACGGCGAGGAGTTTAGATAGAACTGTACACATACATGCCTTCAAAAAGCAATGGTAATAGAGTTAAAAATAAAATAGCCTTATTATTTTTCCCCTTGGGGACTAGTGTCCAAATAAGCGTGGCGCCCTGTGTAATGGATCACCAGGCCCACGCCCCACAACAAAAATATACAAATCTTACTATAAACGAAAAAATATACAAGTAACATTTAGAGAAAATAAAGTAGAAATTGAATCTATATGTGAGGCGTTGGTGGGTAATGTGTATTGTGTTATGAGTAAGTGTTTGAAGTAATGCCTGAAAATTGACATGATCAAGGGAGTGATGACTGTTGATGGTAGAATAACATGGCTGACGAAAGCTTGTTACGCTTTACGACAGTAGAATAAAGACGGGTAGATCGTTTTTTAATATAATATTAACATGTTTATCCCAGGCATTATATCCCACGGAATTAGTATTACATTTCATCTACTTATAATTTCGTAACATGACCTTTATAGTTTCCATAATATAGGTCGTTGTAAAAATGTGACATCGCTAAGGTCGATGACACGATTAGATGGTTACGGTGGTTGCATCGCAACAAACGAATTTAGTAGTAATTAAATAGAACCTTTAGAGCGTTCGCACATGTGAAACTAAACTATCGCACAACTGTTTAGTCTTGCTTTGATTCCTATCAGCTTAATGGAGGTGCACACTATTCGATTTTAAGTTGTGCTAAACAGTTGAATTGACTGCGAAACAATTGTGAATCGCACAACCGTTGTTCTGACTCAGCGATATTCAAGTAAATACTGTTTACCTTGTGATACGAAAGTCAATCGATATTTAAAAGCTTACTCGCTGTTTTGTTAAGTTATTTGTTAACGTAATTTCTAAATCATACTAATATTAAAAATGTGAAAGTTTATGTGTGTTAAGTTTGTGATGAATTTTGGTATACATGTAGACGATAGTCCGGAAGAACACATAGGCTGCTAACTTTTTTTAATTCCACCCGAACGGAGTCGCGGGCGAAAGTAGAATATAAAAGTAAATATGAGAATAACATTTTATTTCTATAGGCAGCACAAAAATACATATTAGGAAGCCGTCTCTCATTGCTATTGGTAATTACAAGTACTTATATTATGTTTCGAAAAATTAACACAGCGAAGCTATCGCATTGCATAAAATTTGAACAACATAATCTCGGGTGTGGTTGCAAGAAAGGGCTTTGTTTTACAAGTCTCATCTGATTTGTGTAATTACAATGAGGTCGGCGGAACAGAGAGGAGCGGAGAGAGGCAGAGAGTGTGGCGCTAGTGTCGCACAAGGTCGCCGTTTGCCACCGCTCTACACTTCCGAAATATTTTAGTTCACAACTGAGATACATAGTCGGAATAGTATTGTGAAAGTAATTTTTAGACCTGGGCGCAAGAGAAGAACGGTCGACCAATTGCCTTAACAAACTGTGTTTATTATAGTTATTATTTGCTAAACTCGTTAATATCAAATACAACTAAAGTAATAACTTTACACTTGCGTAGATAATTTGTAATTAGATTACGAATATTCAGTGACCCGTCTTGACAAATCGTTGATAGGTTCAAAGTTGAACTGTAATTTTATTAATACTAAATTAACAAAGAATTATAGTGTGTCTAAATAATTTAGATTAGTTTGACAATTCACTTCAAATTTAATAGGGATGGGTTATGTAAAATCAGTCATGAATCTGATCGATTTTCGATTTATATTCTTATAGAAGTTGGAATCGATAGATTTATAGTTATAACTTATGAATTTAAAAAAAAAACACTGTCTTCTCAAAATAATAATGACCATAACAAATAACGAGATTAAATAAATGTTTATTACTACTACAGCCGTAAGTAGCCGAATTGAATTTCGCTATTATTTCTGTCATCGCTAAATTCTCTACACTATAATCAATAATAGAATTGTCTTCTAAATTAGTTATAAGAAAATAATAATTTTAGTTGAGTTCGATAATTATTTAAACCGAATATCGATAGTTCAATATTGTTCGTTATGTGTGTTTGTTTCGTCACTACGATACCTGTCTATTAAGTATGGCATTTGCTTTTATACAACTTGAATTCGATACTTCATATGCGTCATTTATCAAACTAATCTAAATTATTTAGACACACTATAAGTATTTTTAATTTAGGTTCTGCATTTGATGTAAATGTAAATGTCATCTCCTTTCTCTGTTTTATTCTGTCAATACTGATATACTTAGAAGGTGTGAGAGCTAAGAAATCTTTTCTCTAAAATTGGTAAAATGTTTCTTACAGCCTAGGAATTTATTTAACAATAAGTATTGATTTAGATTAAGAGATATTTAAGCATATACTATGTGTGTGTTAACGATCCCGGGACGTTCACAATCTGTCCGTGATCCAGTTACAAAGAAACCGCGAAATTGTAAACTTTGGAATATAAATTGAATGTTTTTGGTTTAAATGTTGGTATACATCGAGATTCAATTACAATTGTAATTGATATTGCTGGCAGAAATGTTTAAAAAGGTTATTAACATATTTTTTTTCTGTTTAGTTTAACTATCTTCAATCGCAAACCAACAAAACATCACATACTAGCTGTTACTCGCGACTTTGCCTGCGTGAAATTTAAAAAAAAAATTATAGCCTATGTTACTCACAGACAAATTATCTTTCTAATGGTGAAGAATTTTTAATATCGGCCAAGTAGTTTTTGAGTAAATCAAATACATACAAAAATACATATTTTTCCTCTTTATAATAGTATAAATTTACAATCATAGATAATACAACAATTACTATTAGTAACAACCATTCTTTTGTAATTATATTATTATTAAAAAGTAAGATACCATTATTTTCACAATATGCGTGTTTAAAAGTAATATGTTATTGTATTTTTCAATCAATACAGTTTTTATCATGTAATTTTTAAATGAAGGCAAAACTTTTATACCGTTTTCATTGCTACTTGTCGTATGTAAGGCGTATAAATTGCCAATTTTTTATTCATTTCTTGTAAAAATAATTTTAACAAAATGACAATAATTTTATTGTTAAAATTTTATTGACTTTGTTATTTGTTTTATTGTCTTTGTTATCAGAAATAACTGTTAGTAAAATAATTAATTAAATTAAAATAATCGCAACAATTAAATATCTTATTAGCGCCATCTGTTGAAATAAACCTAAACTACAACTAATCGATTTGTTTATGTCATTTTCACTATAGTCATTTGTTGTACTTTTTTTTAAATCTTAAAAGCTTTTAAAAAAAGAACTCTTGAGTTGACGTCACGTGACGTCATAAAGAAAGAATCTCTAGTTTCTTTCAAACATTGTATTAAACCTTTTAGGAAGACTTGTAAGTTTTTTAAAATTTCAATGGACGTCAGTTGTAGGCAGAGGGTGTCGAACCCTGGGCCCCGTACTCGCTGAACCATACCGGCGCAGTGGCGGCCGTGTGAGCCGCGTGGGTGACGCGCCCAACCGTGGACCTTGCATACGCCACATATTGCAGAATGCTTTACTTGTGTTTAATACTATTTTTATAACTCACATATGCTGTTTTTTTTTTTTTATTTTTAATCTTGCTTTTCAAACATAGAGATATCAACTTTCTTTCTTTCAAAAAATCAATATCTACCTTAAAACGAGAGGGAGGACGGAAAATGTATATTTATTTTCTATACAAACTCCCGCCAAATCCAATTAACTTTTCTGAACTTTACCATTATTTTGCTAACTCTACTATTATTAAATATGTACGAATAGTAAAGTACAATATAACCCTGACTAAAATTTCCAGTATCAGGATATTGCGTGGTTAATTACGTGAAATTCAAGTAAAGCATCCTGCCGTGCTGTGCCGCAGTGTGTGCACACAGACGTGACAGCGCCACAGGTGTGCACACCGCCATGATGTACATTATACAGCGTGTTCTACATTTAGTTCTCGTCGGAAGAGTTGGTTTCTAGTCAGACACTATCTTTGCGTCTAAATTCTAAGAATAATCCTGTAAGACATAGATGACATGATTTTGGATTTTATTTCAATTAGTACAATACAGTTATTGGTTTTATGTCAAGTGTTTAACATTTGTGTAATAAATCTCGTATGAAGATAATAGCTTAATATTTAATTAATATTATTTTACATATTTATGCCATCTTTTTTATTGCTTACTAACTTTTTTAGGTACTCGTGAATATATCGTTTATTAAGTGTTATTTTAGAAACACACTGTATGTGTTATCACTCCACTACCTTAACCATTGATTAACTAGCCAACATATACGTGCAGTCGATAAAATCTGTTAAACTTTATTCTCTAAGACATAAAGTCGATTTTATAACAGCAAAACCGCGATAAGCACTTGTAAGTCACCAGTATAACTAGACCTCACGTGTCGCTGTTAACTCGCCAATTGTCACACAGTGTGTGGGTCATCATATTCTGGATATGATATACTTACGTTTTGAAAACACAATTTTGTATTCAGAATTGCGCGTCGCCCGGCCCGCCACGGACGCGGCCATTTTGCGATTGACTTTTAATTTTTTTCTTTGCTGTGATTTGGCGCGATTTATAACAGTGTACAGTTTTCAGTGTTTTCGGACTAATTACTGGATTATTTTGTTATCGTGAGTATTAATTTTTATTAGATATTTTATTTTTAACAAGTCTTATCTTTAAATGAAATCTTTCAATTACTATAATCTATACAAAGAGTATGCAATATATTGTGTATTTTTTGTCTATGGTTTTTCCAACATTTACGTGATTCCGTTTTTCCGTTAATTTAACAAAGCAAAGCTAGATTTATATATAAAATATATAGTAAAAAATAACTAAGTACGTGGAAAATGCTTCTTTCATGTTTTCAGTTTAAAATGTATTAACAAAAATTAATTTATACTTTTTAAATTTAGAACAACCCTTGGGTTTCCAATATTTTTATTTGTTCGTAATAATTTCTCATAGTCTAATCCAACTGGCTGCCTAAATCCATTATAATTTGCGTATAAAAAACAACAAAATATTACGCGCGTTTATTTTGCACCAAAAAAACGTTAATATAGACGTAAATTAGCTTTGAACCTGTTCAAGAGATCGACTCATATAGCCTTGAATTGTTGAGCTGCGGCTCAACAACTAAATTAGCAGCTTACAGCTCAATTCAATGTACTATTATTAAGAGAGCCGATGAGTTCTCTGGTGACTTGTAGCTCACGTAATTCATACCTCTATGCAGGTACAAATTGAGCTAATCTGCTTCACCCATGCGAACCGTTAGCTGATCTGCAGATCATCCATTGAGTTACCCATGTATAGTTATATCTCTGTTTGTACAACTTCTTAAGAAGCTCCCATATAAGAAGAATCATGTTTACCTTTTTATGATGTGAATTCGTGTCGCTCAACAAAAGTTCGTTACATAACCTTGTTTTGTTTTGAAACTAGTATTTTGAATGTTTTCCGTTATTTTTTAAAATACTTATATTTCATATCAGTATAATATTAGTCGTTTTATAGTGAATATTAAAGTGGATGCATATATGAAGTATGGAGGTGTATGGAGTATTTAGTCTAGGGGGAGGCAGCTGACTTCCTACCCCCCTCGCGTTATAGTAACGCCCATGTATGGAAGATTACATTCTGTGCCAATTAGTAGCCGATTTTTAAGCAATGAAAATTGCTATTTTCGTAGTTACAGACTTGTTTTGTTATATTTTGACTTAGATAGTTAAAATATAATCACATATTTGTGATAAATGTTATAATAACACCTACAATGAGTGCGTATCGCGCGAGACAAAATATATCATATGATATGTGATATCTTATCATTATCAATGATAGTGCTAACAGCGCCGGCGAGCTCTCAAACATTTCCAGTGACGTCACAAATATTTGCAACTAATCAGTCTCACACGCGCCAGTGTGACCAATGATAGATTATTCAAAATTTAAAAATAAAAATTGTCTACTAAAATGTGGCAGGAGGAAAATCATACTTCAAACTAATATTATAAATGCGAAAGTTTAAATGGATGGATGGATGTTTGTTAGAGTTTGTAGCCTAAACGGCTGAACCGATTTCGTTGAAATTTGGCATAGATGTAGAGGATAGTCTGGAAAAACATATAAGCTACTCCTTTTTGTTTTGTTTTTTAAATTCCATGCGGACGGAGTCGCGGGCGACAGCTAGTAACTACGTAATTGACTACGTAATCATAAAGTTTTTAAAAAGCTAAAGGTTACCTATTGAAAGGTTGTAAACGATAAGACTACGCTTTAACTTCAAATTACTTAATGCTAGTATTTTGAAGAGGAAAGATTGTATTTTTCGATTTTTGTTTGTATTAAAATAACTCAAAAACTACTGGGTCGATTTCAAAAATTCTTTCACCATTGAAAAGCTACGTTATTAGTGAGTAGCATAGGTTATATTTTTAAATTCGCGAGCGAAGTCGCAAGCGGCAGCTAATAAGTTATATAAGCAATAACATCATGTCGAAAACCTCCAAATATTGTTACTTCCAATTTAACAATATCAGCAAATAACTTCCAAATACTTTACTCGGCTTCCGACACAGGTACGGCGCTCGTAATAAACAGTTCTCAGAGTTTTTAATCGTTAATGAAAATCAATGATAACGTGACGCCGGCAGCCTCGGCGACAGCCGCCTGCCGCACTGATAAGATATCACTGCAGCTAAACACTAACACCCGCACTTTTTATTAATTATTTTACAGCCACGAAGCCATTCCAATTGTAAAACCAAGGTAACAATAAAACTGCAGGTTACTCCTTACTGAAATATTTTTTTTTTCATTTATTTATTTTTTGTGACTGAGTTGTCACTGTTTGCCTTGAAGAGGCATTTACAGATTCACCGGGCTTGAGGTGGCCCAGCGCAGATGGCGCTTAGCCTAAACCTCTTTTATGAGTAACTAGGCTCGAGGGCTCCCTCAGGAGCCTCGGCTCGGGCCGTTACTTCGTTATTATTACCGGATTGGGAGGCCACCGAGCTCTTAGATCGCTTCGGTGGTCGCTCCATGGAGTGACTAAGCACAAGGATCCCCGAGAGGGGACCTCGGCTTGGGCTGTCACTCAATACGCGTTTAGCATTCCGATTCAAGGGTGCCCGAGAGGGCCGAACCTCGGCTTGATCCGTTGCTGCTATCTTGAAATAAAAGCATAATTAGTTGTCTATGTGTTCTTTTAGGTTATGTTCTACATCTGTATAAAAGTGCAAAAGTTTTGTTAGAGATAGTATAAATTAGCCCCTATCTCCTACTCCAAGGGCGATCGGCCAACCGGCAGCGCCTCTACAATATAATAATGTATTTAAATGTTTTGTTGTATACCTCGTTGATATAACAGATAATAACGAACGTAGTGATGTGTGCACAAGTGCAGTTAGAGGTGAACTATTGTTAGTCACTACAGTATAAAACAAAATCGCTTCCCGCTGTCTGTACTTATTTGTATTTAGATCTTTAAAACTACGAAACGAATTTTGATGCAGTTTTAATAGATAGAGTGATTCAAGAAGAAAGTTCATATGTATAATATACTAGGCTGTCGCGTCTTTGTCTACGTGAAATTAAAAAAATAGTAAAAAAGTTAGCCTATGGTATGCAGTGATAACATAGCTCTTTAATGGTACAAGAATTTTTGAAATCGGCCCAGTAGTTTTTGAATTATTTCAATACGTACAAAAGTCCAAAAGTACAAATCTTTCCTCTTTATAACATTAGTATACATGTTGAATATAGTATAAGAACAAGTAAAGGTACACCGTGCCGGCCTTCCGTAGCGAAAGAAGCAGACTGATGACATCATCATCTCCCCTGCCTTATCCTACTCCCGTAGGGTGGCGCATCGGGTTTTCGTCCTCCAAATAACTCTATCATCCTTCATCTCAGTCATCACTCCCTTCTTGATCATGTCACCTTTCACGCAATCCATCCATCTCTTTCTAAGTCTACCTCTACCGATGTACCTCCACATTCATAACTAACGTCCTTCTTGTTATATGCGATTCATCCCTTCGCATAACATGCCCATACCACGCTAACCTTATTTTTTTTAACTACTGGGGCTACAAGAAGCAAACTGATGACATTTCTCTCAAAATAGTAACTTTCACACCAAGACCAATCTATGATGAGCTCTGGTGAGGATGTTTATTGTTTTGCGGTGCAAAATGCCAACTCTCAGGCAATGTTTTGAGAGACATCTTTTAACAATTATAATGTTTATGTTTGTTTATTTGGTCGCTTCGTCACACGCATTCACAATGACTTGAGGGTCGCCCCTTGCTCTTTGTCTTATAATAAAAGCAAAATTATTACTCATTTTCATATAATTTATTAATAGAGGGCACGTTTGCGGACGCAGTATTAATATAAAAAGTATACCAAAGAGTGAATAAATAAATTTTACTAAGATTATAAAATAATAATAATAATAATAATAAAGCCTCTTTATTTCCATATCTAAGATTTTTATAATTGATTTACATAGTATTTGTTAGTATTGTTAGTA